>NW_027185352.1:6433729-6698729 GCF_022577435.1 Embiotoca jacksoni | reverse complement strand
ATTTGGTTGCTTTTATTAATTCGTCTTTCCTTTTTTGTACAGTAAATATTTAAAGTCCTTCATATGTACTCTCTCAGCTGCGAGCAGGTTGCATCAGTCCTCTTAAGAACCTGAGGAGACTTGGTATCATGAGGATCCAAGACTTTTTTGATGGCTTTGACTCGTACAGCTTCAGCCCAGATGAGCTGGATGCTGTGTTTCAGGGCATCGTCTGGCCTCAGGTACACATTTCAAAACAACTGTTTTTGTTGTATTGTATGTGTTTGCTTTGTCCAGACACTTCCCGTTTACCTATACGATATCATTTGTTCTTCGTGCAGGTGTGTCGCCTCCCCACAGAGAGCCCCTACTCCCCCACCCCTCTGCTCAAACTCATCCATGTGTGGTGCAAAAATGCCAGGTCAGCGTCTGTAATGTCCCCATCATGTCGCGGTTTTCATCCAGAGTGAGTTAAAGCACGTACAAAGACGTTGTTTCCCTGTGTTTCAGGTTCTTCCCCCTCCTGGCCCTCCAGAGGCCGGACCACCCAGAGTGCAACGTCCTGTTAAATGTCTTCGCCCTCCTCTCGGCCAAGAAAGCTTCCCCAGCGACCATCGCCATGGTAATGGACATAGCCGAGTCTCTGGCAACCACAGAAGACTTTGCAGCCACAGAGGCCGAGACTGAGCTCAGCGTCAACGGCTGTGTGTTCCCGCGGCCTGAAGAGGGCGCTCTCACCACAGGTCAGCAGCTTTAACAACAAGATGAAAATAAATGAGGCTAATCTCCGGGTAGTTGTTGCCCCTGGTTACAGTTAAATGTGCACTTTGTTGTATCTCCTCCAGACTCATTAACTCAAGGCTCCAGACTGCTCCTGCCTCACATCTCCACCCTGCTGCGCTACCTCAGCGGAGTGGTACGCAACACAGACCGACTGAAGAAGAAGAAGTTCAGGGCACAAGTAGCCAAAGAGCTCAACATCCTCTCCAAGTGAGTTCACTGTCGGCTGGTTATTTAAAGGTGAGATACGGTAGAGTTTACTATGTCTCCTTCAAATAATGTTTGGATACGTCCCTCTCTCTCTCTGCCAGGGTCAGCCGGTTTGTGAGCGACAAGGAGCAGAGCTCGGTGCTCATCAGCCTGCTGCTTCCTTATCTCCAGAAAGGCCACAACCCTCAAGTGAGACTGACAGCTTCATTATTTACAAACCTGTCAGGATACAGAGTGACGTGTGTGTGTGTGTGTGTGTGTGTGTGTGTGTGTGTGTGTGTGTGTGTGTGTGTGTGTGTGTGTGTGTGTGTGTGTGTGTGTGTGTGTGTGTGTATGTATGCATATCATAGAGCTCCCTGAGGCTGCTCTCCTGATAGAGGGAGCGAGGGTTGGTGAATTTGGCAAACACCTTCAGATGGGTGATAAGCTGCCTGAGAGAGAAACGACAAAGACACTCAGATGTATTCTTCTATTTACTGAATTCGGACTCTGCAGGTCTCCATCGGGGGGGAAAACGATCCTATTACATAAACCAGCCGTTAGTCACCCTGCTCCAGGCCTGGGACACTACTGTTTTTAACCTTACTGTTCTAAATATGGTTTCTATTATTTGGTTTCCTTTCTGTGTGCTCTTTTGGGACCATGCTGTTTGGTGATTTTACACTTAAAAACACAGCGCTTGGGAGGCTCAACTTAAACTTTGTGTTTGTTTCAGGAGACAGAGATTGACATCCTGGCCACCGTACAGAACCTGCTGCGACAGTGCGTGCAGCCCTCCTCCTTCCTGCGGCCGCTCGGCAAACTCTTCTCCGTCATTCACAACAAGCTGCCCAGGCAGGCCCTCACCAACGTCTTCCAGGTACAACACAGAACTGCTGTTTACAGGGATTACTGTGTTTGTACTTTAAAGGTCCCATATTTGACACTTTTACCCGTTTTATTTATAGTCTAAATATCCATAAGAAGATATTTTTGGGGGTTTTAATTACCAAAAAACATCTCAATATAGCTTTACATCTCTCGACAGCTTCTTTCTGGAGCTCTACAAGACAGGCTGCTTAGTCTCTGTGTCTTTAAGGTGCACTGACCCCGGCTTCTGATTGGCTGACTCTTTTCTGAGTGACACACGTCCCGGCCAATCACAGGTTTTCCTCAGTCTCGTCGCTCGCCAGTTACGCAACAGAATAACCGCTCAGTATTTTACTGCACATAAAAAGTGTCACATTGGTCCCTCCTAAGGGCGGACGTATGAAGTGAGGGAACGTTTCTGACATCACAAAGTTACAGAAGTCCAAACAGCACAGTTGCCGACTACGAGCCGTCTGCATTTACAGAGCATCAGTACCTTCTTTCTACAATATGGGACCATTAAAATGTGTTCAAAGATGTA
Source organism: Embiotoca jacksoni (assembly GCF_022577435.1). Taxonomy (NCBI): domain Eukaryota; kingdom Metazoa; phylum Chordata; class Actinopteri; family Embiotocidae; genus Embiotoca; species Embiotoca jacksoni. The sequence continues at coordinate 6,696,370 of NW_027185352.1, read as the reverse complement.
GTTTCTGCTGTTAGTTACACTGCACTGACCAGGTGGTGTGTCACTTTTGCTAGCAGCTTGACATGACATGTTAAATACGACACAGATGAGTTTATTAATCCATATCGAGTTATCACAGTGATATACGGAGGTTTGCACATTGATTTGACCCAAAGTATAACCAATTATGAACCAGTCAAACTCCTATAGATGATGTTTTAACTCCCTCTTTCTGCTACTCTGTTTTCAGACTCTGTCGGATCTGGAACCTTCGCTCACATATATCACAGAATTAGCAACAAAGGTAAGTTCATTGTTGCCATTGACATTAAATATTATACTGTTATTTACTAAATCAGTGAGGAACATTACAGCCGTACATAGCCAGACCTATCTCCACTGCACTCCGGTATCATTCTGTTTGGGGAAAAAACCCGCTGTGGCTTGAGTGTCTGGGCGAACTGTAGAAACACAGAGTGGAAGATGAGAAGAGGGTTGATTGAAGTAGTCAACCGTCGGCCGGTTTATAGAAACATTCTACATGAAGAACATCAGAGATGAGTTTTTATCCAAAGCTTGTAGAGGTCTCCATGGTAACCTCTGCAGAGTCACAGTGCTCCAAACTGCAACAACAAACCTGCTGTTCTCTGCTTCCAGCTGAACGCGTTCGACAGTCGACACTTGGACGAGATCTACTTTGACGTGCGTCTCACGGCTTTCCAAGAAGCTGCCAGGCGAGTCAGAGACATGCAGACTCTGGACCTGGACTACATCAGCACCATCATGTACAACTGTTTCCACACATTTGAGGTGAGTAGATATACAGTACAATAGTGTTTATACTAAGAGCTACAGCCTAAGAAGACTTTTTTTGTTTAATCTTTTCTCTCTCCGTCACTCCTCTGGTGCAGATTGGTGACATGTCGCTGGGAGACAACGCCAACATGTGTCTGTCTGCAGTGATCACCCAGCTGGCAGCGGTCGGGGCCGGAGAGCAGATCTACAAGGACGTAGTGCAACACACCATCCTGGACGCTGTACACAAGGGGCTCCGCAGCAAGACGGAGGTACGGAAGCTCTTAACATGAAGCCACTAAACTCCCTGTTTAACTGTGAAGCAGGTTTAAAGAGGCAGTCTCTCCCCCCCCTCTCATCCTCCCAGAGTGTGCAGCATGAATACACCACCGTCCTCGCCTGCCTGGTGAAGACCTTTCCCTCCAAGAAAGAGTTCCGGGACCTGGTGCAGCTCACCGACTACAACGACCCCGAGTCCGACTTCTTCGAGCACATGAAGCACATCCAGGTGGGAGATTGACCCCCGACGAACCCGACGAATGCAAAGTGCATTTACCGTCAGGCACTAAGCACATATCATACAGTGTCCCCCTAACATGGTTCAGACATTGCCAGATTCTACATAATCTCCTCTACACACTCTAAAAACACGATGTAGCATGAATGGTTAGCCTCTATAATGACCAAGATATGAGTTTAAAAGTGAAGGTTGTGAAAACACCCTGAAAATAGCTTTGGGTTGATATGGCGAACCGTGAGCGCTCCGTCTCCTTCTGTATCTGGTTGACACCACAGACACAGTCACACGTGTGTTTTTTTTGTCTTCGTGTAGATCCACCGTCGGGGTCGCGCCCTGAGGAAGTTGGCCAAGCAGCTGACGGAGGGCACGGTGCAGCTGACCCCTCGCTCCCTGCAGAATTACATCATGCCGTACGCCATGACGGCCCTGCTGGACGAAAAGATGCTGAAGGTGACTCGAACACTGTTTCCGTTTCAAACTGCAGGATGAGTGTTGTTTCTTTCGTTTGAGTGTCTGACCCGTCCCCTTCCTCCCACACCGCAGCATGAGAACATGACATCAGCGTCGGTGGAGGTGGTGGGCGCAGTGTGTCGCAGGCTGACCTGGTCCAAGTACCTCTACTACCTGAAACACTTCATCCACATCCTGCAGACGGCGCAGGCTGAGCAGAAGCTGGCTGTCAGGTTGGGATCTTTACACGTGCTTGAATTACATTGGATGACTTTTAATGATCTTCTCTCGACCTTTCAATGACCTGTTTTATTGTTTTCCCTTAATTCAAGAAACTCTAACTGACTATTACTTCTTTTTTGTTTTTTTTACTTCTTTTTCTTTCACCTCCCTCTCTGCAGTTTACTGGTCACAGTCCTGGACGCGTTCCACTTCGACCATCAGACCCTCAGTCGAGAAATGGAAGCTGCCAAAGCCAGAGAAGGTGAGTGACTTCATCAAACCACCAGAATTGACTTGGTGTGACTTCTTTCTGTTCCACAAAATTTGATGTGCACTGTCTCCTCAAGTTTCAGGTCCATAGCAAAATCGCAAATGTGCATGTGGTCTCAAAAACGCGTGTTACTCAGGTGCTGATGTTGATCAAGCGACATGACTTGGGATACTTACTTACGAAGGTTGTTGCTTCTCTGCTTTGTTTGTGCGCCACAGAAACAGTCTTTTTGATTGCCCCTTTTACATCTTGGGCTTCTCCATTTTTAGGGTGTCTGTGTCTGATGACACTAAAATAAATGTGTGGCACAGGGGAAGAGAGTTTAGTTGAAATGATGTTGCTTTTTTTAAGTAAAGTGGCTGTAGCTTTGGATGCCACTTGTATCAAACAAGCTAATTCTGATCAATGACACAAAGTAACATGAATATGTATCTTTGCCAAGCTGCGAGCGTCGCCATCGACGCAGATGACGAAGACGAACCTGCAGCCGACGAAGCAGGCGGCAGCGATGACGAGGAAACAATGGCGATTGACAGTAAGGCTGCTTCCACCGATGTCCCCATGGAAGCGGACACTGCTGACACAGAAAAAAATGGCATCCCAGAGAAAGTGGTCAGCACTAAAGCCACGGGGGAGGTGGCTCCTAAACCAGTCGTGGTGGCCAGCGGACTGCCGCAGAGCCGAGAGGAGCTGGAGTCTCTGATCAGTGCGATCCAGCAAACTGTCAACAACAGCGTGCTGCCCCGCCTGCACAAGTGTCTCACCGCAAAGGTACGACGCACACACGCGCACACACACACACACACACACACACACACACACACACACACACACACTTCTACTACATATACTGCTGTTGAGAGTTTTTCAGAACAGACAACAAAAACAATTTTGTGTGTGTGTGTGTGTGTGTGTGTGTGTGTGTGTGTGTGTGTGTGTGTGTGTGTGTGTGTGTGTTGTCTGTAGCTTAAGCGTGACGAGGAGCACAAGGCCGTGAAGTCAAAGGATGTGAAGGAAGAGGAGGTGGCGCGGATACCGATAGCCTTCGCCATGGTCAAACTGATGCAGACTCTGCCTCCAAACATCATGGATGCCAACCTCCCCGGGTACGCAGCCGTTTGTGTAGTCTGAGGATGGTGTTGATGTCGGAATAAAAGCTCTTATGTGAACAACAGATGCATCATAATTAGTGTTCACTTATCCCGGCTCACGTTACATTTTCATATTTACTCTGAACCTCACAACCTGCCGGCGGGTCTGAAAGGCTTTTTTTTTTCAGATTCCATCTTTTTAAAATTTTTGTTAAATAAATGATCAAAACAATTCCAGCTACATTTCTTCTTCTTTTATAAATTATAACATTATAATTATTTAATTCCAAAAGATGTTTTTGAGTTCTCCATACTGTGGTAGCCATGATTGTTCTGTTACCACGGAGATGCAGGACCTGCTGCTGCTGACAAAAATGATCCCACAGTGAGGAAAAATATGACGGGAGCAAAAAATCGCCCTGAAACTGCTTCGGAGGGTTAAGATGTTGTTGTATTTTTCGGCAAGCCTACGACATCTGATTGATCATTTCTTTTGCACTTCCTCCGTTCCTGTGCGCGATGCAGCATCCTGATCAAGGTCTGTGTTGTACTGAGGAACCGTTTCCAGGAGGTACGAGACGTGGCGAGGGGAACTCTGGTGAAGATCATCGAGACGTTAGGCTGCAGGTATCTGCACTACCTGCTCAAAGAGATGCAGAGCGTCCTGGTCAAGGGCTACCAGGTAGGAGCCAAAACAAACACGCAAACAACACAGAAAGATACACATATTTGCTGTTTTGTGTAGGCTTATAACAGTGCACAAATTACTGGCATTAACCAAATAGTCCTTCACATTTGTAGAAAGTAGGAAACATAGCGGATCAGATTGGCATTGTTGTGAAAATATAAACTTGTTTTTTCTCTGATTAGCTGAATATCTGCTGTTTGTGTTTCCCTCCATCCAGGTCCATGTTCTAACATTCACAGTTTACCAACTGCTGTCCGTCGTCAGTCCAACCCTGAAGAGCGGAGACCTGGACCCCTGCATGAACATGCTCATTGATGTAAGAACTTTTCAGTTCCCCGTTTAAAACCTCGTTGTCTCGGGTCGACTTTTTTAAGCCAGATTTTCATCTGCGTTCATCTTTATCTTCCGTTACTCTTCTTCCTCTTTGGTACGATTGTCCTCCGGATCAGATCTTCAACAACGAGCTGTTCGGGGCCGTGGCCGAGGAGAAGGAGGTGAAGGGGATCGTTTCCAAGCTGATGGAGGCGCGTCACAGCAAGAGCATGGACTCCTACGAGCTGCTGGCCCGGTTCTGCAGCAAGGAGAGCATCACCAAACTCATACTGCCGCTGAAGGAGGTGAGGAGGCTTTGATTGGTGGAACAGAAAAATACACGCTTCAGTAGAAAACAATCCGTGTGTCATCAAACGCAGAGGATAATACTTGGATCAGACAAAAAGTGACTCCACAAAAATCCTTTCACACTTTGTTGGAGAGTATTTTTTTTTTACCGTTGTCTTTGAAAGAACGGAGATACAGCTGTTCTAAATAACCTTGTAGAATGACCACATCTGGTATTGAAATATACAAGAATATAAATAAATAGATTAAAAAAGGAAAGAAAAGATGAAGAACTGGCAATTAATTAGTATTATTTTGACCCTTTCTCAATAGATTAAGATTAATGATGACTTTTTATTGCAATAACTTGCTGTGGCCATATCTTCACTGTCAGCCAATCAGTAGAATTATTATGTTTCTTAAACTGCCCGTTATTTTTGCTCAGTAATTTCGTAAAAAAAAAATTATATTAATAATTATTTTTTTTTTCAAAAAGCTGTAATAGGTTTTCGGACAAAAAAAATAACTTAACACATCAATATATAAAATATTGTCAGTGAAATCATTTATAATATATATATTTTGTACGTCTCTCAATAAATTACATCTGTTTAACAAGTTCTACTATGAAGCTATGAATATTTATCAATTTTGATTTAAATATAAATGTTTGTTAAAGCCGTTAACAGTAGTGTGCATAACGTTAACACAGGAGAGATAAATGAATGGATTGCACTTGATAGTTCTCCTCACCCTTCCCCCCCCCCCCCCCCCTCTCACTGCCTCCGAGCAGATCCTGGAGACTTCCTCCAGGCTGAAGGTGTGTAACCGGGTGGCTGCAGTCCTGCGGCGGCTGGTCCTGGGTCTGCTCTCCAACACTGGCATGACTTCACAAGACATCCTGCTGCTGAGCCACGGCCTGGTCAGCCAGAGCCTGCCACTGCTCACCAAGAGAGACCGGTACACACAATAAATCACTCGGATGTATAAATCACTTGTTATTGTCCCATTTCCCCCCCCGATGACGTGTGTGTATTCGCAGAGAGAAGGCGTCAGTTCGGCCTCCCCCCGACCCCAGACTGCCTCCTCCCAGCTGCCTGCTGCTGCCTCCCACTCCGAAGAGAGGAGGTCAGAGAGCTCCCGTCAGCAGCCGAACCAACATGCACATCCTGGTGGACTCTGGCCTCAAGGTGCAGCATACAAAATGTCTTCTGACTTCCGCCATCTTGCACCTCCAGGGTGAATCGATTTACATGTCTGAAAACGTTCATGTGTCCATTTCCCAGCTGCTCCACCTGAGTCTGAAGAAATCCAAAGTGACGTCGTCTGAGGCTTCAACTCTGGAGATGCTGGATCCGTTTATACTGCTGCTGCTCGACTGCCTCGACTCCATGCATGTCAAGGTACAAGACTTTTAACGCTGGCATGAATGTTTATCACGATGAAGATCGAATAACTAAAACCCTCCTCAACCAACACCCTGTTCCTCCGTCTGTGTCTGCTCCCTCTCAGGTGATCACGGAGGCTCTGGTGGCGTTCACTTGGCTGCTGAAGTTCCCTCTTCCAGCCGTGGAGCAGAACGCCGATGAGCTCACCAAGCAGCTGTTCGTCCTGCTGAAGGATTACTCCAAGGCGGGAGCGGCCCGCGGGGAGAACTACCACCTGGTCCAGAACTGCTTCAAGGTATCCCAAAAATTGTAGTTGTGGAGGTATATGGAGCTACTTTTGTGCCAAAACTTAACAAACAAAACATGTTTTGCAAATATGCTACAATTCACTGACAAACACAGCGTGGTTTTACAAATCCAAAACACCATAAACAAACTAATTAATTTTGTTTGGCAAATAAGAAATTTACCTGTCAAACAAAATATTTCTAACACATCAGAAACACATCCAGCCTGTTTTACAAGTACAAAAATAGAAAACTATATCCTTTATATGTTTTTGTTAGTTTATCTGTAAACCGTGTTTACTTTGTTTGTTAGTTTTTGTCAGGAAAGTAGCTCCACAGAAATACAACACATCAGAGGACAGAAAGTGTTTATGTTCCTAAAGGATGAAGGCAGTTTTTCACATTTTCATTATTTTCTGGTTGTGGAGCTGTTCCTCGAATATATTGTATACAATTTTGAATTCCAGAAAGCTCATTAAATAAACTGAAGATGAACCCTGACTTCTCTCTGTCTCTCAGACCATCACTATCCTGGTGAAGAACATCAAAAGCAACAAGATCTCCGAGATACAGCTGCAGGTGCTGCTGGGATACGCTGAGGAGGACATCTATGACCAGTCACGTCAGGCCACCGCCTTCGGCCTGCTCAAGGTAACCAAAGGAGTCAAAATGTGGAGTCAGATCCCGGCCCTCTGAGCTGTGTGTTCACGTGTGTGTGTGTATGTGTGTGTACACGTACACTCCAGGCCATTCTGTCCAGGAAGCTCGTTGTCCCGGAGATGGAGGAGGTGATGAAGAAAGTGGCCAAGTTATCCGTTACCGGCAGTAACGGCATGATCAGGATCCACTGTCGACAGGTACTAACATGTCGTCCCCTCTGCTGCACACTGGAAGTCATATTTTAATAATCCTGGAGTTCAGCTTGTTGAAGAAGATTGTTCTGTGTGGTGCAGATCTATCTGAAGTACCTGCTGGACTACCCACTGGGCAAGAGGCTGAGAGAACACCTGGACTTTGTGGTGGCTCAGCTGCACTACGAGCACGACACAGGCAGGGAGTCTGTGCTGGAGATGCTGGCCTACATCTTCCAGACTTTCCCTCAGGTCGGTCAAATTTCCCTTTAGACAGCAGGCAGCTGTTTAAAGAAACGGAAGCTAAAGCGGCTCGTTTTATCCAGATGAACTGAAGGGCTGCAGAAAGGGCCAGTGTCGCATAAATAAGGAGTGTGTTGTTGTTGTTTTTTTTCTCCTTCAGAAACTGCTGTTGCAGCACTGCAGTCTGTTCTTCGCCCCGCTGGCTCTGGTCGTGGTCAACGATGACTCTGCACGATGTAAGAAAATGGCTGCCACGGCCATCAAGACGCTGCTCGGCCAGCTGGACTCGAACCAGCAGAACATCCTGTTCTCCTTCGTCAACACCTGGCTGAATGCAGAGAAGGTACACATCAAGTCAAACGCATCGAAAACTTCCCTTTCTGTCGAACTGTTTCATCAGGAAGGAAAGTAAATCAGCAGCTTTTCAGAACTTTAACTGAAAATAATTCAGGTGTTTTCGTTTGGGTATTTCATCGTGTTTCGTTTCAGTTTTGAGTGCAATTCAGTATCTGCGTGTTTCAAAGTCTTAAATGATTTTGCCTCTGCACCTCGGTTTGAGTAGTATCTAAATGTAAAATGTGGGCGTTCCCTCCGTCCCAGGCCAGCCTGCGGCGTCTCGGGGCTCAGATTTGCGGTCTGTACGTGGAGGTGGAGGAGGAGAAGTTTGCCCGTCGAATGGACGACCTGCTGCCACTGGTGGAGAGAGAGATCAACTCTGACAACTATGAAGACGTGAGTCAACACGGAGGGGGGGGGCGTCGGGGGTGGAGGGCTACTAGGTGACGTAGCGGAGTTAGTCAGTTCGTTGTTTCTGAGGTTGTGTAATCATTGTTCCTACGGTGGCAAGTTCACTTATTTTCATCGCTTTAATAAAACCAAAATTGAATCCTGCTATTTAAAAAAAAAATGACATAATTATTACTCCGCTAAAAGGTTATTGTCTGATTTTAGTCACTAGAGGTTCCTGCGAATGTTTCAAAATAAAAGCTTAGACGAGAAATGAAAAATTCCTGTCCACTGAAACTCCAGAGGGCTTTTAATTTGAAACGGATACAGGAGCATCGTTCCGTTGCTCCGGCAGCACGACACCTATGGGATTAATTGACGTTGAATCAGCAGAGGTCAGAGGTCAGGGTCAGCCATAATGAAGAGAAACAGTTTGATATATTTGTAACTCTGCCTCTCAGATTGAGGAGGAGCAGGAGGAGAGAGGAGCTGACCGGCTGCTCTTCAGTTATCTGACTCTCATCACCAAACTCAGCAAACACTGCGGCCTGCTGGAGCTCAGCAAGCCTCACGACACACTCCGCCACATCTGGGGTAAAGAAACCAACGTACATCACTTCTTTATCACTGCCACACATTCCACACCTGCTCACTCGCAGTGTATTTTTCTTGTACACATTTAGGGCACATCGAAGCCCACCTGCGGTACCCTCACTGCTGGGTGTGGCTGACCGCCTCCCAGCTGTTTGGCCAGCTGTTTGCAGCTCAGCAGGCGGAGGAGCTGGTCGCCCGTTGGAGAGGAGAAGGTGACGCTTCACCTCCGTCGGCAGCCACTGACTTCATCACCAGCAACCTGGACAGGAAGGTCGGGCCGACACTTCTCGTTTTTCTCGTGCAAATCAAATTTAAAATCAATCAAGTCAATAAAATTCATCGTTCTTTCTTCTTTACTTTCTTTTCCGACTTCTAGATGAGAGAGCTGGCGTTATCGTTCTGCCATCAGCTGCAGTCCAAGTTCCTCGACACAGCGTCAGGAGAGCAGGTGCGCACACCCCACCAAAAACAGCTGCACCCGCCTTTACAGTTTAAAGTTCAAGCTATACAGATCGTTTTTGGTTGACCGATCTCTTCCGCTCCACCCACAGGTGATCAAGAACCTGCTGTTCGTCGGCAAGGTGATCTACCTCGTTTCCCCCGAGTCTCAGGACACTTCGCCTCAGGAGGAAGTGAAAGACGAAGAGGAGGTGGAGGAAAGGGAGCGTGAAGATGGAGAAGGAGAAGAAGAGAAAGAACAGGAAGAGGAGGAAGAAGAGGACGACAAGGACGACAAGGACGACAGGCCTCCGTCCCTCCTGTGGCTGATGAAGAAGCTGTCTCTGATGGCAAAGAGAGAGGCAGCGTATTCTCCCAAAGTTCCCCTCAAGGTAAACGAATAAACCGGGAGTTTCTGGTTTTTAACCCCCTGATGAATTTAATGGTTTGACGTTCCCTCTTTGTTCTTCCTCCCACAGAGAACATGTGTGTTTAAGTTCCTGGGAGCGATAGCCATGGACCTGGGGAAGGACCGGCTCGGACCCTATCTGACCACCATCATCACCCCTCTGTACAGAGAGCTGGACAGCACGTACGCAGATCAAGGTAGCGGATCTTAACATGGGGAAAAAAAAAGAAAAAAAAAAGAGTGAAAGTCCTGGAAAACAAACGAGGTGCGATCAACTTTACTCCATCGATGGTTCTTCTTCTCTCTCCAGATCCAACACTGAAGAATCTGGCTCAGGAGCTGATCGAGCTGATGAAGAAACAAGTGGGGCTGGAGAAGTTCTCTCTGGCCTTCTCCGCTGTCCAGAAGGAGTTTTCACAGAGACGAGTGGCACGCAAACGACACAGAGCCATGCAGGTAGGACGGACGCCGCATCACAAACACGGGAGCAAAAAGAAAGAAAAAAAAAAACCACATCGCATGTCCCGTCACTCACTTTACACTCGTCCTCTGCTCTCCCAGGCCGTGGCTAACCCCGACGTCGCCGCCAAGAAGAAGCTCAAGAAGCACAAGAACAAAATCGAAGCCAAAAAGAGGAAGATCGAGTTCCTGCGGCCCGGATATAAAGCCAAGAAGCACCGGAGCCACGCGCTGAAGGACCTGGCCATGGTGCAGTGAGCCGGTTCGTCAAGGACACGAGGTGGGGACGAAGGCCGACACACCGCGCAGCGACTCAAAGGAGGCGTCAGCTGGACACGTCCAGACTCCCGTGTGCTACTTTATGACTTTAGAATATTCTAATTAAGGACAGCCGATGAGGAGAAAACAGATCCTTCACTACTGTGCCGGTTTGTAGAAGGTGTGAAGAAATCCACCTCTGCAAACTAAAAGATCAGAACCTAATCCATGTTTTCTGTGATGGAGATCCAACATCCGTGTGAGTATGTGTGAAAGGAGAAATACGACATCAGGTCTCTGTATCCCTAAAGAGATTCATGTAAATCAAAGCTGAATTCAATTGTTTTATCTTCCTGCTGTGAGCTGACTGTAGGACTGAGCTCAGATTTCTATCCAGTGCAGTTAAATGTACAAATTTTTCATTAAAAAAAAAAAGAAAACAAAAAAAACTAACATGTTTCTCATCATCGGTCACATCACGATCTGAACATCAACGACGTCTTCCCAGCGGTACAATCACTGAGCAATCTTTACTGAGAGTCACTGTACAAGCAGATATAAATATGCAACCATAAAACTTTGAGCATAAAGCTAGTGTTCAGTATCTAAATGACTAATTAATATGCCAAAGCTGCACTTGAGGATTTCAATGGAGGAAAAAAAAAAGTTTGAACCACCTAATTATTTAAAACACAAATCATCAGAAAGAGAAAAAAAAAACATCCATGACATTGAATCTGCCAGACTATATAGTACAAAAAATGGCAGGCTGCAGTAACACCTAGTGAGAGGAAGTGAGGCCAAATTCTTTTGGTTCTTTCTTTTTTTTGTTATAGTGAAGTTAGGAGATTGTTTATAAAGTAAGAGTTCCTGTTTTCAGCACAAGATGGATATTCAGTGTTGTATGGCAGTCCAGCGTGCTGTAAAGGAGCAGCAGCTTCTCAGTGATGACCTCGTCCTCGTCTCCGGGGTGATGTTTGTGCCTTCACTGGAAACCGCTGCCCCCTGGTGGCTTTTCATTGCATCTAGTGTCCATCAAACACTGATCATTCTTCAGCTTCACTCCATCTCTCTGGCATATAAATGCTTCCGACTCTTATCGACTCTTCTTAATCCATTTCAGTGTTGAAACTATTGCAAACGGATGAATAAAGATGCAGAGATGCATGCGAGTGTCAGTGGACAACCTCTGCAAACGCATGCATCCCTGTAGGAAAATATAGCCACTGTTGCCCATCCATCACTGCAGTCTCGCAGCTCTCCAGAACCCTTCATGATCTCTGTGCCCGGTCCAGATGTTACTGCAGCCTTTGCTTCCAGGTCCCAGGCTTGAAAAGGCGTTAGGAGGACGTGGCCAAGGCTTCAGGTGGGTTTTAAAGGTGTGGGGGGGAGGGGGGGGTCAAAGGTCAGGAGCATACACAGAACTGGGCGGGGAGCCTTTTACTGCCGACTCTTCAGGGAGTCCACCAACCTACGAGCAGAGACGGAGCAAACATGAAGAGGAGATAACGTGCAATGTGTGCTAATTATGAGTCAATACTATAATCTAGAGGGTTTTTTTTATGAGCTGTACACTTGACACAGCCTTCTGTGTGATAATAAAAAAAAAAAATCATGCAGAGTTTTCCTTATTCACTCTTAAGACCTAAACTAAATTATTTACTTCCATTTCTATTATTTCTGTATATGATAAGTATGGTACAGCAGCCTACCACTCCATCGCCTCGTCCAGGCCCGTGCCCTTGGTGGCTGAGGTCTTGAAGATCTGCCACTTCCTGTCTTTGAGGGCAGGAAGTCCCAGAGCGTTGGCCACCTCGGCCGGCGTCATGGCCTGGTCCATGTCCTGTTTGTTGGCGAACACCACGAGGATCGCCTTCTTCAGCTCCTCTTCCTGGAACACGCGCACACAAGAGCATGTCAGGAAATGTTCACATTTAGAGCTCTCGTGTCTGAAAATGTATCGGCGTAAAAGGAAGTGATAACAGCTGTGGTAACTATTTATGATCAAAATTGTAATACCACTGAAATGTTTTACTTTGAAAGTAAGGACATTTAAAACCTCTGTAGCCTGGATTCATGCTACAATGTTTCTAAAGTTCAGTCTAGATTTCTGAAGTTTTAAATTATTATTATTATTTAATTGTATTTTATTATTTAAATGTAAACTGAACAGTCTTGTCTATGTTTGTTAAAGATTTGGGTGCATGTATTGGGGGGGTGGGGGGGTGGAGGGGGGGGGGGTGGGGGGTTGGTTTTACTCCCATAAAACAGAAAGCAATTTTTCATCATTACTATTTTAGATGTTTTTGAAAAGCTAGAGCACATAATAAAAATAACAACTAAAAAAAAAAAGCCCACTGAGGAACAACAACAACATTACATAAGAAAAAATATCATCAAATGATTTTTGAATTCATTAATCTCATCTGGGGCCCAAAACAGGTTCGGTGCTCCACATACGCATTTAACAGTAAGAAAATATAAATCAAGACAACAACAACAAAAGAAAGCTTTTGAAATGGAACCACTGGAAATTACCTGCTATTAACTTTTAAAGAAACAACATGTAGTCAGACAAGTACATGGTTTTCCAAAAAATATTGAAATACCATTTATGGAATTAAAAACAAACATTACTACTTTTAACAAGTACTAGCACGCTCACCTCCAACATGGCCACCAGCTCTGACTTTGAGATGCCCATCCTGTCGCGGTCGCTGCTGTCGACCACGTAGATGACTGCATCTGTGTTTGAGTAATAACACCGCCAGTAGGGCCTGAGGGAGGAAGACCAATCGAAGGGTTAACAGATCAGTGAGGAGGAGGAGGTCCACCACAAAGAGAGACTGAGCGGTGTTTAGTCAGTACAAAGAAGACATTTCAACTTTGAGATGGTGAAAGATTCAAATGATGTGACAATAGGTAATTAAAAAGGTGACGAGGAGACTTCAGGTTACTACAGATGTGACCTGTGTGTTACAGATAAACCGGCGATGAACTAGTTGCAGTTCTGTACAGTTAATATAAAAAAAATAAAAAAAAATAAAAAAATCCTTTTGTCACATGCATTTGAGTTCTCACGGCCGCCATCTGCTGCTTCACACCCACCTTATACTCGTCTGTCCTCCCAGGTCCCACACCTGGAACTTCAGGTTCTTGTATGTGACCGTCTCCACGTTGAAGCCGATTGCTGTGGAGAGAAAAATCAAAATGGGCGCAGTGAGGGCAAAGAACATGGAGCCTGATTACCATCGCAGGCTGCTGAAAACACGGCCTAATTGATTTTAACAGCAGTTATGTGAAATAAACCAGTCAGCCACCCCGACAATTACATTTCATTTGATGAAATGAATGTTAAATATATGGTATTCTGTTTTCAGTTTGAATAAATGTTGGTCACAAATCAGAAAATGTGTGTTTTCTTTCCTGGTTTCACAACTAATCTTGTTCATATTAGCCCACTGGTGGTTTGTTGAGGCGCTGACACGGTGCTTCGACATGCCGAGTTGAAGCCGGAGTGAAATATGGTCACTGAGCTGGTGGAACTTGTTTCTCTCCAGTCAAACATTGTGTGTCAAAGAAGAAACCGGAGCGGTGCGTGTGAAGCCTCTTAACTGCACAACAATCATTACTTGTTGATGCCATTTCTAATGCAATGAATGTAGATCGTACTCGTGCAACTAAGTTCAAAATAGGATGAGATAAGGAGTCGGAGGAAAGCGGCGCGTACTGGGGATTGTGGTGACCACCTCTCCAACCTGCAGCCTGTACAGAATAGTCGTTTTTCCTGCTCCGTCCAAACCCAGGATCAAAATCCTCATCTCCCTGGTGCCAAACAGGCCGGAGAAGAGATTAGAGAAGAAACCACCTGAAGAACACAAACACACAAATCAGTGCTGAGAGAAACAGTTTTTTTTTTTTTTGATGGATATAAAATGGACTTTAGATCATTTATTAATTATGAATTTAAGTATTTGGGGTTTGTTGGATGAACACATCACTTCGGTCCGTGTCAAGGTATTTGCCAGTGAGATGTGGTGGATTTAAAAAAAAAAAAATACTCAAATAATGTATAAATATCCTGAATGTGTACTTGAGTGAGTATATTCGGTTACAATGCGCCACCGAGGGTCACTAAAATAATCAAAAGTAAAAAAATAAAATAAAAAAGGGACCATTGTGGAATTAACAGAATTGATCTGTTGATCTTCTTGATGCCAGTTTGTAAAACGGCCGAGCTGAAGAGATCAGACAGAAACACGTCCGACACCAAAACGCCGTGAAACGAGAAGCGCACGACATTGACTGTAAACAGCTAACCAGCTACCGAGCCAGCTGGCTTCAGTCGCACTGCGCCTCAAAACAACAACAACAACAACACAGGCGGGCTAGACTTGTATGGAAATACATATTTTATTGACCAAGTATTTTTTTTTTTTTTTAAACTCACCCATTTCAATAGTACTACGCTCCTTATTTCACCAAAAGAGTGGCAGGTTGGTTGGACGGAAACCTTCTTCCGTGTAGTTGACGTGTCTCTGGACGACGTCATCAACTATCGCGTCGATTTTGGTTCGCAACATTCGTCGCACACGAATGACACCGTTAAAGCGTGCAACGAACTAATAAAACACATTTATACGACGCTACAAAGTAACTTGAAACTTGAATTGTACTTTAGATTCTTTACGCGTAAATTGTAGCGACACCGATTGGTAACAATGTACGTATTTTTGATCGAAAGTGCGGTGCGTGAAAAAGGAGATTCACCCCCCCCCCCGACGCCGTGACGCATTCAAGAAGGCAAAAACGGACTCGCGTTAATAAATGTTCTCCAACGATTCTTTAGTCAGGGGGAATGTGACAATGAACGGAGAGCGGTTTTGAATGCAACTCGCATCAGGCAAAGGAGTTGCCCTCTCTCAAACAGCATCAAATTTATGATCAGCAGACAGAGACTAGAAATGTTTTATAGCGAGGCGTGAACGCTGCTGCGCGTAACGCTCGTTTAAAGCAAAGATGCAACGATTCTGAACAGTTCTGGGTAACTTTCACCGTGCGGGGATTCTCTGACTTGTAATTGTCCACGGATGGACCTGGCGCCCGTCGGCTGAGACATCATTTACAATCTGCGGTGAGACCTGACGAGGCGGGACCGCCGCCGACAGGATGGTGGAGCGGTCGGACCGAGCCCCTCTGCTGGACTGGGAGGAGGCTCCGTCCGCGGAGAAGCCCGGCGGTGCAGCACCGGCGGCGGCGGCTCACGGCAAGGACCGACTGGCGAGCCCCTCCAACAGCCGTGCCTTATCGGGATGCTCCGCACCGGGCTTTGGGTGGAGCAGCGGACCGGGGGGTCCCACTCCCTGCAAGTCTGTCTCCAGCGCAGACGGCTGCGGCGCCCCACCCGCGACCTCGAGCTCTCCGGCGGGCACAGATGAAGAGCTGCCCTCCGACAAGGAGGAGCATCTCTCGGATACAGTACCGACAGAGGTGTCGCTGGAAGACAGGATGGTGAAATGGGAGGAACAGGACCAGATTGTGTCGGTCTTTGTGGTTACATTCAACACCAGATCAGGTGCGACATTACAATCTTTGTCTTTAACAAAAACATTTAAAGTAAAGGGGAAATTACATTATGTTTATAGACAAGAGAGAAAAGACACAGGGTCGCTTTATTTAACCAATTGATGCGTCTGACGCCCAGAAAAGAAAAGCGCATGTTTGTACCAAGTCTGCAGCCTCTTCTCTTACAGGTGTGGCTTTTTTCTGACCTGGCCATAAGTTTAGAGACATCCAGTCAAAGCCTCGACATCTCCTGGAGCCTGATTACACAAAAGACATGAGCAAATGTCAGGATGACTTCTGGGATGGAAATCAATCAATCACCTGCTGCTTTCTGCACAATGGCCCCATATATTTTTAATGAGGGGCATATTGAAGACAGACAGGTTACTTACTTAGGGGGGGTAATGCATTCAAGGTTTGAAGGTGATGCATTGAGTGTAGTGCAGGAGATTCCCTGCAGGGTGGAGCTGGACACTTTATGATGTTGCGGCATGTCACGTTGACAGGAGAACAGAGCCATGAGCAGATTATTGTCACCATGTCACTGAGTCTCTCAGCAGCTTTGCAGGAAAGGCCTCAATCTGAGGCCAACAAACAAAGCCTCCAGGTAGATGAGCCGGATCAATTCCTGATCTGTGCAGTCAACGCTGTTACAGTGGACTTCCAGTCCACTAATGAGCTAATGCCACATGTTTCCTTATTACCAGGACAGGTGTAACTGGGTAACTCGGGTAACTGTCAAGAATATACATTGGTTAAATCTGAGCAAAACAACTGATTTATTTTGTACAATCACTGTAAATATATATATATATAGCAGGACTGCAGAGGTAATGCATGTACAATTTCACGCTTCACAACAAGATATAATGCAATATTGAATATTTACCTACTTAGCACCACACCTTGTGGAACCTTGTTTCAGCTCATTTAAACAAAAGATCTGCTCTGAAACACTCAAAACAGGTGCTGCTAATGTATTTTGCACTTTATAGACTTTTCAAGGTGTTTTTCCTGCAAAAAAAAAGTTGGGAAAGTGTTTTGTTTCTTTTCTTCTTTTTTTTTTATACATCTTTTGTAGCTGAAAATAGAGCTCGCAAAAATGACATGTAACAAAGTCAAACAGCAGAACAGGGAGACTGGGACCATGTGACTGCACAAGAATAATTAGGTGATTTATTACAGTAAGATTAGGATTTATTTCAGTATTCCATCTTTAATAGTGCTATATGAGGCTGGTAGAGGGCTTAAACAAGATCAGCCTCAAAGCCTCGAGCATCACATGAAACACCACAAATTCAAAGCATCCACCATTTCTTTATCGATTAATGACCCTTTAATTATGTTCTGTCTGCACAGAAAAACTCATTAATAGTCGTTTGCTCTGCGTGACACTTGAAGTTAAATACTTTCAGTGCTGTCAGAGTGGCGATAAAACAGGTTTGGTACTCAGCTGCAGGTGTCTCATCATGGCAGTGGATGATACAGACACGTGACTTCACGACAGGTCAACTTCTATGTGTGCAGAAACGGATACATACATCTAATCATAAGACTGAAAACCACACTGACTGAGTCACCTTCTCCGTCTTCCTGCTCCTGTCAGACCATATTTGCTCAGCTGCTGCTCGAGCGCTCAAGCAACACATAATGAATCCAAGGAGAGCAGTTGGGCTGTGTCATTGTAGTTTTCATTACCATGAGATGAAATGGTGTCATTATACCGGCCGCTCCTGTGTGTCTCGGTGTTCACCTGCTTGTCCATGTGTTATATTATCGTCTATGTTGTTTGGGTGTGACAGGAAACATGCTGGAGTGGTGCCTGCCCAAAGACATGGACCTGGACGGGGTGGAGTTCAAAGCCATCGCCAGTGGCTCCCACCGAGTCACCACAGACTTCATGTAAGTGTGAGCACGCGGGACCAGACAACGTGAAGACGCAAACAAGTGGAGGAGGTTCATGTGAAGTATTAGGATGCGTCCCCATGTCCCCGTCCTGGCAGGACAGAGCGAGGGAAAGTGTTGCCTGGTGAAAAAAAAAAAAAAAAAAAAAAAAAAGGAACAGCCATCTGGCAGTTCCTTTTGCTTTTCATGACTCACGGCCTCATCTGTCTCCCTCTCCCCTCCTGCCACAGATACTTCCGTAAGGGCTGCTACTTTGGCCTCGCCTGCTTTGCCAACATGGCAGTGGAAAGCACGGTGGAGAGGGGGGCGAGGATGAAGTCGGTAGGGATCCTGTCTCCTTCCTACACCCTGCTCTACCGCTACATGAGCTTCCTGGAGCACCAGGTCAGGTAAGGGGACCGAGATTGGACGAGCACGCTGAAGGAGATGGTACTTCCGCTGAGCAAAATTATTAAGAATTAGGGTTGTCATCGATCAATTTTGTTGTAATGTCAACAAATGGTAGAAAATAGCACAAAAAAAACCCTGACATTTTCAAACTGCTTATTTTGTCCGAACAACTTTCCAAAACCCAAAGATCCTCAGCTCACAAAAATATCTCAGCACAAAGTCTGTTTTAGAGGTCAAATTTTTTTTAAATTAAAACTTAATTCAATAAGTACTTTAGTTTGCTAACAGACTAAGCAATATTGTTATTTTTGTCCACTCCTAATTTAGCAAACTCGCCATCTAAACTTCTACTTCCTTGAACATTGTTACATGACCTCAATAACTGCACCTGCACAGTAACTAAGGGTAGTTTACACTCAACAATAACTACATCAAAACATAACATTTTACTACTTGTTCCACCAAAAAAATAAACCTAAATAAACTTAAATTGTTGTAATAATATCATGAGAGTAGTAATCAGCAAATAAACTTATTTTTAGTGTTTTTATGTAACTTTGGTTCTTACAGCAGGTGTTGTATTTTTCTGTGGTGTTAAAACTTCCAGTTAGTGTTGGCTTTAAAGTTGAGCTGCAACATGAACGATATTAAAAAAAAAACCACTGACAAACCAGAAAAGCAGCAAATCCTCAAATAATCTGGCAGCAATTTATTTGCGTAATACATTATTTAAAATCATCAATTGAATATCAAAGTCTTTGGCAATTAATTTATGTTTCTCTTATAATTAGTTGCTGAAATGATGAGTAAGGCTGGACTTGGAGTCAGAAACCAAAGTAGAGGACAAATTGAATTTGGGGTCAGATGATGTCGCCAGATGGAAAGTCTGGGAAATCACCACGGTCGTAATTCAGCCTGAATATCAACTAATCATCCATATGAAGAAGCTTTGCAGATCCATATTAGTTCTAAATATCAGAATGCACCTGTTTGTCAGGTAACACTTATAAAAGGCTTTAAGTAGGTAAATATTAGTGCACAGGTAAGTAGTCCCTCTTCTTTTCCTTCATCACAGACAGATCGCCATCGGTCATTTTTCTGGTGCGAACAGACCTCTGAAATTCCTCATCCCATCCCGATCCGTGCCACACTTCCTCTTCAGCCCAACTTTGAACACAGCTCCCTCTATACCCAAGCCTGTCGTTCTCCCTCCTCCTCCTCCTCCTCCACCTCCACCTCCTCCTCCAGTTCCCACACTCTGGCTTCTCCTGGCCTCCAGTCATGCAGCGGTCATGCTCATCATTCCCCACGTAGCTCGCTCCAGATTTCCCATCTGCTGACTGCTATGCCAGTCGTCTGTTTCTTATATAAAGGGCTCGCTGTTGGTCACAAGGTGATTAAGACATTTAGGAATTCACGGATACTTGCTCCTTTTTTCCCCCTCTCTCTCTTTCTCATTTTGAATCCATTATTTGTTTCCTCCTGCCACCGGCAGCCTGCAAACTTATTTGTTTTGCAGGGTAATGCGAATTATAGAAAAGAATGATTTATGGAAATATGTAGACAGATAGTTTAACAGGAAGGGTAACACACACGCACACACACGCACACACACACACACACACTCCAAAAAAATGCAAGTGGGTCTTTATCATTCAGTAGAGGCCTGCAGTGTATCCAGAGCAACAGGAAACCTCCTGCAAAACTCTACCTCGATTTGAGCCTCATCCTCAACCAGACACACATTCCACCCACTGACTTTTTATTATGTGCAGCTCTTTGATTACAGCAAAACCTGCTGGATGAATTTACCCTTCGAGTCCCGTGATAACATTCAGTGCTGAAACAGTCGATTGACCAGCCAACTGGCAGAAAATGAATCCACATCGGTTTGATTAATCAATTAATTTGAATTATGTATCAACTACAAATGCCAAACATTCACTGGTTCTGGTTTTTCTGATTTTTGTTGTTGTTGTTGTATATCTTTGTGAATAAATATTTCAGGGTTTTTGACTGATTCTCCAACAAAACAAGCGATTTGAAAGAAACTCTTTTATGCTTTGGAAAAAAGAATCAATGCTACACTGAATAAGGAACAAGCTGCATGTGGGAAAAAAAATATGAGGTCGTTGGAAATTCACGCTTTTGTTTTTGTATACATGTGGGATCCATTTCTAGCCTTCTTAAGTGGACTTCAAACCCTCAGAGTGGAATACTGTTTAATTTAATTAGCTTTTGTTTATAGTGTGAAACCTTTATGGAACACAGTCCCAGTTCATTTCAGTTAAAACAACATGCAGGAGCTGCATGGAGAGCATAACTAATGGACCTTACATTTACTTAATGGAAAACCACATTAAATTATGGATGTTAAAATATCAATGTCAAAGTTAAGGAAATATTAGAACGTCATGCAGTAGTGGAAAAAGAGAGCAGAATAAAGGGCTGGTTTAAAGCCTGTTCGAGGGCTATAATTATACATTTTATCAATAAGGAAAGTTTTAAGCCTTATCTCAAATCCAATCTGTGAGCTGGTTCCTCACATTCTCCTTCTGCAAACTCTCTGAGAGTGAAGGGTTCTTTTGGGTCAGTTGGGTGCTATAAGATCTTTAAAATAAGATGGAGCTGGGTTGTTCAGGGGTCAGTATGTAAGCCAGAGCATTATAAATTAGTTTCCTAGCCAATGAAGAGAAGATAAATGTAGGCGAAATATGAGCTGTTTGGCTAAATCAGTCGGTACTCTCACTGCAGTATTTTGAATCAACTGGAGGCTTTTCAGAGAGTTACTAGGACATGCAGAAAGCCTCCATTTTTCAGCCTCACGCTGAGTCAGGATGTTCCTGATTTTGACAATATTGCTCAGGTGAAAGAAAGCAGTCCTAGAAACTTGCTTTATGTGTGAATTAAAAGACATATCCTGGTTTATTAATGTTAGATTTGAGCATATTTTGCAGCTAAATATCTGTCTGAATCCTGGTTCTCAAAGTGACGAAGGACACATGAATGTATTGAATGACCTGTGAGTTAAAACAGCTTTTGAGGTGTGGGTGTCAGGATGTACGGTTCTGCCATGTTCTTATGTTCGTTTGTGATGACAAAAAAAAAGCTATATATAGAATATAAAAAAGTGATTTAAAGACGTAACATCAGGCACTGAAGGGATGGGAACTATTGTCACTATTTTCTCAGACTTTACAGGCTTAAGAAATAATTCATCCGATAATAATGACAGATTAACTATCAATGAATATGATAGAGAGTTGCAGCCGTGATCAGAAATTAGACCAGTGTAAGAGATGCACAACTCCACAGTCTTATTTTGAAGAGGAATAATTTACTAAATTTGAATATAAAACACATTTGTCAACTATTTTTCTTCTATACTGTATTTTCCTCAGACGCACATCCATCC
This sequence comes from Embiotoca jacksoni, assembly GCF_022577435.1. Taxonomy (NCBI): domain Eukaryota; kingdom Metazoa; phylum Chordata; class Actinopteri; family Embiotocidae; genus Embiotoca; species Embiotoca jacksoni. Next base: position 6,674,826 of record NW_027185352.1, on the reverse strand, counting down.
CACTTCATACTGCTGTCTGTTCAGTCCAGTGTGTTGTTACCCAGCGATGGTTTCCAGGCCACGGACAAATTCATTTGTATAACAAAGAGCTGCAGCCGATTATTTGTTCCACAATAGTGTATCTGCACTAATTAGTGACTGTTAACCCCATGTGTCCCACACTTCATCTCTAATTTTAAATCAGATGATTAATAGTGATGATTAATTTGATCATTTATTTTGGGGAGGGATCCAGTATATTGGGAGGCGGTGGTTGCTTTATGCACAGTACCACTTAGCTGCAGCACCATCTGCACAGACACTGATCATCACGTTCATTTGCAGACAGTTTTATGTTTACATGAGTTTAATGCAGCTTGATGAAGTGTGTCTGAATTACTGGCAGTGTGTTGATTTGTTGGCAAGCTGGTGGTTCACCTGATTACATGGTAACTGTGATGATGTCGTGTTTAATATGTGTACAGGACAACATGATTTTTCTTGCACATCGTTTTTGATTAATGTAATGATGCTAGTAACGATTGGAGTGGTCTTGATTGGTTTGGCTGGGATGATTTCACCTGCTCCTTCACAGGATTTAAATTGAAACTTGTGTTTTTATTGCACTTTGTTAGATGCTTGAAACTAAAGCTGAGGTTGTTCCTGTAAATCTTTTTGTTTTACAGTTTATAATTTCAAGTTTTAATATCTCTGGATGCCATTTTGTCCCGTTCTCCAGGCTCCAGCTTCAGTCCCCAGGCCACTACTCCCCCCTGGAGGCCTTCTACGAGGACAAGAGAGCAGTTCTGCCCCCTAGTGTAGATGGTGTTGTCACTGCATTACCAGGCAATGTATGGGGAGCTGCGATCAACCATAGCATGCACCCTGAGATGAAGGTTGGAGACCTTTCCATTTCCAAAAATCAGCGAAATGACAATTATAATGTTTGATTTTTTTTTGTAGTTCTATGTCTGACGTTGACATGATGTATCTTAGGACACAAAGCTGTTCATTAACACTACATGTCTCTGTGTGTGGATACCTTTGGACCAGATCACCCACCCGGCCGGCTGTATGTCCCAGTTCATCCGCTTCTTTGGGGAGCAGATCATGGTTCTGTGGAAACTGGCTCTCCTCCGCAGACGCATCCTCATCTTCTGCCCTCCACCCGTGGGTGTGGTCTGCTACAGAGGTGAGAAACATTCACAAGGGTTTGAATGCAGGCTTGAAGAAAAAGAAAAGACATTTCGGAAAGTATGCTTTTTTGTTTTTTTGTCGATAGAGGAGAAGACTGATAGCACTCTTATGAGGTAAACCTCCAGCGGAAATACCAATCTTCTCATCTATTTCTTGGCTTATAGTGAAATTGTGTATTTCCCAAAATGTCCTATTTAAAATAAAAAAAACAACAACTATTTTAATGTTACTTTACTGAAAGTTGACATACTCTTCATCTAAAACTCTGATGCCCATTAAAGGTCCAATAGTTCACAGTTTTCTTGTGTTTTATTTGCAGTCTTGATATCCATAGATATGTTTTGTACCAAAAATAATCTCAATATAGTTTCACATCTCTATTAACTTCTCTCAGGAGCTCTACTAAGAACACGCTGTTTAGTGTCTGTATCTTTAAGGCTCAATGATATCAGTGACCCTCACTTCTGATTGGCTGACTTTTTTTGATTGACATATGCCCAGGCCAACCACAGGTTTTCTTCAAATTTGCAGCTTTCTAGCTCTGCAAAGGAAGGACCACTTTGTGTTTTCTTCCACTTAAAAGGTTGTACATTGGACAGATGTGCTGAGGACAGACATCTGACATAAGTGTGAGTTTGGTTTGTGATATCACAAACTTAGGGACATCTAAACGGCTCATCCAAATGGCACAGTTGCTAAATGCAGGCTGTTTGCATTTCTCCATGGACTGAGCATTTTGACACTTTCACTATAAATATACAACACCTTGACGTGCTTTATGATTAAAAAAGAAATGGAAGTCTGAATCATGCAATATGGGACCTTTAAATCTCATTCACAAAACCGTGACTAATGCTAATTTATTCAATGAGTCTGGGAAATCGCATGTGACAGTACATGTAGTTCCTCTCCAGCTGCATCCATGTTGAACAGCCCACACATCACATCACCTGCTGTGTTCCCCTCTGTCTCTCCCACACTCGTGCATCTTTTCTTTTCTAATTTCACCGTCCACCCCCTCTCTACTCTCCACTCTCCACTCTCGCTCAGTGTACTGCTGCTGTTGCCTGGCAAACATCTCCATCCCCGGGGTCGGCGTGGCTGTGCCCGAGTTCAGGCCCTTCTTCTACGTTAATGTTGCTGATATCAGCGCCCTGGAGAACGAGCTCTCCTACGTGGCGTGTAAGTGGACGCTCCAAACATGATAACATTTGTGAAAAGACCCACTTAAAGTAGGGGTGAGGTTAGGTAGGTATGATTAGCATCTTCTGTAGCTTAATTCTTAGCATGTTTGTGTGCTCAGGTACTACTGAGAAGATCTTTGAGGAGAAGAAGGATCTGTACGACGTGTATGTAGATAATCAGAATGTAAAGACCTGCAGAGAAGGCCTGAAGCCGCTGCTCCGCCTCAGCACCGCAGACAGGGAGAAGTACCGCAAGCTCACTGAGCAGAGGTAGGTCACTCTTCTGTTTGCACTTCATAATAATTAGCAGGGCAGGAATGAAAGACTAAGGCTGGTGTTATTTAATATTTTTTGTATTATTAACAAATCTCATAAAAAAAAAAAAAAAGTACAATAATTCTTATGAAGCCATAGAGCTTCCCTGTTATCCAAAAACACATCACTTAATGTCATGTTCTGTCATCACAGTGAACACTAGTTAAATTTGAGTTCCATAGACAGGACGGAAAAGGTATAAAGTATGGAGAAATGGACTTACATGTTCGTTTAAGTGTTTTTACTTGATTATTTATTAAGAGCACCGAGTTTAGCTTCACAGAGCTGCTAATCTGGTTCTTGTTTTTAATGTTTTCTAACTAAACACATGCATGTGTGCAAAGCTGAACAACATCAAGTATGAAAACAACAGCTGGAAATTAAGTGTGTGTGTGTGTGTGTGTGTGTGTGTGTGTGTGTGTGTGTGTAGGCAGATGCTGCTGTACTCCCAGGAGGAGAATGGAGACTGTGTGTCCAGTGAAGAGGATCTCTTTATTCTGTGAGTACAGAATGATTCCTTTAATCAGTCTCTGGAGTGATAACTACTGATTAACCACTGCACCCAGAGCAGCTACGACTCCATCTTTTGAAGAGGATCTGGGAAAGAACAGGCTTAAAATTGTAAAAGTAAATCCAAAAGTTAATGAGCCTGACCTTGCTCCTTCTCTCAGTAGTTACTGTCTCTCACATTTTCTCTGTTTCTCCATAATACCACTTCTACTGATCAGCATAAGGGCAATTTAAACAACGGGGAAAAAAACAGTCTAAATTGTAAAAAATTAATACAATTTTGTAACAGACTTGCCTGATTTTTTTCACCTTACCTTCCCAAGGTTCTTCCTGGAGCAGAACAACAGGATTTTTCAGACCCTGAGCGAGGTGGCCGGGAGCACTGACCCCACAGTAACCCAGGAGAGCGTGAGGGCCATGGGTCTGGACCCGCACGGAGACAGGCTCTTCCTGCTTCACCTGCTGGAGATCTACGGTTACGACACCCTGCTGGTGTCCGAGCAGCTCTGCTGCAGCTGAGAGATGACAAGGCGCCCGGCTTTCCTGCCCGTCATCGCTGCCGCTCTGATTTGCCTGGAACCAGCTCTGAGTGCTGCACCGCTGGCTTCTTGGAGTCTTCAGGACTGTTTGAGGCTCCAGAAATGTCTCTGGAGTCTTTTTTTTTTTTTTGTGGTTGTTGTATATCTTCGTGTGCTTCAATTGTTCACTGTTGCTCTGCTCCCACTCAACCTGATGGAAAGAAGAACAATGAGTCAACTCTCCTGTGTAACGAACAATGTGGTCGATCAACTTGATGGAGATGAACTCACCTTTAAGACGGATTTCTCCAATTTGTCCGACGACCGTTATTTTCTGTGTTTCGCAGCAGAATTTCAAACCTGAGCCACGGACGGCCTCTGGACTGAAACATTGGACTGATGGAGTAAATGAAATAGTAAAATGGACCAGACTGCACTGTGGTTGAAGATGAAGCCTGTGATATGGAGACTTTCAGTGAACTAAACTTACTGAAAATGTACGTATGAAAGTGAAAGAGAGGTCGACTTCTTGTAAATAATCCTGATTTTTTTTTTGTTTCCTTTATGTACTGTGTCAGTTTATGTGTGATATGGGGTCCGAATCTCTGCTGTCGTTGCTCTCCTTGTATCAAAGTGCTGGATTTAAACATCCAATTGTGACGCCTCTGTGTCGAGATCAGGGCCTCCTCTCTTGTATCTTTACCGACAGGTGAAACTGCCTTCGTCTCCAAGAGCCACGTCTGTAAACTTTACGATTTAAGTGGCATTTAGTGCATCAAATGATGGATGTTGCTCAGTAACGTTATTGTCTACATGGACACAGAGGCGTGTTGAAATGGCTCATTTGCACCCAAGTACTGTTTAGTTCCTTTTATTTCTTTTTCTCCCGTGTCAGCAGACAGACAGGGAGTGAACGCACAACTTCAGGTGATTCTTTCAGTTAGTAGACATAAGCTTGAATTTTCTTTTTTTATAACATCTGCAGAAGCTATCTTTAAAGGAACAAACACAGTTCTGTACCTTTTAAGCTTTTTTTTTTTTTTTTTTGAAGCACGAGATATTTTTAACGCTTAACAAAACAGAAAGGTATCTTAATGTTGTGTGCTGATACATGAGTAACAAAAGAAACGTAACATAAGCTTTTTGTTGTTGTCAGGAGTGAAGAACCTTAAAGTGGCTGTAGCTGATATTTTTATAACTGAATCTACTGATAATGTGAAAGGAGCTGCTTGGAGCAATGAATCTACAGAGAATTATCAACTAAGTCTCCCTTTAGCTTTATTAGCCGTCTGTTCGGCCTGCTTTTTTAAAAAAAAAAAAATTATGTTTTGGTTCACAATCACTGCTCTCATGTTATAAGACGCAGGCATTATTTGTTGTCAAAGCTCTAAAAAAAACAAAAAAACAACACACCTCCTGCATAGTACCAAACAACAGACAGCACAGGGAGTAACTGGCTGGAGGATTGAAAAAAAAAAAAAACCCAATCAGATTAAAACACCATTTCAGATCAAATGTGTAACTCCGTAACTGCTGGATGTGTAAATAACCGCCTGTTTGCCAACAAGTTGACCATGTGAACTTCAAAACTGAAGATATGCTCATATGTTCACAACTTGTTTCCACTCTCAAGTCAACAAAAACAAAATTGTTACAGCTGATTTAAAACTGCAGAAGATTGTTAAAATGATATACACAGCTGCTACTACATAGCTGGCATATTTTCATATGGTTTTCAACTTTTTTTTGTTTTTTTTTGCTCCGCAACTCCTCAGCACAATAGCTGGGTCTGTTAGGTTTTTTTTTTTCACCAGCTAGCTGCTCACTTGTGTCTGTAGTTTAGTGCGCATACTTGGTTTATAAGCACTTTTTTTGTTTTAAAAAAAAATTATTATTTATGTTTAAAAGTTGTTGGTTCTGGATGGTTCATGAGTCTTGAGATTTAACTATACAGTAAGTGTTCCATAAAACCAGAACCAGCAAAGGGACTAAGAAAAACATTACCCGAGTTTGTCAATACCAGCAGCCCCTTTCACATTAAAGGCTCATCTGAGTTTATCTTAATATTAAAATTATGGCAGCGCAGCATTTCTTTCCTTTGGCGTTTACCTCCGTAGATCAGATATAGTTTGAGTGAAGTAACATCACTACATGAAAATACATGCACTGAAAAATAAATGGCATTTTTTGTAATTTTTTTTAATTTAAGTCAATCATGATAGAAACAGAGTAAGCTAACCTGGTGATTTGGCCACTATGTGCTGCATTCAAAGGTTATTATTTCATCTAACTTTTTAGTTTTTTTTGCAGTGATTGTTTTTCCATTTTTTTTTTAAATTTATTTATTTGTAGTTCTTATGTTGTTTAGCTGTAAACTGTTGAGTGTAAATATCCACTTGCTCTAGTGTTATATGTGAAGACATGGGATCAGTTGAATGTGTTTTTTAAGGCAATTGTGATCCCACGGCACTTCTGTGTATCGCTCATGCAATTATGTGTTCAACCGTCCCGCTGTAAGAAAACGACCTTGAACGCCACATCACACGGCACCTTAGACGAGCTGTACAGAGCTGAAGCAAACGTGTGTTGTCGAAGGGATAGTCCGACTCACGTTAAAACAACTTCACTTTATTTATTTTACTGTAAACCATTTCAGAAATAAAGTGCACAGACACTTAAAGAAAAAACACTTCTCAGTCTGAATATTGTGTCTTCCTGAATTTCACCTCTAGATTTCCTTAATTCAACATTATTTACATGGTTCATGTAAATCGTCACTTCCATCGCTGACATTGCCATTAAGACCACATCTGGATCCACTGATGCTGTTGTCAGAGACGGTCAGTGAGCATGAAGGCAACCTGCCTGTCACAGCAACTTTAAGAACAGTCAGCCAGCTCTGTTTGAGGTCCAGACCGTCACAGGAGAACGTGTGGGTGGTTTTGGACTGGGTCAGACAGAAACAGGGCTGACCCTGGAGCTCCTGGGGGGAGGCCTCTACGCTGCAGCCCAGTAGAGGTAGCGTGAACAGGGGCTTCACATCCTGGAGACGTAGGAGTGAACCAAAGGGACAGAAGGTGGATGCAAAATGTTTTTTGTTTTTTAAACCACTGATGCAACAGAGAAGGATATATTAGGCTTTTTGACTTTAAATAACACCCGATTTACATTTAAAGGATTTCTTTTGATGGCCATTGATCAAGAGCACAAGGCTCAAGGACCTTGAATAATATTTAGTCGTCTGTGGACAGGTTTAATTAGGTTTTACACGTTTGCTTCTCTTCTGTCACCTTCAACCATCTAAAAAGAAAAAAAATCTTTCAGAATCTGAGCATTTAAATAGACAACAGCTCTTCACAATTTTAGCAGGGTTTTTCTTCCTGCCCCATTGTGACAGATCCTGAACGTGGTGTTGCTCTTGTGACTGTCGCAACATCTGGGTATGACAACATCACGCGAGCTGCATTTCCACTGATGGTACCGGCTCTACTCGCTTTTGGTATCAGGTACTTTCTTCTGAGATAGTGCCCCCTCAAGCCGCATGAAATCTTCAAAGTCAAACACAACTAAATCTCCTTTCACTTCAACAGAACATCACAGACAAAAACTGTTAATAAAGTTAAGTTTGGGCTTTGTGACTAGTCGTACGTGCGCAACACCTCGGGGGCGAGCTTTGCTCTGAACGTGAATCTACTTTGTTGTTTTCAGGTGGGCGGGGCAACATAGCTTGAAAGAAGACCGTGTTAACGCGTAACACTCAACGGGTGAAAAACTTCACAACATCTGGACAAACGTTGATCTACCCGTGCAACAAACTGCTTCCAGTGATGTCAGGAATCAGAAACCATGCATGGACAATGGAAAACAAAAGCCAGTAGAGTCGAGCAGAGCTGGTACCATCAGTGGAAAAGGGATTGTGCATATGCTTTATAGACATTGTTTTAAATAATCTGAGCAGAAACCAGTAGGTGGTGGCATTACTTAACAAAATACATTCAGCAGTGTTATATCTGAGTTTTTCCCAATCACGGAGCACCTTACCTGTGGAGCAGTATACAGGTGAAGGACTGGAGGTTCAGTTCTGGTGAGAACGGACCACACCCGTTGCCAGGTCATGGGGTCGTCCCCATGCTGCAGGAAACCACTCATTACACTGTTACTGGACCCAGAAGATGCCTCAGACTGGAGCAACACACAAGACAAGGCAATACTCAAGACTTATGTTCTTGTTATGTGGCATTTTTTTTAATGTACATTTACAGACAAATGCTCAGCTTTACCAAATTGTATTCTGGTTTAATGGGATTCCCCCCTACTGCCTTTATAGCACCTGAGAGGCAGTCTGTCCTCCTGACTCCAGTTAGTACAATGAAAAAAATAATTGTGCAATAAAAACTGGGAAAAAAAAAAATCATCAGAAAAGGTTAAATAGTCTTAAATAACAAAACACACCTCCAGTATTCTCCTCTTCCTGTCCTCCCTCTCGCCTCTCTGGCCTGTCAGGATGGAGTAACAAGCTTTACACACTTTGTTCAGCTTGTTACCGTCATACTCTAAAGCCACTTTATTGTCCGAACACTTCCAACACACCACCTGAGGGAGCAGAGAAACCATCCTCAGGTACAGTTCAATTTTATGTGGTACAGAGCTTCAGTTTAAATCTGTTACTCACAAAACCACAGGCTCGGCAGTGATGTCTCCTCCTGGTGAGAGCGTGAAAAGGTTCCTCGCACATCATACACAGGGTCACCTCGTTGTCTCTGATCCAGCGAGGGGCCCGTCGGCCGAGTTCCTCTGTCTGTACAACACATGCATACCGTAGTTAGGACTCTTATTGTAGTTGTTGCCAAAGACTCTGAACCCCATCTTGACTCCAGATTACTAAAATTGATCCAACTTACTGGTTCTTCCACATTCAGCTCCTTAGAAGCCATTTTGAAGGTTTCATTTTTCTTCTGAAACACATCAATGGCTTCCTGAATCACCTGGAGACAAAACTCGCGTTTATAAATTGATACAACTGAACTTTTCCCAAACCTATGTAACATTTAATGTGCTGCAGCTAAATAAAAGCATCCTGGTACCTTTATCCACTCGTCTCGGTCTTGTTCAGAGCTGGAAAAAAAAAAAAAAAGCACCAAGAAAAGTGATTACATTTAAATTGTATGTTATATGTAATGCACTCACTGTACATGTACAATAGACTGAAGTTTAATCGCACAGGATAGTTATGCACACAAATTACACTATGATGAGTACTTTTATACAATAATCTCTTTAACTAGCAGGTATATCTCTGCCATAGTTACTTTTATTAGTAAAAGTTGTTTCCTAATAAAAGAAAATGTAAGAAAATAATAGGAATGCGAACCCGGTGTGTGCACACACAGCACAAACACACAAACCTGGCCTGTAGCTCAAGGGTCCTCTCCTTTCCCGAGACCTGGAAGGTGTATGGGTGGTCCTCGTTGGTGGTCTGCTGCACCTCCATGCCATCCACTCCGATCCGGCAGCGGACAGTAAGGCGCTGCCCCACCAGGCTGAACTTGGGAGAGCAGCACAGCAGAAAGTTGTTGAACTGTGGAGAAAAGTTCGACACCATGACTCACAAGTTCATGCAATGAGCCGACATCCGTATTTACATTTCAGCGTGGCATTTCTGTAATGATGAAGAGGTAAAAGAAAAGGAAACTAGGCAGAGAGTTCTGCATCCGTATGTCCATCAGTATTCTCACCAGGAACAGGTGTCTCTCCATGGCTGACGTGTTCCTGGCAGCAAGTTTAAGAAGACGACCCTCCCTGAGAAACTCGTTGGTCGGGTTGACCACTTCTTCCTCTCCAACCATCTCATAGATCTCCAGCAGCCGTCTCAGGCTCTCCTGTATTGAAAGACAGATTAAAAATAATAATAATAAAGAAACAGATCTGTAGGGACACCATGATAACTACACTTTATATGGCAAGTTCTGCAATTGATAACACAGGAAATACAAATGGATGAACAGTTCAAAACCACACTATCACAATCACTTTTGACAAATGATGCGTTATGCGACAGTGATCAGTTCTCACTCATAGCACCGGTAACTGATGTGGTGTGTTATGGTGACGTACATTTTTGTGGATGGCGCTGTTTGAGTGTGTGGCTGCCATAGAAATAGTCTGCAAGGATTCTGTGGGGAGAGACAGAGCGAGCATGTCATGCTGTTCATTACAGACAATAATGAGAACACAAACACCCGTGGAGCAAAGACACTGGTGGACAGACCAATTAGGTGAGTACCAGCTCTTTGACATGCACATGATGAGGAGATCAATAGATGGTATAAAGAAACAGAATAGTTACTCTGAGCGAGCTCATAGTCTGGATTGTCCTCAGGCAGCTTGTTCAAGTAATCCTTCAGCAGCATCTCGTAACGTGGGACCCTCTGGACGGGTTCCAACATGTGGTGCTGCAGCGTGAGGTGGCCACAAACCTCCTGGCTCTGTGACGGGACAAAACATTTCATCTCGATCAGACCTTGTAGGTGGACAAGAAGTAATGATATACAGTTTACGCTGGTGAGGATCTCCTACCTGTATGTCCTGGATGATGTTTCTGAAGGGAGCAGAGCGTTCAGTCCAGGTCCTCACAAGCTCCATGGCCTGGTCAAAGTTCCTGACGTAGTCGGCATACATCCTCAGGAAGGGAGCGTGTTGCAGAAGAACTTCCCCCAGGCCTGCGCTCTCACCCCTAGATTTAGGGGAAGTGGGAAGGTCAAGAGTCAGAGGGCAAAGATTTGCCAGAACTGAGAGTGGGAAGGGACGGTTTTATTATACACATTGGCTTCAAAACAAAACAATCATCAGGGTGAAGTGAAAAAACTTTCAGTTTCAATTTGAGGATTTTTCATTCAAGTCATGTCAAGAGGATCAATTAACGCAGGCACAGCAGTTTTCACTGCCAGTCACACATGAGCAGTCAGCCCCACCATGTCTGACAGATGAGGTTATACGTCATGAATCAAAGCTGTGTCTTTGTTCTTCACAACTTCTGTGAGATCATCACAAGATCCCAAAACTTGGTTAAAAGTTGACAACAAACACAAAAAAAACCTAGTATGAAACCTACCAAGTTCTGGATATATTTTATGGTGGACACCATTTACACAGAGTAAGATCTTGTTGGACAGTTAAAAAGTAGCTTTCATAAGAGGTTCAACAAGTGTAACAAACACAAACAGCAAATTGACTGTCATATAGGAACTTTATGCGTGAAAGACCCACCAGTGGCAGATGCACTTCTCCAGGTTGGGCAGCAGGAACTGGCTGTGGAAGGAGTAGATGGAGGAAATGTTGGAGAAGATATTTCTGATCACCTCAAGAGGAAATGAGCCTCGACCCGCCTCTTCCGTTAGATGTAAACAGAACTCCTGAAGTGAGATTCAGAGCAGCACAGAATACTCATTAGTTTTACAGTTAATAGGTATCTGCCACAGCTTGGGGAAAAAAAAAAAAAAAAAAAAAAAAAAAAAAAAAATCACTTGCAAGCATCCAGTACATTGTGATTTTGTGTAAGTAGCAACAATAAATAACCAGACTCACCTGGTCCAGCAGGTGGAGACGAGTCACGTAGGCTCGCTCTGTCTGCAGGAGTTCATTGGCTATCTTGTACAACTTCTGCTCTGTGCTCTCTTCCTCTTTCGGCTCGCCTCCTTCTCTCTCCTCGTCCTCCTCGTCCTCCTGTTGTTCATCTCTAGACTCATGAATCCTCCCATCTCCCGTGCTCGTGTTAGTCCACTGGCAGGAAAACTTGGAGCCACGTCTTGTGGGTGTCTTCCCCTCTTCCATTGTGTTATTTATTCCCTTCTCATTTACTACAGGCCATTCTTTGCTCTGCACTAAGCCATTCATTTGTCCTGGGGAATGCTCTTTGCAACTGCTTGATAGATGGCCTTCATTTGCGGACTGACTGAGTCTGTGGTCAGCTGGCGCTCTGACGATGATGGCAGGACTATTGCAGTTGGGTGAATGTAGCGCCTTCAGAGGAGAGCATTCAAACGTTTCAGTGAGACGTTTTCTGGAGAGACAAAGTCATTCAAATATATTTAGCATTTACATTATTTATTTATATATACTGCTATATGCTACAAGAAGGTACTGAGGTAGTCAAGGTGCAGAAATCGACCAACTTAAAAAACCCTACCTGTCCTCATCCAAGTAAAAAATCAGATCTGGCACACTTAAAGATTTCCCAGGTCTCTTTTCCTGTTGGTCCATCTTGTCGCTCGGGCTTCTGTGCAGTCCTAGGAAGGATTTATAGCTCTTGGCGGGGCTGTAGCTTCCCATCCTCTGCTGAACAGGGCTTGGGTTGCGCAGTTTTCCCATTAAAGGGTTATGGGTTCGTGGGGACAGCTTGGCGGGGCCATTGCCTTGTTCCCTCAGTGGGCTAGAGCTCCGAATGCCCCTTTTGCCAGGACTTGGAGGTCCTAAATCCGGGCTGCTTGTGAGGTTTGAAATCCCCGGAGTGTATCTGGAAGGGCTGATGTATACTCCGGATACTACATTCAAAAAAGGGCTTCCCCCTCCTCTGACTGGACTTGTGGAGTCCAAACATTTCTGTTCAGAAACTTCATAACCTCTGTTCGGACTCAGGTCCTGCTCTGTGCCCTTGACCTGCTGAGGTAGCACTGTGCCTAGAGTGGGACTGTGAGTTGGATCTTGTCCTAGTCTCGGAGGGCTCTGGAGGTGAGCTGGTTTAGGAGGCACTGCAAAGGCATAAACAGAGTGGCGGACTAGTTTTTCCTCTACAAATCACACCTTGACTATGAGAAGGGATTACTTGCACTGCTCAATAGACTTTGTATTGGTAGTATTTATTTTCCAGGTTACATAAAGCTGCATACCTTGCGGTTTAACAGGTGATCTCTTCGCCGAGCTTCTTTCATTTTCTTCCTCTGCACCCAGTTCAGAGTTCGGTTCTGGTACACAGAGTCTGTTACAAGCCCGGCCACAGCTGTACGACCCACACACTCCACTGTTCACATCTAAAGAGAAATACACAGTTACTGCAAACCCCCCACACAGCATGGCAACATTTTCTGTACTTCTCTCCTGCTTAACGGAGGCTGGATCACAGTTGTACTGACTGAAATGTTTACACACAAAATCTAAGTGTTGTCCAAAGGTAACGGGACTTTATCAAAGATGTTTCACCTCTCATCCAAGAGGCTTCTTTAGTTGTAACTGACTGGAGGCCAGGGACTCCCCTCGCCAGTCAGATAAGAGGTGAAATGTCTTCAAGAAAGTCAAACAAGTCAAGATACCCATAGATAGCACTTCGATTGACCTGAATAAAGGAGAATTTACACACAAAATGTAAATTCATTTGGTTGCAAAAGATATGGAGAAATTGAAATATCTTGCAAGACCATTATATACATTTTCCACAAAATGCTCCACCCTTTGGATTTTGGCCATGATTTTAGATGCAACTTGTTGGTTTTGTACTTTCATCCAGCCTCAGCTACAGACGTGCAGTTGTAGGAATTGACTCGCACATGCTGCCGTTGTAGAGAGAACCGATTTTGCTGAGTCCTGGGAAACGACAAACAACATTTCTAAACAGTTTTTAGGGTGTGATTCAGAGATCTTGTGCCTTTCCTCAGCCTTCAAACATTAACAAATGTTAAATACACATGGTAAAACCTTGTGACTTTATTGTAGTACCATCAATCTCTTGGTCGAGTTCTGTTAAGTACGAAGTCTTTTCTCTGCACTTATGACAATATTATTTTCTAATGTCTTTACCTTTAATGTATGTTTTAAAAATGTTTGGATTTACATGGACTGTAAAATACAATGCACGTTTTATTTGACTGATACCACTAATAGGTCTTGTGTTTGCCATCTGTGTTGACTGCAATGTTTAACGCATGTTTGAAATGTGTTGATTGGCGCGTGCTATGTATATTTTTAAATGTAGACCAAAGGAAGACTAGCTGTGTTTTGGGGCACAGCTAATAGAGACCCTAACAAATAAATACAAAAAATAAACGTATATGCACACTGCAAGTTGTTGCTGTACGTACTATGATATGATTTTCTTTGTAACATGTTTCATGTCAGTAACTTGATGCATTTCCCTTTCAATCAATATACTCTCCTCTCGGTCTTCAAACACACAAAATGATTACTTTTTGTCCAGAGGCTCCACAGATGATACAGATATTATTCAGAATTGGTTTACACTGCCTTTCTATTTGATCCTAGAAGGATTCCCAGAGGACAATAAACAAAAGTGTTGTCAAAAATACATTTCAGTATTTATTGCTATTTAAATACACTCTTTGAAATCTGCACACCGACTGTATAGCTGACATCCTCACTCCACAGCAGAGACGTACTACTCTTAAATTATGTAACTGGCTGTTTTCTTACCCGCAGTTTACATCCAAATTTATGCAAGATTACCCGTTACGTTAATAAGAGAGTAAAGCTTTTCCAGTTGTCCCTCGGCTTTGCTGAATTGTGGCAGATTTGTTGGTCATGTGGAGAGCGGAAATGCTTACTTTCTCAGTGGAATACTTCTGCTTTTGCACTTCTGTTTATTTCTCCATAGTCCTAAACTTTTCCACACCGACACATTATATGTCAGTGTCTGCAAGGAAATGCACAACATTTAGGATACACTCACTACCAAAGAGCAGCTTCTACGCAGCACAGCTAAAACCTTAAGAGAATCATTAAAAGAGGAGACACCTGGATAGAGTTTGAAAAACTATTCAAAATTGAAATTGTATGCACTTCATTATGCAAATAGGTAGATAATTGGAAAAAGTATAATTCGTTAGGTTTTGGTACATATGCTTAATTATTTTGTTTCTCTGGTGGCTGGAAGTTGCTCCTCCTGTCCAAAAACTGTCCAGAATATATTGTTCTTGTAGATGGAGGCAGGCCACCTGTTGCCCACTGTTTCCAGTCCTTATGCTAATCCTGTCCAGGCTGTAGCGTCATATTGAGCAGACAGATATGATCCTGATATTCTCTTTCCCTGTACAACATTATTTTTTAACTAGATCTAAAAAGATCTGTATAGGAATCAATTGCTAACCTTCAGTTTTCAAATGTAGTTGGTGCCCAGTTTTAACATCCTTCCTGCAGAAAATATCAGTGTGATTTTGATCTTTTAAATCAATGCCTTGTCCTGAAAGAAACATTTTTTCATACTTGTTTAAACAACCTCCACTACAGAATAATTTGCAACACACAGGTCTTAGAGTATGGATGGTACTGTTGAATCCTGCATCTGACAGTACCATTGGAGCAAACACACTTCTAAAACGGATAGTTCTGCCTCAGTGGGGGAACAGTAAGGCTTTGTGTGTGTGTGTGTGTGTGTGTGTGTGTGTGTGTGTGTGTGAGGGATTGACAAATGGTGGTCTCAAGACACACAGGCAAAGTCCAGGCTGAATCAGGGGAAAGAGCTTTCACTGCAGTAATCCAACAAGCTACAAGTGCCAAGTATTTGACAAAAAAGAATCGAATATACACACACAAATACAAAGGCAGTGTATTCACAAGCTAAAATATAGTTTACAGATGTAAGCCACGCACAACGAGGAGGTTTAATGCTCTTAGCCGCTGCCCTGGTCACCTTCTTACAGAACCGTGTGAGCCAGAGAGCCAAAACCAGTGTTAGATGAGGTTTTTCAACTAAAGAGGTTTTTACTTGCTCCTGTGGGTGTTTGAAGTGGTGGACAAAATATTAGAAACACTACAAGAATACATTATAACAGCAACACAAATGATGGCCTCTTAAATGACCATAAAGTTGAATGAACAATAGAAGGCTATGTGGACCTAATAAACTGGCAACTGTAGTGGGATACTGACCCCGACCATGTAACCACAAGAATGGTGACTAGTGAAAACACAGCAAGGGCGAGAACACAAAACCCTCTTGGATCAGCTGGAAAATGCATCATCACAAAGCTGAACAGAATATGATAAATTACTGTAGATTAAAACGACCCAATAGTACATAAAGTAATTAAAAATAGCACAACCGGGAATAACTTCAGCAGTTAAATGCACATTAATGCAGCAGTAATATTAATCTAAAAACACCATAATATATATATATATACACATAACAGTAAAACACAAACAGGAGGCATTTTCTGCAGAATGAGCACTTTTCCTTGTGATACTTTAAAGAAGCCTACTTTGTGCTGCTAATAGGCTCCATAATTTGAGTTAAGTAGGCTTTTGAAAACAGTTAATTAATCTTAATCTCTTATCTACCTCACCTGAAGCGTGGCAGTCCCCCACTACACTTCTAACTTTCCGTCTGACCGCCACTCGTCTGAACTCCTCCGTCTCCCGGTTGCCTTTCAGAGTCAGACTGTTCCTCTTCTTCAGGTCAAACATTATTACAAAGCAGCCGCAGCTTCAACGTCACCTCCACTGTTGATCCAAAAGACTGGAAGCTCTCGAGAAACTTGTCAGGAAGAACGAAGCGCCAGTAACTCTGCTGACCACTACTTCACGTGCTCAATTACCACAGCTGACTTGTCCAGCTGTTGATAAGCACCGCCTCTAATTAAATCAGCAAGCGCCCACTAACGAGCCCGTTCGAGGACACCGACCAATCAGAGAAGCGCAAATGTTATAATCTGTGCGTAAACATAATTACACCAGCAGTTAATGTTTATTTAGACTTGCCCCTGTCTTTAACTAAAACGATAAACATTATAAACGTTATAACATGATCGCATTAAATTAATGAAGGCTTATTAATATATAATTAAATTACATTTATGACGTTAACTAATATTGGTAAGTCAAGAGTAGAAAAATGTATTTACATTAAGCACTTGCATATCCCAATAATAAGGATGATAATAATGATTTATTATGTAATGACCTATTCTGCTAATATAACTGGCCACTTTTCCAAGTATTTCCAACGGAATGTTTTAAAGGTAGTTATCAATGTCTGAATTATTCAAGAAAAGATCATTGTTGAAGTCTTGGGCTGCAACTAAAACAATTATTTTCATTGCCAATGAGCCTGGCATCTTGCGACCTAATTAAAAACAATATCATGTATTTACTATACAGTCTTTAAGATATCAATAATATTGAAAAAAAATTCTGAAAGCCTTGGCGGAGGAATACAAATTTTTGATTTATATGTGAAAGAAGAGGAATTAAATCGCATTTAAGAAAATATTTGTTTTTAGTTTAAGTGTTATCAGAAGCAGAAACATTTCATGTGTACAAAGTTTACAAATTTAACTAGAATAGATATGAATGTGATTTTCCAGTGAAAATAAGTTTGCCATTAACTAAACAGTATTTCCAGTGAAAACCCAAAGACTTTCACCTGTACACTGATCTTTCCTGCCCTCTAGTGGATTATGTTGGTACGGCATTGTGGAAACAGACACCATACAACAACCATATTATACAACCTTTAATTTTCAGTGGGCTTGAACGACTGTTTTTCTCAACACACCGATCACCTGGTATTGAAACAGAAAGCCACTGAAGAGATCAGTATATGAAAGCAGTTACAGAACATAAAGAGTAAAAACATGCTGTCAGCAGTGGGATTCAAACCAACACCTTCAGAGGGACAGCAAACTTTGAGCACTCCCGTCATCCAGTTTGGCAACAAAAGCCTCTAATTAATTAGTTTTATAATGGAGTCAAGTATCGTGCTTATTATTATGCCACATATTTTAGTTTGGTGGAGAAATGGAGTGCATTTACACCTTTTCAGTCTGTCAATTAATTTGCATGGCTGTTGTTATTGATTGGTTATCAGTACTTTGAACGTTGGAAGCAGGTTTTACTTTACAGACAAGGGGGAATATGGGAAATTTGAAATGTTATGTTTGTAGAGTTGTGTTTTTTTTTTTCTGTAGCGCGGAGCAGAAGTTCCTTTATAATAAACTGCTATACGTGTGCAACGGGTCGAGAGTGAAGACAACACCTGTACTATTTTATGCACACAACATGACTGCATGATGGCGGGTTAAGATGAGGTCACACACAAACCTGCCACAGCTGCTGTCTCCACAAAGAAAAACAGCAACCGCATTCGTAAAACCAGAGTGGAGCACATCAGTGTTTACTGCCCACAAATTTTAAATCACATGCAGTGTAATACTATTTCAAGTTTAGCCCCGCTTTAGACCACCCAACGTGACATTGGTGATGCGATTCTCCCTTCTTGCACTAGCAGTTTTTAACCACCAGATGACAGTAACAGATTTACATTATTACCAAACTGCTGGCAAGTTACACATTGCAAAGCTTTGTTTTCTACAGCAATAAAAGTCTGATCGTGTGTGAAGTTTTTCCAGGTCTGTTTTTTTGAAATGACAGTCAGGTCGCCACATCACCACTGAAACAGTTTCAGCTTTCCGTAACTCTTTCGGGTTTTTTCAGCTTATCTCCGTCTAAAATAGACCAAAAAAAAAAAAAAAAAAATGAAAAATCTGAAATTATACAATTTGAAACACTTAATCAATAGCATTGAGTAAAAGACTATCAGAAATGACAGTTGGGTAAAACGGTTTGTGTATTTTAGCCCATTTCACTACATTGAATGAGTTCAGATATTGGTTAAAAATACCTTTTTTTTGTTGCTTCTATGGCAACTGTAAAGGGACACACCAGGTTAGTCTGTAATATAATATAATATAATATAGTATAATATAATATAATATAATATAGTATAGTTTTATGTATAATGTTAGGACCTATATTATATCATATGAACTTTTTGTTATAAACTGTGGGGCGGGGAGCAGAGCGAGAGAGAGAGAGAGAGAGAGCTCAGTGCGGTGCGTGGTGTGTGTATTTCAGTTTGTGTGTTTGAGTGTGTGTGTTCAGCAGCAGCAGCAGCAGCTCGGCTCAGGCAGCAGACGGCGGCCCATCCACCGCTCTCCTCCCTTCATTTCCATTCCCCCTCGTCTCCCTTTCTCTGCTCACCGCTGTCTTTTTCTGCAGCCGGCTCGGAGACATGTCCGCCCGACCGGGATTTTACCGGCAGGAGCTCAACAAGACAGTGTGGGAGGTTCCGGAGCGGTACCAGAACCTGACGCCGGTGGGCTCGGGAGCCTACGGTTCTGTGTGGTGAGTGTGTCTACGTGTGTGTGTGTGTGTGTGTGTGTGTGTGTGTGTGTGTGTGTGTGTGCTGGGCGGGTGGAGGGGCGAGGCTGCACAGCCACAACATTTACTGGTACTATATTGGTCATGATGCATCAGCTGTATAGCGGTGCCTGTGTTTTGGGATGAAGCTGCGCCTGAAGTGATTGTTCAGAGGGTTATTGTCTTCCCTCTTGTTATTTCAGCCGCATTATTATTATTATTATTATTATTATTATTATTATTATTATTATTATTATCTCAAAAAACAATACATCTGCTTCTATGTTTCAATGTGGAGATGAATATGATTTTATTGTGTGTACTGTGTACTGTATATAAGAAGACAGCAGATCTGCAGGACTTGTTTTGATCTCACAGCTCACTGTCTGCTGCTTCTATATGTGTGACAGAGTCAGTGCAGGAATCTCCCAAATATCCCCTCCTCCTCCTCCTCCTCCTCCTCCTCCTCCTCCTCCTCTTGCTCCTCCTTCTCCTCCTACACTGTCTGCTGCTCCTATATGTGTGACAGGGGATGAAAGAACGAGACAGAGTCAGTGCAGGAATCTCCCAAATATCCCCTTCTCCTCCTCCTCTTTCTCCTCCTCCTCTCCTCCTCCTCCTCCTTCTCCTCCTCCTCCTCCTCCTCATCATCCCAACCTAACCCATACAAACACAGACATCCAAATCTGAGTAACAACTGTGCAGATGCATGCCACATCTGGAGAGAAAGAAGACATCCTTCTGCTTATTCCTTCCATACACCTGCACACACACACATACACACACACACACACACACACACACACACACACACACACACACACACACACACACACACTCACACACACACACTCCTAATTGTTTATGCCCCCCTGTGTGGATACACATAACATAATGTAACATGCATTTGCTTTAAATTTGGTTACTTCTGCATCAGCTGGTGGGATGCTGTTACCATGGCGATATGTGACAGTGATAACCTCCTCTGACAGTCAGTTTTAATTAAGCTATTAACAGCAGGCTGATGGTTACCTAAGAAAATGCAGAGTGATTTGTTTGGGTGTTTGTGTGACAGATCCCAGAGGAATAATTATATTTCTAAGACGTGAGTGAGATATCTCTGATTTGCATGCTGGCAGCAAGAAGTTTCTCTTAAGCCAGAAGTAGCCTGAAAATCTTCCACTGCAAATTGATTGATGCCGCCTTCTGAAAATTTTGGGTCAAGCTTTGCTGGGATGTAAATTCACAAATCCTGCAAGTGTAAGTCCAAATCCTGTGATGCTTTGTACCGATGGGATGAAAGCGGCAGAGCATTTCATGAGTCCGAGTTTTCTCCAGAGGGAGTGCTTACTCTTTTCTGTTTAGGAGACAGTTTGGAATTGACTGTTAAAAGTTTGGATTAATCAGTTTCTATTTGGGCTTTCTCTGCGCTGGCAAAGAAGTGCGCATAACTGACACTTTTAATTTGGGTTTAAAGGCTGAATTCACTGCATTTTATAGTCTCACTTTGTCAGAATATTTAGGAACAGAAGTGTGGAAGAGAGTAAAGCTCTTGGTGTGGGGTATGATCATTCTCTGAGCACTGAGATATCATCATGACAATTCGAGCAGGAAAAATGATACAGCGCTCATATTTCGGGGCCATTTAGCCACACCCCAAGCTGCCACTGCCTGCATCCTCAGAAAGGAGTTTATGTCCCGAAAGCTGACTTCCTGTCATGTCAGATCAGACGCTATCTGAATTAGAATGATTTGATTCCCGTTTTGGACACCCATGTTACGAAGGTAGTATCATCAAAGCGTCCATTCAACATGAGTCTCATCTTTGTTGAGAAAAATGTTGCCCCGAAGCAATGTGGCGTTCAGAGTTGTTACACATGATCTCTGAAAGTGCAGTCAGCTTGTGTAAATATGGACAACTCAATGCCAAAGCTGGAGGTATTATTTATAGCTGGCTATTGGTCTGAATAACACATTCTGGACTTCTTCTCTGATTTCATAATAATGTGATTATGATTTTATCAACTGTTGTCTTGAGCCTTAGAGTTGTGATTGACTCTCGTATCCATCTGTGAGGACAGCTAATGTTGCAAATGAATACAACAGTGATCAGTATAGTATATGGGTTATTCTGTGTTCTACTGTGGTGTCCAACAATTCTGCATTAATTCATCTTTTTTTTGTGCCGCTTATTCATTCCATTTCATGGCTAAATAGGCCTACAGGCCTAATCATTACATTTAACAATTGTATATCCATAACTTTAGGTAACTATTTCAATTGTTGTCTATTTCAGCCATTTAATATATGTTTTTGAGAATTACAACCATTTATCCATTTGAGTTGTTATATTGAGTTGTTATATTTCCCAAGACTGGACAGTCCAAGTGTGAAGGCTAGCACTGATTTACTAAATTCTACAATTACACAAAGGAAATTCCTCCACACACCACCGATCGCTTCTCTGCATTGTTAATGTTGATATCCAGCCATTGTCAGTGACTTTTCTCATGGCAAGGCTTCATTAGCAAACGGCAGGGGGATGGGAGTTAAGGGGATGACATCTGCACATGTTGTGCTGTGATGGGGGTTCGGATACTCTCACAGTCTACCTCTTGAGATGCACAGTAAAACAGCGCTTATCATTTATCTCAAATGAGCAGTTTGTTCCTTCGACAAACCCCGTGGAGACTGCAGGCCTTAGAGGGCGAGGATCTGACAAGCTCATATAACCTATTAAAGCTGGAGCTGAGGAACGTATACCCCCATCAGAACTGGGATAGGGGGAATCTAAAGACACAGAGCAGTTTGGAAAGAGAATAGTACATTAGGTGTAAGGGAGTATAAGCCATTAAGGAATGACTTAGGGAGATATTTTGCAGCTGCAAAGTGCAGAAACGAGCACAAGTAGCATCATAAATACGAAGCTCATTTAATAATTTAGCATGCACCACCTCTTGAATTTTGATAAGCTATGAGACAAAAAGTTGGGAGGCCTGAACGCTGTCGTATTCTGTGTCTAATCCAGCCTGGATGTATTATTATCTTCCTGCAGACGAGCCCTAATCCTATTGAATATTCTCTCTTCTGCTTCAGCTTCTCGCGCGCAAAAAATTGCACCAATTTAGGACTGTTTGGTCGAAACTGCACATCAGGAGAGGATATGCGCTAAACTGATCAAGGCTGCTTTCATCTCATGTCAGCATATGTAACATCTGTTCAGCAAACCAGAACTTTGGCACGAAGCCTCCCTCTTGAATAACTATGAATAAACCATGGATGCTTTATTTTCTCCTGTCAAAAGTAATATGTCTCTGCCTGTCGGATTGTTGATTGGAAATTTGATGAAATGAGCACTGACATCGGGGTTCGGAGTTGTTGGTGAACATAGATGGTGGTGCACGTGGGCTGTAATGTAAGTTTTGGTGTTTGTATGTGTGTGTAAAGAAGGCAGTCATTCTGGAGGTGTATTGGTTGCAGAAATTGTCTAAGATTTCTGGCAGAGCTAAAGTAGTCGACTGACTAAATATTTGGATAATCAACGTTGCCAAAAATATATTCGTATCGATATCAGCTGGTCATCTGATATGCTGTTTTGTCTTTATCTTAATTTACTCTAAACTGAATATTGTTTTCAGTTTTGGGCCATTATTCTGAACAAACGAGATATCTGAAGATGTCACAATGGACTTGAAAATGTGATGGAGATTTTTCATAGTTTTCTGATGTTTTATGGGCCAGGTGATATCAAGAAAACAATCTGCAGATTAATTGGTAATAAAAAAAAAAGGATCATTAGATGCAGCCCAAACTTGTCCAGCTCAAACAAGCGTATTGTCTTTTTCAACAAAAGTTTAGATCAATACCAAATTTGTATCTGGTTAGTAAACACAAATCTACAGGCAGCAGCTGTTAGCCTAGTTACATCACAAATTGAATTTAAGGATGTCACATTACCTGGCCAAGAAATAATCCATCATATAACCTTTTGTATCACGACAAAACAGTATTTTATACAGCGGGTTTTATACAAATTAAATAACCAAGATGTAACCTTAACGTTTTTAGCAATAGAGGCACTTGCTGACAGAGTTAGACTTTCCCCCAATTCTGGAGTTTATGCTAAGATAGCCTAGCAGTAGCTAAAAGTTCCTCGTGCAGACACTCTCAGCAATGAAGAAAATAAATGCCAAACGTTTCCTTAAAAGCATCAAATTTGATGTGGTGTCATGCACGAGATGGATCTCTGTAGAACAATCTGCAGAATAAGGCATCGATGGCCTCCTCCCATTTCAAAAGCATCCAAATCGTGGGGTTTTTCCTCTTGATTTAATGCGAATGAATCACGTTAAATGTTAAGATCAGAAAATGTACATACAAATAGTTTTTCCTTAGTGGATAAACAGTGCACTTGAATTATCTCGCACTCGATATTAGCCGATCCTCTGCCCTGTCCCTTTGTGAAACCTGAGGTGCGTGGATATTAAAGAAATACAGAGACAAAAGGAGAGGGGATAAATCAATGCCTTGGCTTGGCTCTGTGCGTTGAGAGCAGTGCGGTCGGCTCCATGTACGGTAGATGGCAGGGAGGGAGGTATGTGTGAGGCCCGGAGGCCTGGCTCATGTCAAATGGAGGAGACTGGCTGCTGTCCTGGCTGCAGCCCGGCGGGGACATCCGGACTGGCAGCAGGTGATTTCAACAGAGACACATGGACGCACTCAACTGTGCAATACTGTAATTTACTCAAGCATGTAAGCATTACAGGTCACCGTGGACTGATACAGGAGTATTTATGGTGGGTTGTTATGTTGTGGGAAAAACAGGATGCATGCATCATTAGGTGCACTTCTACTATAACTGTCTCAAGGTGAGCAGATACTATGCCTGCTGCGAGCTGGATTTTTTAAAAAGGACACTTTTATTCAGCTCGACAAGGACTGTAGTAAAATGATGGCGTAATGGCTGCTTTGTGTTTCTAAGACTGTATGGGACTCTTTTGTGGTATTACATTTAGGGCTTCTCTTTTCAGAACCGAAGACTATTTCCGATTTTTATTTACAATCTGTGGTGAGCATAAAGATTTGCAGCTAAAAATACACATTAACCTCATCATTTAACATGTTAAATGTTGTTATATCTATATCTATATCTATATCTATATCTATATCTATATCTATATCTATATCTATATCTATATCTATATATGAACCTGACAGCTAAATATTGGTTTAGGATTTTGCTGCTGATTTTGCTGCCACTGGTGACAAAATTGTGTGAAATGGAGGAAATAGAAGGGGATTTTTTTTTTTCTTTAACGGTCAGTAAACAGTCAGTTAAACCAACAGTATATGTCAGATACATGCAGTTCCTAAATGTGCGTTGTAAGTCTTTGCAGTGCTCTCTCTGACGACTACTTTTGAGTCACGGTTTCACTTCTTGCTTCTTGCTCTATTTCTGCAGTGCCTCGGCAGATTGTTCAATTCTCTCCCTTGTTTCCTTCCCGTTTGTTCTGCTCTCTGATGGCTGTATTATTATTGTTTCTGAGTCGCTGCGAAGCTGGCAGAGCTGAAAAGACACTGGCACCACAAAGGCAGCCGCAGCAGGGCTTCAGCGTTCAATGTGGAATGACATTTACATTTCAAAAGAGCCAGATGAAAAAAAAAAAGAAAAAAAAAGAAAAAAACACCGGCACTTTTACAATATCTGACATCCTCACTTCTCTTGTTCTACCACATCCTCTATCACTTTCTCCTCTCCGTCTGCTTTTGGCACCCCGTCTCGCTTTCCTCTGTCAAATATTAATCAGCTTGTTATAGACACATTCTCATCATCAGCTGACACCAGGTTTAAAGGAGTAGGTTATCTTATATCTACACAAGATACAGTAACAATTAAGGTCTGTTGAAGTACAATCAGACACGTTTTTAATGTTTCCTTCCTGTGTTTTTTTTCTCCAGTTCAGCGTACGATGTGGTCCTAAGACAAAAGGTTGCGGTGAAGAAGCTGTCCAGGCCCTTTCAGTCTCTGATCCACAGTCGGCGCTCGTACCGGGAACTCAGGCTGCTCAAGCACATGAAACACGAGAATGTTAGTGCTCCTTATAAAAATACCTCGAGACAGACAGACGCAGCTCCCTTGCATGTTTCCGCTCTCATTGATCAGCGCTGCTTGTTTCTGTCTGTGTCTCCTGCAGGTAATAGGGCTGCTGGATGTCTTCACACCTGCAGCAACGCTAGAGGACTTCAATGAACTGTAAATCTTTTTCCTTTTTTTTTTTTTTTCCTTTGGTGTTTACCACAAGATGCACAGCTGTCCAGTTTTCACCAGAAATAGATAATTCTGCTATTAAAGGGCACGGTGATGGATATGTAGATGCTCCTAGGAGGGATTATAGGCTAGATGTCTGATGGTTGCCATGGCAGCATCACCATGTTCTCCTCTACTCCCCCCCCCCCCCCCCCTCACTCATACAGACTCGCTCCTCTTTTTCAGCTACCTGGTGACTAACCTGATGGGTGCAGACCTCAATAACATTGTCAAATTTCAGAGGTTGTCGGACGAGCACGTGCAGTTCTTAATTTACCAGCTCCTCCGCGGCCTCAAGGTAAATTACTGCATCCTGACACAACTGCTGCATGCCACACTGAATGTAACATGCAGAATATACTTGGCATGCATCTAGTACCACTCAGATGAAAACCCTATTTGAACACACTTTAAAGGTCCCATGTGTTACACTTTTCAGTTTTTTTCTTTTTGGTTTTAAGCACTAAAAACCATCTCAATATAGTTTTATATCTGTTCAATTTAGCTTCTTTCAGGAGCTCCACCGACAACAGGTTGTTTTGTGTCTGTGTTTTTAAGGTGCGTCGATATCAATGAACCTCTCTTTTGACTCTTTTCTGAGTGTTGCATGTTCCCAACAACCACAGGTTTTCTTTGGTCTTGCAGCTTGCTAGCTTTGCAATAAAATGACCGCTTTTTCCACATAAAAGGTTGAACAGTGGGTCATTTTGAGAGAGGACATATGACATGAGGGTGCGTTTGTGACATCACAAGCTTACAGAAGTCCAACGGCACAGTTGCTGAATAACAGCTGTGGGCATTTATTGATATAATAATTTGAATTTATACAATAGGGGACCTTTAAGTTGTTAACTTTTAAGTGGATTGTCATGAGGATTGTTTTCATGCAGTTTAACCGTCAATGTTTGAGTTGTTCGGTGAAGTTCACACTTTTACCCTGAAGTGGAAAAGCCTTGAGGCCTTGAACCCTGTCCATTATTTCTAGTGAATTATTTTAGCTGTTTGTCCATTACCTTTAGTTGACCAGTTTACTCATTACTTTTTGCAATACATTTTACAGTAACTGCTTACTTTTAGCTATATATCTGAGTTATGCATTAATTGGTTACACTTGAGACTTTTATGCTCACTTTCTGCCGAGCTCTCACAATCTCTCAGTTGCAAACATTTTTATTTCAACAACTGATGATGTGCAATTTTTCTCCACACACACCCTGCCAACTTAAGTACCTGCTTGATGTGAATGCAACCTGTCAGCAATCTGTCTGACTGAATTTGGAAATTCCACTCTGTGTTGCACAAACTGCATCCGGTGTTTGTCAGCTTATACTGAATCAGTCCAGCCGCCTGCAGAGGCCGGCTTGTTTGGCCGGCCTCGTTACCATGGGACCGACAAAAGCAGTCTCCCTTAAGGCAGGAGCTAATATGGTGAACTGCACTGTTGACCCCGGTCTCCTTTATGTCCTCTCTCTGTCTCTCCTCCCCCCGTCCTCCTGCCCTACCATCGCCTGTCGAACAGTACATCCATTCAGCGGGATTGATCCACAGAGTGAGTGCCTTCTCTTTGCCCTACTTGTCGTTTTGACCATCCTCCCTGAGAAAACATTGCTGCACTCGCATGGTTCAAAATGCGAGAAAAGATCTTAACACAGATTTTATATTTGTTTCCTCCTAAATGGTTTCAAAGCTGGAAAGAAAATCACCTCTTTTCACACTGTCTGGCGTTTTCACACACAGAACGTTCTGTATCAGCTTGTTACAGCTCTTCTGTGAAGCCATGTGATTTTTACACCCAGTAAAATATTCAAATCTAACACTTTATACCGGGTCTTTATACCAAGATGTCTTTTGCAAATTTTCAACCTGATATCAGACATTTTACGTAAGCAACATTGCGTACATCACGTAAATTAAATACATTCTGTGAGTAATTTACTTACGTTACTTCAAGGAAATCAACAACGTTTGTTCCTTCCAGCCACCCCTGACTTCTTCCCTACTCTGACTTCATCACTCTTTGTACAGGCTGGGTTTTAATGCGTGCCTTTCACGCTAAGGCGAGGCAAAAACGTGGCACTGACACGGTATTGTTTAGTGGACGAACGGGTGTATTACACGCTTTGACTTGATACTAGGCTGGTAATTTTATACACATAAGTAATCCTAACATAATTGCAGTTGCTTGTTAAAGGGTATCAGTCTAACAAATCATATTTGGGGGTTAGGGTAATAACGCAATAAAATGATGCTGGGTTTTAAATTCAGTTTGTAGAAGAAATAATATCTGTGATGTCGGTGCATACTACAACTTTAAACCATGTGTTTTCAAGGTTGTCTGAGTTGGAAGCACTTTAACTTTTTACTTTTTTAATTTCTATTGAACGAAATTCAGTAACACGAACAGAGAAGAAATATTTCAAATGTGGCCATTTATAGAAAACTCCACCATATACAACAAGAAAAGACACTCTAATGCCTATTTTTATTGGTGCTCTTGAGTTGCAGATATTTCTTCGTTTTAATCATGTTTCTCTCCTCCTCTGTCTGTTTTACTATCCTTCCCAGGACCTCAAGCCAAGTAATGTGGCAGTAAATGAGGACTGTGAGCTCAGGGTAAGACTGACCTTCAGTTTAAGAGTCCTTCGCTCCATCCCACAAAGTCCACCACTTAGAAAATAAACTGTCGACCCGTCCAACAGATCCTTGACTTTGGATTGGCCAGACAGACGGATGACGAGATGACAGGATATGTGGCGACTCGCTGGTATCGAGCACCGGAGATCATGCTGAACTGGATGCACTACAATCAGAATGGTGAGATGATATCAAATTATATAAACTTTTCAAAGCAAACTCATTAAATGCTGCATGATTAAACATCTGGTGCTTTCTGTTCCAGTTGATATTTGGTCGGTGGGGTGCATTATGGGAGAGCTGCTGAAGGGAAAAGTCCTTTTTCCTGGCACTGACTGTATCCTTTATCATCACGGCATGAGTCCACCGCAATTCGAGCCTTTCACCCCCCCCCCCCCCCCCCCCCCCCCCATTAGCAGGAACCTTCCATTACCTCTTTAAAGTGACCCAGGGATGCAGACCTCTTGTGGATTTGCATTACAATCCCAGACCTCTCTGAGTGGGTGCTGCATCAACAGAGAGAAACTGGGGAATGAATGGGCGCAATCACAAAAGGCTGAATTGTCTCGGTTACGGTATTCAGTGTCTAAATAAGACCGGCGCTAAAATGAATTTGATTTACTGATCTTTGTGTGCTGTGAGACATTCTCATGTCGAGAAAAGACCGACTGACTTTCAGCACTTCTCAATAATACACCAGAATGAGTCAGATCTAGCAAACTGATGACTTTTCACAAATCTTGATTGCCTTTAACTCCTCCTGCTCTCAGATATCGACCAGCTGAAGAGAATCATGGAGGTGGTTGGGACTCCGACACCGGAGCTGTTAAAGAAGATCTGTTCTGAACATGTGAGGGAGGGAATAAAGGGAAAGTTAAAAAAGAAGTCTTCATGGTGTTGCCACCACCAACGAAAGCAACCTGTGCTGATTGATGAGTCATTCCAATGACAGGGCTGTTGATTGAATAGTCAATATGTGGGAGTGTTCGGGTGATTGATCACGAACTGCTTGACATCAGGTGGTTAATATTGTCACATGCCATGACTTGAACGCCACTCTCTCCATTCACAGGCGCAGAAGTACATCCAGTCACTGCCCTTTATGCCCCAACAAGACCTGGAGAAGATCTTTAGAGGAGCGAATCCACTCGGTGGGTGATGCACCACAGATTAGATTATCCACTTTTTCAATTCAATTGAAAGCCACCGAAAGAGTGCTAAGAATCAAGTTGCTGTCTCCAGACTACAAAATGCAGTTACAGGTTCATCCTCTTAAATTTAAACCTGTTATCAGTCGATCTCCTACCATATCCAAACCCTCTTTCCCTGGTCTGTCTGTCTGTTTCTGTGTCTCTGTTAGCTGTTGATCTACTGAAGCGGATGTTGGTTCTGGACTGTGATGGAAGAATCTCAGCCAGTGAGGCTCTGTCTCATCCCTACTTCTCACAGTACCACGATCCAGATGATGAGCCAGAGGCGCCGCCCTACGACCAAACGCTGGAGAGCAAAGACCGAACTCTAGAGGAATGGAAAGGTGAAGCTTATTATGAAATTTATCGAATGCATTATTCAAAACAGCAGACGGTACAATAACCTGCCACTGAAAACACTTTTTTCCACAATAATTATTTTTGGGAG
This sequence comes from Embiotoca jacksoni, assembly GCF_022577435.1. Lineage (NCBI taxonomy): Eukaryota > Metazoa > Chordata > Actinopteri > Embiotocidae > Embiotoca > Embiotoca jacksoni. The sequence goes on along the minus strand of NW_027185352.1, from coordinate 6,645,400 downwards.
ATGAGGAAAATATGAATTTATGCAAGGCATGATGTTCAGATTTTAGATCTGTGGCATCTGTTTGTGCAACTTCCTCCTCTGCAAGTCAAAAACGACCTTCTTGAAACTGTTTATAAAAGGAAGTGAGAGTAAGGACACAATATGTTCAAGCTGCAGAGCGTCTCACATTGGGGATTATGCAATGATGAGTTTCAGCATGTATGGGTGTTGCAGGAATGCTGACTGCACCGCCTAAGGGTTTCGAGATATTGAGAGATGTCATTTACAACATCATAAATATGGTTATGTTTAATTTTAGCAGGGAGATTTTATCGCTTGTGAAATGCTCCAGAGCTGATGTGAGTCATGGTGGCTTATTTGAAATCTGTATGTTTCTTTGGTGGACCAGTAGACATAGTTGAACAAGCCTTACGTCTTGAAAAATGTGTGTGCTTTACTGTCCTGCTGCCGTCATTTCATTTCAGCGTCTATGCGAACAGATTAGAGTAGCCACACTGCCTGCTGAGACCCGCGTCTCACCCGCATCATTTATAAGATTGAACCGATGCCATTTTTCACACATACTGCATGTGGTTACCAGCAGAAATATGCAAGGAAATGATCTGTGATCACATATGTACGATCATAGCAAAAACCCAGTGCAGGCTCTAATTACAGTATACAGTGCATCCGGAAAGTATTCACAGCGCTTCACTTTTTCCACATTTTGTTATATTACAGCCTTATTCCAAAATGGATTAAATTCATTTTTTCCCTCAAAATTCTACACACAATACACCATAATGACAACGTGAAAATTTTTTTTTTGAAATTTTTGCAAATCTATTAAAAATCAAAAATGAAAAAAAATCACATGTACAGTACATAAGTATTCGCAGCCTTTGCCATGACACTCAAAATTGAGCTCAGGTGCATCCTGTTTCCACTGATCATCCTTGAGATGTTTCTACAACTTGATTGGAGTCCACCTGTGGTAAATTCAGTTGATTGGACATGATTTGGAAAGACACACACCGTCTATATAAGGTCCCACAGTTGACAGTGCATGTCAGAGCACAAACCAAGCCATGAAGTCCAAGTTATTGTCTGTAGACCTCCGAGACAGGATTGTATCGAGGCACAGATCTGGGGAAGGGTACGGAAACATTTCTGCAGCATTGAAGGTCCCAGTGAGCACAGTGGCCTCCATCATCCGTAAATGGAAGAAGTTTGGAACCACCAGGACTCTTCCTAGAGTCGGCCGCCCGGCCAAACTGAGCGATCGGGGGAGAAGGGCCTTAGGACAGGACAACGACCCAAAGCACACAGCCAAGATAACAAAGGAATGGCTTCGGGACAACTCTGTGAATGTATTTGAGAGGCCCAGGCAGAGCCCAGCCTGGTACCCGATTGAACATCTCTGGAGAGATCTGAAAATGTCTGTGCACTGATGCTCCCCATCCAACCTGATGGAGCTTGAGAGGTCCTGCAAAGAAGAACGAGAGAAACTGCCCAAGAATAGGTGCCAAGCTTATAGCATCATACTCAAAAAGTCTTGAGGCTGTAATTTCTGCCAAAGGTGCTTCAACAAATTATTGAGCAAAGGCTGTGAATACTTATGTACGTGCTATATTTTCATTCTTTATTTTTAATAGATTTGCACAAATTTTAAACAAACTATTTTCACTTTGTCATTATGGGATATTGCGTGTAGAATTTTGAGGAAAAAAATGAATTTAATCCATTTTGGAATAAGGCTGTAACATAACAAAATGTGTAAAAAGTGAAGCGCTGTGAATACTTTCCGGATGCACTGTATCATGCCAATAATTGATCAGGTAAAGGGCGGGGTTTTCCGAGCTGCTCTCTCTCTCCCTCTCTGTATCGCTCCACTGTCTCCATGTGAGTACCTGTGTCTGTGTGTGTGTCTCACTATGAATGAGGATAAACACAAATCACGAGCCTGCTTTTTGATTACAATTCCTCACTTGTCGAACTTAAAACATTATAACATTATTATAGACATTGATGCCATTATCAAAGAGAAACTCATTGATTCAATGGTAGGACCAGCAGCCGCAGCACCGCAGCTGACACGCAACTGGTGTGGATACACACATGCAACCAAGCCGCAGGTGAGCTGCGCGTGAAAAGTAACGCACACGGCATCCAGTGTTTTCCAGGCCTTACGCCTGAACACACTTTGTACAACCTCAAATCACACCAAAGCATGCAATACAACCACCAGTCCACTAGAGGAATATTATATTGCCCTGTTTTCTGACATTGGAACACCAATGAAGTGCTTTTGTAATATCACAGTTTCCCTGTCCATCTTTACATTCCTCAAATCTCAATTAGCTCTCCTAACATAGTTTATTCCCTGTTATTCTTCATGTGTGTCCGTAGAGTTGGTATTCGAAGAGGTGAGCAGCTTCAAAGCACCCGGCAGCAAGACTGATAGCCTTCAGGTGGAGCAGTAAACCTTTCTCTGCTGTCCCTCATCCTCTACCCGCAGAAGGACCACGTACTCAATGAATGGGAGAAGGACTGTGGAAAAGCAAATGTAGGAAACGACTGTGTTCGTTGCCTGTCATGAGTTTAACTGAGCGGCAGGGCAGGACGGTCTCCATGGGATCAGATGCACACATTACAAGTACAGGGAGCATTTTAGAGTCAAATAAAAGGACCTTTCTGGCACAAAAAGTTGCTTTCTGTTATGTTTCTGCTCACTGAGGGTAAAAAATGAGGAACATCAGGGATCGCAGAGGATGTGAGTATTCATATGAGGGAGCAACTTTAAGTGACCAAACTGTGTTTACAGACTGACAGAAAGGTATCGAAGGAAGGGGGAAAAAATGCACACTAGGATTTCCAAAGCAACGACATGAACGCTGCCTCATCCGTCATCAAAACAAATGCCACAAACAGTCAATGCTTTCATATACAGGATGGTTTTCATGTTCAAAGGCTTGCTGCAATGTCATTTCACGTCACAGAACAGCTTAGCATTTTGCCTGCATACTACTGATGCATGATTTCTGTGCATTTTATTGTTACAGCATATTACTGGTACTGTATTATAACCATTAAGACTGCTTCTTGAGTCTGTCAGACTGGTATCAAACCAGTTTGAGGGTGAGAGAGAGGAAACGTGACCAACTTTCAACCTGTTCTGTGTTTATAATTTCCGTAAAAGATAGTACTTAAGCTACTGTTCTTCCGTGGATGAAAATCATCCTCTCCTGCTTATAGAATAGTAAACACCAACTGTGCTATTAATTAGCAAGGTAATTAATATTATGCCAAAGCTGGAACAGAGCGGCTGCGCTGCAGGTCTGTGTTTACAGTGTGACCTCGCTTCTCATACAATTTCCGCGGATGGCTGATTGTTGATCACCTGGCTTTGGCACGGCTCCGTCAGGTTTAGGTAGTTCTCCACTGTGTCTTTTACAGCACCTGTTTGTGTTTACAGTAATTAAGATTACAGACATTTTGTACACTGTTACCAGATCGTGTGTAAACAATACTGGATATCAATCTATTATAAAACCTGTAGGTCCATCCAAGCAACAACCGGTCAAACACCACAAACTGATGAGTTACATAAAGCAGTCATATTTGGCAGCTTGTGGCCACCAGGGAGCTCATTAGTCATCTTTCTTGTTACCTAGGCTACTTTTTTGTTTCCATAATGCTTGAGTATAATAAAAGAGATTATCCAGACTGTACACATGCTTTAGTGACCACAATATTGCAGCACTGGCCATGCTCTTAACCTCGGTTGTGTGTATTTCAGTGTTGCTGCAGTTCAGACCTTAGTACAACATTATTATAGACATTATCATGTTAAGCAACACCCTGGCAAGTAACATTTGAAGCATGAATCAATGCAAATGCAGATGATTGCAACAACTTCCTCACTGATGTGTAATTCATCTCGCTGCAGACTGGAGTTTTAGTTCTACGCACTTTCTGCGGAAGTAGAAATGATCTGATTGTATAAAACCACCGCAGGCAGAAAAAACAAACCACAGGTTTTTCAGCACTATGCGGAAGGTCAAGGGAAAATGTCAAGATGTAAAGGGCATTTAAAGTAGTCTATAAAGTGATAATACTTGTTTACTACAGCACAGATGTCCTGCTACAATATGGAGACACATGGTTGCCACTAAAGGTCATTGACGGTTTAATTATCTACATGTGAGATGAACAACGGAACAAGAAGCAAAGTGAAGCCAGGTGTTATTTGGGGAGATTAAAAGCTCATAAATCAGAAGCTGACAGACATCTACTTTATATCAGAATGCTGCAGATGTATTTTAAACTTCATCTTTATAGTATATGGATGCAAGTTGGATACTAATATCAGGTGTAAGGCAGATAGATGTAAGCTGTCAAGTTGCAGCACAAGTTGTCAATTAGGTTCCCTAAAGCACTACAAGGTAGCTTTGACTTCGGCCTTTCTAGCACTATTAAAATCTAGCTAGGTTTAAATCAGTTCCAACGCTGTGAAGGGGATATGTCTACAGAATGAAATATACAGATGTTTGGTACTCAAGAGGTTGAACGCTGCAGTGAAGTTAAGTCAGTTTTGAAAGATAAATGTATGCCAGCTATGCTAAACTGAGTCATGGTTTAGAGGTGTGCTCTTTCATGCAAAGTTAACTGTTCTTTGCCGCAGTCTGCTCAAGCCGAACTCAACCAATGAGACTATTTCTGTCTCGTAGAAGGGTTAAAATGTCAAATATAACATTTTGGAATCACTTTTGAGGAACAACAAAGAACATTTACGTTCAGCTATTTCTTGTCTGTATTGTTTCACACTGGAGTGCTACATGTAGCCTTTTGTGCAGGTCTTTCACTGACACTGGATGCAAAATGTTGAATTTACAATACAAATGAATCAAAACTGTGTGTCTCAGTCAAAGTGTGTTAGAGCCCTGAATGTAAAAGTGTTATGTGCTTCTGTGGATGTTGTACATGTGGTGGACTTGAATAGCAACTGCAAACTGAATGTATATGTATATTGTATGTATGTATGTTACAAGTTAGAGGCGACTTTCGAATACATGGTGGCATGTGATTTAACTGTAGGTTTCAAATCACTAAAATGAATGTCTCCCAGTTTGCAAATGATTCAGATGATTTTCTCATTCATTAACAGGTTCCATTGACTTGGCAAATTTTGGATTTAAAAAAATAAACACCATCATTTCTGTTTGCCACTAACTTCTCTGTCTCACTCAATCTGTATTCCACAATACATAATATAATATAATATAATATAATATAATATAATATAATATAATATAATATAATATAATATAATATAATATAATATAATATAATACAGTATAGTAGAGTCTGGTCTGGTCTGGTAAAGTATAGTTTCATGTAGTAAAGTGTAGTGTAGTATAATATAGTAGAGCGTACTATAGTACATTATAATATAAATATAGTAGAGTGTAGCATAGTACAGTACCAGTAGTAGAATAATAGAATACAGTGTAGTATAATACAATACAGTACTAGTAGTTGTATAGTATAGGACAGTATGATATAGCATAGTGTAAAGTACCAGTATTGTAGAATAAAGCACCATTATAGTATAGTATAGTATAGTATAGTATAGTATAGTATAGTATAGTATGGTCTAATAGATTTCAATATAGTAAATATATTAGTAGTAGTAGTAGTGTTATGGTGGCTTTGGCTGAACACATTCTATTGCACAGTAGCCTACATCACAGTATAGTATAATATAATACTGTCACAAACCTTCCCTTATTACAGTAAACATATCGAAATATTCAATTCCTAAAACCTTCCTGAAACCACGAAGTAAACATTATTATAAACAGTTGCCTATCAAATTAATTCTGATTGTATTATAGCCGACGATCTGTGATCATCATCGGGGTAAAGTTAACTCTGCATGAACGTTACAGGAACATATAGCCTCGGAGTATGGCAGGAGTATAACCTTTAGGGTGAGCAGATGTTTTGTGGCTTCATCCCCCACATTGTAGACACACCCATAGAGTGCCCTGGGCGACCAGGAGCCATGACTAATAATGTCTGTGTGTGTGTGTGTGTGTGTGTGTGTGTGTGTGTGTGTGTGTGTGTTGGGGGTGTCGCACCTCCGAGGGCGACCCTCCGAGGCGCACAAGAGCTCGGCTGGTTCAACCGGAGACTCTTGATTGCGGGACAGACTGCGCGTCTGAAAAGAAAAACTTATATTTATTCACGAGAGTACGGAGCGGACCCACAACCTGACCTCAGCCCTAACTCGTCGGTAGGGTATGGCTGTGCGGTCCAGGACGGGATTCTACCGGCAGGAGGTAAACAGAACTGTGTGGGAGGTCCCGGAGAGGTACCGAGACTTGAAGCAGGTCGGAACGGGAGCCTACGGGACTGTGTGGTAAGTGAAGGAAGTAAACATCAACTTTACTGCTCAGAGGTTTTGTAGGAATTTATAACTTGCGTCATGTTGGACTCAAATTGGCCTCTTCAAAGGTTTATCAATTGCGTTTTTATTGTAATTATTAATAATGATAATTCACATCTTCCTGTCCCCCGAGAGAGAAATTGTTCCAAGTGACAAAGTAAATGGAATATGGAAAGCCAACAAGCATCTTGCTTGTATTTTCTGCCAACAGCCTGCCTGGATAATATGACTGATCATAATTTTACTTAATCTTAATGAGACACAATTTCACCCCAGTTCTTTTTCCTTTCACTTTAATGTCTACCATTGTCCTCCATCTGAGCAGCAGCTTCTGGCTGTGTAGGCTATTTTTGGTCAGTTGTCTCTCCACAGCTGGCTCTGCAGGGCCCCTCTTTGCATTGTGTTGTGTGGATGAGGGTCAACAAAGAAAACCACCCCCCTGATCTCATTGTTAGAAGTAAAAGACCCTGAGTTAAGTGCACTGAATGCACCATTACTTTGTCTCCAATCACAAATGTGTCTTTTCATGGCGTCAGACAGTGACATGAAAGCGCTGCTCCACCAGGGAACCCAGATGTTATAAAGTGGTGTTCATTGGTGGTCACGGTAAAACCCTTGTTTTGAAATATTCTCACATAATGTATCTGTGTATGTCAGTTCAGCCTGGGACCGTCGGATGGGGATGCAGGTGGCCATCAAGAAACTTCACCGGCCCTTCCAGTCCAAACTTTTTGCCAAAAGAGCCTACAGAGAGCTGCGACTCCTCAAACACATGAAACATGAAAATGTAAGAATTGCCCCCCCGGAAAAACAGCAAAATAGCTGCAATATTTGCGTGTGTGTGTGTGTGTGTGTGTGTGTGTGTGTGTGTGTGTGTGTGTGTGTGTGTATTTTTCATAGTTTTAAAAAGAGGGGATGTGGCTAGCGCATGGTGTTGAAGGAGGGAGAAGATAGAGTCACAAAACATTTGCCTTGAGCTACTGCTTTCACAAGTAATCAGATTTTAATTTTGCTTTTATTTCTCCCTAATGGGCTCTTCTCAGGTAATTGGGCTGTTGGATGTTTTCACAGCTGAAATCTCACTGGATCGGCTTCGTGACTTGTAAGTTTCTCTGCCCTTCTGAACACTCGTTACAGAGACAGACGATGTTTATGTGTTTTCATTCCGCTCTTCTCTTCGCCCCCGCAGTTACCTGCTGATGCCGTTCATGGGCACCGACCTCGGCAAGCTGATGAAGCTGGAGAGGTTATCGGAGGACAGAGTGCAGTTCCTTGTCTATCAGATGCTGAAAGGACTCAAGGTGAGGAGATTTGTCCCATAATAATTTTGCCAAAAAATAAATGTGAGGGTTTCGATGTTTCTGTGAGCTGATGTTGTTTGTTTCCCATTTCTCCACAGTATATCCACTCTGCAGGGATCATCCACAGGGTGTGTGAACTTTGACTTCTCAGACTATGAGGTTTTGGGGGTGGGGCTTTTTCTCTTTTTCAAACTCCATCCCATTCATCCTGATTCCCACACGGAGAGCTTTGCTATGTGTGTGTGTTGTATTTAAATGTCTGTACATCCAAACATCTCTCCTTGACTTTAACCTCACTCTGTTAACAGCTTGATACAGCACAGCCCACAGGAGGCAGCAGCCTGCAGTCAAAGTTCAGGGAAACAAACTTTCTGTGTGCGTCTCAGGAAGTTAAACTCTTGATTGATGGGATTCAAATGAACTGATTCACTTCCTGGATGATTGTTCATTTGATGTCCTTTGTTTCATGTTTCTGTTTACAACAGGACCTTAAACCTGGAAATTTAGCCATTAACCCGGACTGCGAGTTAAAGGTAATCCAGCATCCCCCAAAAAAATTATTTTGAAATACTTGCTCAGGAAGGTTCCCCCTGCTCCATGTGCTGCATTTGTAACAGGAACAGTCTCAGATCTATTTGATCTCACTTCGTACGTTACAGTTCTGTCTTTCATTCCGCTTCAGATTCTTGACTTCGGCCTGGCGAGGCAGGCTGACTCGGAAATGACGGGCTACGTGGTGACGCGCTGGTACAGAGCCCCAGAGGTCATCCTCAACTGGATGCACTACACACAAACTGGTAAACTCTCATTCCACACGGAAGGCAGCAAATCACCAGTGAGACCCGTTTCATAACCACAGAAGTACAAAGACAGAGGATGTTTTGTTTTGTGTTGCAGTGGATATCTGGTCAGCAGGTTGCATCATGGCAGAGATGCTGTTGGGAAAACCGCTGTTCAAAGGAAGCGATCGTATCCTTAACTGTCCTCCTCCACCAGCTTGAATGTTACCCTCTGCAGACATGCCAACTTGTGTGATGTATCATTTAACTAACTCTTTCCTTGTTTCTATATTATTGTTGCAAGCAGCATAAAAAAAACAAAAACGCATATCTAAGTGCAGCACAATATTCTTAACCAGAGCTACTGTCAGACCTGGACCAGCTGAGAGAAATCATGAAGATTACAGGAACCCCAACTGCTGACTTTGTTGTGAAACTACAGAGCCAAGACGTAAGTCATGACCTTGGGGGTTACAGCCACACTTCAAACCTGGCGTTCAAGTACCTAACACACAAAAAGGGTTTGTAGTTTGCACCCTCAAACCTGAAAGAGAACAGCAGCTGCGGTCAGTTTGGATTCGTGGTTGATACGATGCATTTCAATAATGATCCACTATTTATCCACTGTTATAAAGCCGCAACAGTCGGGCTAGAGTGGGCTGTAGTGAAGCATATGATGTAAACATGTGTTGACATGTAATGCCTCTCACTGCCATTCCATCGTCAAATACAAACATCGATATTAGAATAAAATATTGTCCATGCTAATATGTTCAAAAACTCCCGAAACACAACCACTTCTCTCGCTACATTTTCTCTCTCAAAAGGCCAAAAACTACATAAGAAGTCTACCAAAAGTGCCAAAAAAAGATTTGCACTCCATTTTCTCCAAAGCCAGCTCCAATGGTACGTGAACATTGATGTTCTCTGGTTTATCCACCTTTTGGCTCAGTTAAAACCCTCCTCATGCAGGCTTCCACACGTCTCTTTGTACTGCAGCAGTGTGCGTCTTGGAGAAGATGCTGCTTCTGGACCCCGAGCAGAGGGTGGGTGCCTCAGAAGCACTCGACCTCCCTTTCTTCACCGACTTCAGAGACACAGAGGAAGAGACCGAGGCGCTGCCGTACGATCAGACGATGGACAACACAGACCTGCCGCTGGACCAGTGGAAACGTAAGCCAGGAGGAGGAGGCTCATTCACATTCAGAGCTGCATTGATCAATATTTTTTTTTTTTAAACATCTTAAAATTCTGCAGCTCCCCTCAACTATATGAAGGGTTCCAGCATCTTTCACCCAACGTTACTGTATTGGTTCACACTCACTGGTCTCAGCTGCCTGGTTTTAGGCACCAATTATCAGTGAAAAAGCTCATGAGCCTGAAGTGGGGCTTTTTACTGCTACAGAGCCAGATACTGCGTTTCCTACAGGTCACCGGAAACACGACTCTAATTGAAGCCAGTATTGCTTCACATCTGCTAGACGTAATCAGGACCTGTTAACTTTTGCCAAAAATATATCACTGAAGATCTAATCTTACTTGTTACTTCTTTAAAATTTAGTAATGCACAGAAGCTGCCACTTACCATCCTGTAACATAAACTGGTTTCGTAAGAGCGGCCGAGAAGGTGTTGAACTTGTATCAGGACTCCGACCTGGTTTAGAATAGCTGATACATAATGTTGTTCTCCTTTGTGTTTGCCCAGGTCACACTTTCACAGAGATACTGACCTTCAGGCCGCCCAGGGACTCGAGAGAGACGTCACTTTAAGAGCACACACAGACACACACTGTGCGCGCACACACACACACACACACACACACACACACACACACACACACACACACACACACACACAGGAAACTGTGCATACTAACACTTACACCAATAAACTTTGTGACTATTTGTATTTGTGTAGCAGTAATAAATATTATCAGTTTGTCAAAGCTTTTTCTTTCAATAAATGTGATTTGGTCCAACTGTTGTATTTATTTCTTGTATGTGTATGAGTCAGATTATTGAGTCCATCATCCATGAACAACATTATTAAATTCATGCAAACTGCTCCTGCTTCATTGAAAGCAGTTTTTCTGTCAGACTACATGCTGATAATTTACTCTAATAATGTTTGTATTTGTGGAAGTGAGGGAGAGGTTCATGCGGTTAATGAAATATGTCACACACAGCATACCAACAGCTGCCGCTCCCACAAACAACTTATTTTTATGCAAGAATGTTGTGTGTGTAACTGTGCATTTCCTAAAACAGGGCCAACAACAAGGGCTAATTCTCTCTAGCGTGCACTATGAATCAGATTATTTAATTCAGTAAAGCAACAATTTGTTTGAGACATTTTGCCTTTTACAGTGATCAGAACTCTGACATGTCCTTTTTTGGGTCAGTCACCATCTTTATTACACCATCCTACAATCTCCAAAACACTCCCTCAGGCTGGCTCTGAGCCTCGAGACCAAAGATGGAGCACTGCTGCTCAACAAACCTCCACTCCAACAAGTGAGCGGCCGGAAACCTAACCAAAGATTTACATCAAAATTGGATATTTGTTTTATGAAGAAAAAGTTACTTCGAGTGAGACCGTCTTATAATCACTGTGGGTGACAGTCTGCTATCAATTAAAAGCAGTGGACTTTTCATTAGTGATTGAGAAGGCAGATTTCTGTTCAGCTCTTTCTGATCAAGAGCTGTTTACTTGCTGACGTTGACGGACTACGTTGTGCCCGATGAGTAAATACTCATAGTGGCTGTAAACTTCAGCTTCTTGCGAGACAATGGATAAAACCCACAAGTCAAAGTGCCGCGGAGGACGCCAAGCTGTCAGCCGACTTCTGTTGCTGCTGTTTCTGGCAGGTAATATGGATATTCCTTTTGACAGAAACATCAGAAGGGGCGGGAGTCAAAATGTAAATGTGATAATGATGTTCTTTGACACAGTCTGCAAAGGGCTGCCATACAGATTTTTACTGAGAAAATCTCTTTATGTACTTTAGCTGTTAGAAATGTAACGGACATGAACTAATGACTGCTTAATAAAAGACATTTTTATGTTTTCACTTCCTGTTAGGCCTTCAGCATTCAGCACTGGCTTCATATGGAGAGCAGACTGACCCAAATGACAAAGATAATGTTAAGTCATTTTCCATTTCATCACGGATCTTATCCTGAAGGTTCTGTCTGTATAATCTTAAACATATACAACATACTTTGACTCTCATATTTTGGTGTCATTACTGTAAAGAAATTGTAACATTAAGGATGCAAATTTAAGTCAGCATGTCATCGGTAGCTGACAAAAACTGATAAAACTGTTGCTCAATGCAATTGGTTGACATCATGTCATGTCATCATGCACGCGAGGGCGCTCTTGCATCTCTTGTGTCAAGGTACGTAGGTAGGTAGGTAGGTATATACTTTATTAATCCCCGAGGGGAAATTTTTTCAAACATGAAAGAGGGAGCAACAACACACATGCAGTGTAAAGTTGTTTTTTTTAAGTCTCCATAAATGATAGCTAAGTTGCTCAGTGTTGGTCATGTGATGGAGGAGCCACATCGCACCCTTCAACACTTCAAATAAACTGTCATTACAAATGACAAAGAGAACGTATGCATACATCGGTATCAGCAATCAGCCAAAAGAGTTGGAAAATATCGGCAAATCGGATATCTGTAAGAAATTCAAAATTGTGCATCCATTGTGAACATCAATGTTTTTCAATTCTCTTGAAAACTATGACCATTGTGAGATCTTCAGGAGGATTGAACCTAACAATTATCGGTCCGACCTATGTAACTGTGGGCGTGCCGAGCAGCATTGAGTGTGCTTCCGGCTGCGTTGCATGAAGCTACTCCATGTCTCTGGATGGACAGAGGGCCCAGGGTCAAGGCCACGTGTTAGCCTTCACTGTTAATAGTTGGGTGCAGGCATTAACAGTGACATGCACAGCCTCAGATGACAACACAGGGCTGACTGTTACAACAACAACGCAACTCCAGCTGTTCGGTATGAGATATGTACATGTTTTGAAACTGGAAACAGTTGATTGAATTAATCTCCCACCTTCAGAATATTGACCTTATATGGATAATGACTGTAATTTGTCTTACTCACCTTAGCCGGGCCAGCCAACGTTTCCATCACAGGCCCCGATTTGATGAAACCCACAGTGAGCCACACCTACAGTTGCCACGGTTACTGCCGGCCATCTTGTATCTACACCTGGAAGACAGATAAAGGCCCGTGGAGTCGTGGTCAAGGGAACGTTATTTCTCTAACTCCTCAGGACACAGACAGCTCCAAAACTCTCGTCTGCAGAGCCTCCAATAGTGTGTCTGGCCTGTTTGTCACCGCTACTCGAAACATAGCCGTGATATGTAAGTCAAGAGTTTCACACGATTTACTGGTGAGGTGAAAGATCCCAAACTAGGATGAAACACCTTTCCAGGAAGACTAATTTATAGATGAAAGAGATTCCCAGCCACATGTGTCATGTAACACTCTCTGCTAGGAAGTGGGACATTGCGAAATAGTAATCTTTCCCATTTCCCAGCTGCCTGAATGCATGACAACTCCCAGCAAGAACTGATAGAAATTAACAACATCCCTTCACACAACTTTACAAAGAATAGACTGCTCTGTTGTTTTCCGACAGCACTGTGTTGCAATATGGGTTCCTAGCTGAGCAGTCGACCAGCTGAAAGCCTTCATACCAAATTGAGCTGTTATTTATGGAACCAATGGGACTCACTGGTTTGCACTTGGAAAACATCATATTTAGAGACAACACATCATAAATTAACCTTTAATATTTGCATTTTCTGATCAAGTTCTTTCTTTTTTGTCGTGTCCTCACTGCTCTTTTCTTCCAGCTGGTCCGTCATCGGTCCAGATCCAGGGCCCAGACATCATAGAAATTGAAAAACAGTATAAGTTTGTGTGTTCAGCCGAATGCCACCCTTCTTGCCGCTTCGTGTCGTCTGTGGACGGTCTGAGCGTGAGGGGCAATGTGCTGGAGGTGACCGTGGATCATCCGCTCCAATCGGTCACTCTCAAGTGTGAGGCCCAGAACACGGCTTCAAGGAGGATATCTATGGCCTTAAAAACTGTACAAATAACAGGTAGATAAACTGTAAAAATGATCTGACGGATATAATCTTAAATCATAATAGCAGTGTTTATAGATATTTGACCTTTATTCTTTTCTTGTGTGCAGGATCAGATCGCAACCCGTCAACTCGTCCTGAGGACACTTCAGCTGTGCTGCTGTTAGCCGTCATCATTTCTGCTGTCTGTGCACTGTAATCTAATATGGACAGGTGAGGCTGTTTTTGGGGTGCGAGACACTTACTATACATCTTCACTGCAGAATTTGATTAATTTCAGCCCAGTATCACGTTAAAGTGTGCAATACACCCATCAGACCATGAAAGGATACTGTGTCAGTGTCACGTTTTGCCTCGCCGTGCCGTGAAAAGTGCACGCGTATACGACTGAGGTCATGTGACAGAGGTCACCTGATGGAGTAGAACTCCAAACTGAGAGTTAGTTTGGTTGGATGGATCAAATTGAAGACTTACAGCCAGTTGACCTGGGTTTGAGTCAGTAATAAAGCAGTGGGGATTTATTTCATGAATTTTCTTTCTGGTTTTAACCACTTGTTTTGGTTCTCCTAAACCTGTTTTTCAGGTTGAGGTAAGACACTGACACAGCATGCTGTGGTGAAATGACATTTGTATTATACACTTTGACATGATACCACATGAAGTAATTTTTAAAATGATTTGTTACCATTATTTTGTAGCTATAACATCAGATATGGCCTTTTTGTTTTTACCATTATAACAATAATTTCTCTTTTTTTCTCTGTGTTTGTCTCTGCCTGTCAAACCTTTCTAGGTTCCACGAATTTGTGATGAAGAGAGGTAGTTGAACAGCAGAAAATTACTCCCTCACACTGCTTTATGTATTTGACTCACATGTTGACGATGGCTGAGCCCTGTTTTCACTTTGCACTGAGTGAAGTGGAAAGGGTGCGTGTGCAGGAGAGGACTCACAATTCTTCAATTTTTTTTTAAGGTATTTGTAAGATTGCTCATTGTTGATTTAATGTAAGTGCGCACACAGAAAGACAATGCACAGGTGACTTACGCCACAAGAATCAGACACATGTTGGGAGGAGCTCTACTGGAACCAAATGTCATTACACCCAATGAAGTAATAAAACAACCTGTAATTAGTTCCAACCTTACATATACAGTAGAATTGACAGGATAGTGAGGGCATCAAGCACAGACAAGCCTACAGTCCTGAGAGGAGCTCTAATCGGCCTCAGTAAGTGAAAACACCTGTGAGAGTGTTTGTGGGGGTTTAAAACCTACAGCTGAGGCGAGTAGTGAGGATGCAGTTGGTCTGATTTTGTCTTTGTCTCATTGGCTCCACCTGCAGGCTGCAAGGTGGTGGTGCAACACACCTGCATTTAATGGGTTTCATTTTAATCACTTAATCCTGAAACCCAGTGTGATCCCCTGTGTTTATCCACCTTTACTGAACAGTGTAATGTGTCTGTAACCAAGACAAAGAGGTGGCCATATTCTGCTCTGTGTACTTTTTCTTAGGCTCACCACCAACTTGCATTGTTTAACTGCTGTTTAGACAATAGGCCTTCCTCTGGGGGACATTTTGACTTTTGTCACGGGAGGGGAAGTGCAGGTGGAGTTAATGTTGGCTGAGTTCCATTAAGTGTCCCAGTAAGCCGTGACAGTCAACCTGCATGAGAAGGTTTTTTTCACTGAGAAGGGCCCACGATGCTGAGGCGGCTCAGCAGTGTGTACCAGCGTGCCAGAAGCAACCCTCCTCTTTGCCTGCACCCACGAAGACTCAATGCAACCCTCAGAAACACAGATATATTCTGTTTGTATCACAGTGTCAGAAGTTAACTTCCAGTGAGTCCATCAATCAAGGCCATTAGTGCCACAGTTCAACTACATAATGTCCTTCCATAATCAGGTGGCGAGAATGGTGATGGTCAGTGACACACTCTCCTGACCGGTCAAAGATGTGTTGGTTGTGTGCTTTTGTAACAAGTTATTAAGTTTGAACTACAGAAACACAATTTCCTATCAAGATATATTCCTGTTTGTCTTGCCAAATGTTGTCCTTTATAAAAAAATAAAAAAAACTTGCTGCTGTGCTTTTGCTAATTAATCAGTGTTGTTAATTCATCACACATCTGAGATGAAGTAATGTTAAAATCAAAGTACAAACACAACCTACAAAATACAGCTTTATTTGAAGTCCAGTCTGTATTAGCAGAAACTAAATGCCTCAGTATCTTACAGTTCTCTTTAGTCTCCAGCGCCTTAGCCAGTGCAACATCAGGATTCATTTAGCAGGTACAACAAAAAGAAATGCAGAGTACCCACAGAAACCCATCCATACTGCGTTCAAGACAGCAGAAGGTTGTAAATTCCAACTCCCTGTCCATAAAGTTTCCTTGTGGCTGAGCTTCTCCTAAATTCTAAATAGGTGACTGCATACCAGCACAGCAACATGTTTACAATCCTGGAAATTCACCAAATGTCCAATTAAACAATCTGCACTCCCCAGTGTCCATGAAGTCCCAGAGATCTCGTTGGTTGAAACTTTTTCACAAAATGTGAGCGTTTGTATTGAGTGTAGATGATTTCTCACTTTCTGTGTTGCTAGCCTTTATTTTGCAACTGAAAGTAAACAGCTACGTCTGTCATCAAGCAGAATACAACCAAGAAAAAGCTCATCTTCAGTGAGGCCCGCTCATGAATTTATGGAAACACTTGTGCAATATTCAGTTAAACGTATATATTTGCTACGTAAAGCGGCATTTGCAGTTGCTGATATTTTATATTCCCATGAATAATGACTTTTATTAAAATGCTGCTCAACAAACAAGATTCTTTACTGGATTCTTTTGAACTAAAATGCACCAAAGTCACAATTACAAGCCTTTAAGTTTTCAGTAGTCGGGGCAGAAAACATTGTCATATTTCCCGGGTGAAGTGTGTCGCTG
Organism: Embiotoca jacksoni; assembly: GCF_022577435.1. Classification (NCBI taxonomy): domain Eukaryota; kingdom Metazoa; phylum Chordata; class Actinopteri; family Embiotocidae; genus Embiotoca; species Embiotoca jacksoni. The sequence continues at coordinate 6,628,828 of NW_027185352.1, read as the reverse complement.
CAGCAGGCCAACTCAACTAAAGTGAACCGAATGAACATTTGTTGAGTATTATAATATAACTAAAAAGTTCAGTTGGCTTTGAAATCTTGTCTGATGAAAGTGAAGTGTTAAATCCAAGCGTCACACACCATACTTCTTCTGTAAGGCTGCGACAGACGATCCGTCCAGCTCGGCTTGGTGGAGAAAGTCAAAAAGCTCTTTAAGCACTGGAGAGGAAAAAACAGTAAAGTAGCGTATCATCAATATGCTGGAATATGTGTGTGTCTGGGAAAAAAAAGAGAAAATGAAAAGCATGAGTTGTGTGCAGCGGCGCATCATGCAGACTCCACCTTTCTTCTCCGGGGACGACATGAACATGACGGCCATGTCGAAGCGCCTCACGCTTGCTAGACTGCTGAGGGTCTCCAGTGTGACGGCTGGGGCTTCATTCCTGCACAAAAGATGATCTTAATATAAAATATCACACTGCATATTTTCAGCACCGAGTAAATTCTTTTTTGGTTTCCTGTAAGTTAAAAGTTTGTTTCGCGCTTCCTTTACGATGACTTCCAGTGTATTAAACAGTAACAGTAGAAGTGCTGAAGTACAACTAAAAAAAAGTAATAAAAGAATGAGGTCTAATTAAAAAGGTCGGGACAGCTCGTCTTGTGTACAGATGGAGAGCAGCACCGTGACGTGGACGGAGCAAAGGGAAGCCGTAACCTCTGTGAGCCCCTGAGTAACACGTCTTTTTATGTCATTTGCAATTTCACCGTGCACCTGAAACTTGAGTACAGAGCGCACTTCCAATTTCGTGTCATATTTTTGGCAAACAGGAAGGAGTCACAGGAAGCCAAATTCAGTGAGTAAGGGTGGTGGGGAGCGACGATCGTGTTGTTACGGGCGACAAACTCTGGTGTTTTGCTGATTTCCCGAGTTTGACTCAATGCGATGTCCGCTCGTTGCTCAAGTCTGCGGCGAAATGGCAAATGTACACATGACCAGTGGTCTCAAAAAAGTGTGTAAGTCAGGTGATGATTGTTGATCAAACGACATAATTTAAAATACTTCCACGTGAGAGTTATTGCTTCCTCCTGCTCTGTGCACATCACTGTGCTGCGCTCCATTCCTGCGCAACAGGCTCTGAACTTGTCAACACTGAGTTGGAAACCCTTTTACTTTCTGACTTCAATAAACAAGCCCCCGGTCAGGACCAAATAGTTTTTCTATATTTTAGTATTTACAGAACTTACTTGATGTAGAACTCGTGCAGCGTCCTCAGGATCTGATTGAGGATGTCAGGTTCGAGGGAGTTGTGGAAAATCGAGACGTACGAGTCGGGCTTGATTTGCTGCAACCAAGAACAAAGATGAGAACTTTGGTTAAAATAAAACCCGACAGTTTTTTATAAAAATGTTTTTTATGTGCAGTTTTCAGCTCTTCAAGTTGGATTTGAACAATTGCAGCTATTTTCTAAAATCCAAAGTCCTTAAGACTTTAAACCCTGCAAAGATTTGAGCCATGTTTTCAGGTGATTTGAAATCTTACTTAAATCAGACTGAGTTGGCACTGATGATGTGCACGCGCATAACAGCATCTAAAGCTCACCTTCAGATATCTGTAAATCACTCCGGGCTGGTTTCTGATCTTGCGGAGGTCGGCCTCCAGCTGGAAGCTGTTGGAGGGTGGAGGAGGCAGGTCTGTTACTGTGGAGGAGGCTGACGGTTCAGGAGGCTGAACGGCTTCCTCCTGCACTGGTTGTTTGGTCTGTCTGCTAGCAGGAGGTCTGGGGAAGAGAGGAAGAACATCCGTTTACTGGGTGGGAATGATCAATACCATAAAATAATGCAACATTACACATTAAACACATCAACAAACGCAATGAAATAGAAGAAAAGGTCATATTCAAATGTGTGAAACAAATAATAAAACAGAGCCACTTGCTGGCCAGGTGTGTGTGAGGGGACGTCTCCTATCTCCTCGATTTTGATCATCTTGGCGCTGGGTGATGTGGACAGCGGAGAGGATCCGTCCTCAGCCTCCCTCACCACCTCCTGGACGAGGGACCTGGATCCACCTGATTCGGCCTGAGGGACCGTCACCGTCCCGCTGACCTCCTGGATGTCGATCCTTCTCAGAGGTTTCTAAACAGAAAACAGAAGAGAGTCTTTGTTTGTCAAACATGAAAATGACATGAACCAGAAGTTCTGTAAACACTGAGGTTCATTGTGCCATGTGCTGGACAAAGTATGGTAAAGCATGTGAAGACAGGGAGAACAGTTGTATGTCAGTTTACATGCCAAGTACAAATTGTATGATCATAAAACTCAGTGTCACATTACCTAATAACCATGATGAAATTCAACATAAAATTCATGTGTCAACTATTCAATGGAGCAGATCTAGTCGCTGTATAAATAATGTGAAAGTATCAAAACACTCAGTACATGGAAAAATGCTCACAGCATGTATGCAGCAACTGTGCCGTTTCGACTCCTGTAAGTTTGTGATGTCACAAACTTTTGCTTATGTCATATGTCTCACTGTTCAAACTTTAATGTGGAAGAAAACTCAGAGCGGTCATTCCGTTGTGGACCTTGCAAACCACAAGAACAAAGCAAGCTTGTGATTGGCCTGGGCGCGTGTCACTCAAAAACTAGTCAACCAATCAGAAGAGAGGGTCACTGCTATCAATGCACCTTAAAAGGCACAGATACAAAACAGCCTGTTGTTGGAAGAGCTCCAAAGAGAAGCTTAAGACTGGAGATTTGAGATTATGACTCACATTTTCCTATGTCATTTTGAAATTGCTTATTTTGTCTGACAAACTGTCCATAAATTAAAATTTGAGAAGCAGCAAATGATTGTAGTTTTGCTTAACAGATTGTCCCTACTGACATACATGAATTTACTGTCAATGGGAAAATTTGATTTTGTCAGATTTAAATTCAATATTTTCTTGTTTGTAAATGAAAGTCTTCCCCTGTAATGCAGCTGAATTCAGTATCAGACGTCTCCTAATCTCTGCCTTTACTGCCCTCGGTGTCCCAGAACAGAGACACACCAGCCTGATGGATGTTACTTCTGCATCATAGAAAATGCTTCATCAGAGAAATTTGAAACTCACAGTTGAGCGCAGATGTGTTGGTTTGTCTATTGGCTGCACTGTTCTCCTCTGTGAGCCGTCCTCTGTTTGAAGAAGGCCACTGGAGCCCATGTTCTGACGCGAGAAGAAGAGAAAGTCGGTGAAATCTCAAATTCAAATCAAATCTGACAGTCAGTGAGTAATCCAGACATAAAACTAGTGTGTAAGCATATTATTTCAATGCTGATTCTGCTCAAAAGAAGGACACAGTCGAGGAAAAAGTCACTGTGACAAACAGCAAAGGGCACAGGGGTGCATTTTAAAAGAATTTCTAAAATGAAAAGTAATCTGATTAGCAGGGCAGTTTTTTTTTTTTAACTTTGTCTTTTATGATTATTTGTCTGTTTTGGACTAATAACTGGATGTTGAAACATACAATCTGGAGTTTCTGGAGTTCATTCAGGGCCTGCTTGTTTCCTGGTTCCAGTTTCAACACCTGCTGAAAATCTGCGACACACACAACAGAAGTAAAGATGAAAATCAACCCAACAGCAGGAGGAAACAGCTGGCTGTGCTGCAGCTGTTTTCGGCTGATACAACAAAAACAAACATATAGAGTTGCCACTTTTGGCCTTTTGAGGCCAGCGTTGCTCTGTACAGCACCTTGTTTGGCCTCCTCCAGTTTGCCTAACGCCACTCTGGCTGTGCCTCGGCGGGCGAAAGCCTTGGAGTAAGTATCATCCAGGGAAATGGCTTTAGTGCAGTCCTCCTCTGCTTCTTTATAGCTGCAGCAGGAAAGAGGGAAAACAAAACGAGATGCTCCGCCTTGAGTATGTTCATCAAACAACTTCACAAAAAAGTCGAGTCACTTCAAGATGGAAAACCTTCAGTTCCGTTTTAAATTCCTTAACATTCAGCCATGAAGAAGAGGTGTCCTTACTTGTCCAGCTTGAGGAAGGCCATGGCTCTGTTGGCAGGCAGAAGGACGTTCATGCTGTCCGCCTCCATACCTCTGGAGTAGCAGTCTACCGCCGCCTCGTACTTCCCCTCTTTAAAATAAGCATTGCCCTGAGAGACACGTCCGACAACCATCGTCACTCAAGGGGGAGATTTCAAACGAACACAGTTCGGTTTGTTCACTTAAAGTTCAGCTCGGGCCAAAGAAACTTGCCACTATTCAAAACATTCTGACAGCTTCCAGTTTACACCACGTCAAGCACTGAAAAGCACAACACAGAAAAGTTCTAAATCTTTCTTTCATCCAAATCTTTGCCATTTCAATCATCTGACAGTTATTCCTGACATGACCAGACGACTCTTCTACGAGCTGATTGGCTGTTCAAAGAGGTGACGTGCTTTACGTTTTAAAACTGCCCCGTGGCGTCTTGACAAGCCGAGTCGCAAGTCGAGCTGAGACGGTCCAGTTCACACTGCTGCAACTTTTCCTGCAACGTTCTGAAACTGTTCAGTCTCGTCGTGAATCTTTGTTCTGAACTGGGCTCAGGAGTTTAAAGGGCGTCAGGTCGTGAAACATTCACTAACAAAGTGCAAATCACTGCTTCCACTCATCAGGTTATGGCTAAACTAAATCAAAGCTCACTCTGTCTTTTTGGAGAACCGCCTCCTGTCTCCTCTGCTGTTCCTCCACCAGTCTGTGCTGGTCAGGATCCACAGTGGACGCATCGGCCGGCTGCGTGGCTTCACTCTGGACGGCGGGCGCCTGATGTCCGAGCGCCTGAACCAGCCAGAACAGAAGGAGGACATTAGAGAGGAGGATACAAGAGAGATGAATCTGACTCCAAAAAAAAAACAAAAAAAAAAACACTCACCTCTTTTATATTCTTCACTTCATTCTGTGCCTCCACGTTCCCGGGGTCCAGCTTCAGCACCATCTCGTAATCTGTTCACAAACAGATTCACCCTTCAGACGTCATCTCGGAGCGCTCAAGTTAAAACACACCGTCTCGTCCACCGAGCCGCTTTTTACCTTCTAACGCAGATTCATAGTTCTTCAGTGCAAACCGAGCAGCTCCTCTCCGAGCATACGCTTTGAAGTAGCTGCTGTCAAGAGCGATCGCCAGGTTGCAGTCGGACTCTGCCACAGCATACCTGCCGAGGACAGAAACCCTCGTTCACTCACAGGGAGACAAACCCTTTCTACCAACAGATACTTTACTCAAAAAACACCTGAAACATACAAAACAATACAGCAGCCATGATATGTGCAGCTCACTTTTTGAGTCTGAAGAAGGAGGTAGCTCTGTTAGTGGGAAGCACAGGGTTGTAAGGATCTCCATCCATCCCTCTGGTGTAACATTCAATGGCTTCGTCATACTTCCCATCTTTGAAAAACTGGTTTCCCTGAAAATCAAAGCAGAATGCGCTTCAGCAAGAAAAGCTACTCTCACTTTCTCCTATTTACACAATACTTATCACACTATACGAGGGGCGCTCGAAAAGTTCATGTGCTTCTCCCGATCAACGTGAACACAGCGCAGCACCGTGACCCGTGTGGAGCCGGGAGAAGCTTTAACGTTTGTGGTGAAGTATTCCAACTTACACCGCTTGATCAACATCAGCACCTGAGTGACACATGTTTTTGTGAGCAGTGTGTTTGTGCACATTTGTGATTTCACGGTGGACTTGAGCAGAGAGCGCACGTCAACATTTTTGGGCAACAAAAAGAAGTCGCCACTGAAAACACCTCACCCGGCTCGTTGCTTCGTCGCTGTACGCTTTCTGAAGCAATTCGACAGTCTTGGCTGCCGATTTCCTGAGTTTCATACAAAATTGGATGTCCGGTGGTCACGAGCCGCGTGTAACACAGGTTCTGATGTTGATCAAGCGACAATACTTTGAATACTAACTAACGGGAGTTAAAGCTTTCTCCTGCTCCATGACACCGGAAGAAGTCTCTGAACTTTTGGATCCCCGCACTATTCACCTTTTCTTTCTCAGCCAGCGCTTTCTCCTGATCGACTGCAGCTTCTTCTGAGTCAGACTCGTTGGACTCTGCAGGACATTCCTCCTTATCCATTTCTGCCAGAGCCTTGTCCTGCCGCCAGAGAGAAAAAAAAATAACCTCTGTAGTGGAGTGTCCTTCGCTTTCACTGCTGATCACTTAATGAATTACAAGCTTTCAAATGAATGCATCAGATACCACGTCAAACTTGTCCCACGACCGATAATCGTACGCTTGTATTCTTGAAGCTTGTTTGGGCTCCTCTGCTTTCGTGTCAGTCGGATCCTTCTTCTTCTTCTTCTTCCTCCTCACCTTTGTTTTGTAGTCTTTGTTGCGCACAGGAGGGAGTTTCATCTACAACACAGAGGCAACAAACTGCTGAAGGGAGTTCACCTTGAATCCCACCTGCTCCTTGAGATAGATGGGTGTGAACATCAGGGACGTACCTGACCCCCCTGAACTCCTCCTCCTCCTCCTCCTCCTCCTCCACTCAGCTCCTCGTCCTTCTTCTTGATGTGTGTCTCCCAGCTCTCCATCTCCTTCATGAAGCTCTGCAGATCTTCCGCATTCTGCCGCATCTGAAGCTGTAACTCAACGGCTTTGTTCCCACCGGACATGTTTATCCCTGCAAAACACACATTTGTTTTGGAAAAAAAAAAATCCTGAACACTTGTTGCCTTTTAAGTTCTTGTAGCAGCCGAAGAGGAAAACACGAGAATCACGCAGTCACGCTTTCGCGGCTACCAGCTAGCTGGCTAGAAAAACAAATAAAAAAAAAAATAACCCGCCACATGTAACAAAAAAAAAGACTCTGTAGTTACTTAAACTTTGCAAAATACCTGTCACTTCTTTCCCGGGTTGACAGTTAAAATGCAGCTGCAAGCAGTTTGACTAAACACTACATAAAAACGTGTCGCTATTCACCGCTTTCTGTTTATGTTCGGAGCCATGACAGCGAAGTACCAGCAGCCTTTGCGCTGAGTTACTGCGCCGGATGTAAAAGCAAAGATCGTCTATATTTCCAACCGATGACTTACTCCGTAAACCATTGCCGTGAACCTGAAATGAGCTACATCATTAGGGCGTCCATGTAATTCATGAGACGACGCGCGTTCGCATTCTCGTTGTTCTGACCAACCAAACACAAGTTATAATCATCCTCCCCCTGTTTGCCTTTTCGAGGTCAAACAAGCATCGCGAACTGTGTTGTCTGTTTTGGTCCACAAATCCTCAAACGACTTTCCTGGACATTCTGAATAGACGATCTTTACTGTACAATACTCTTTTTTTTTTTAATTTATTTTTTTTAAACCGTATTGAAAGGGTTTACCTTTTATTATTTTATTCTAAATTAAGATTAATCATATTTAATGACGTTTTGTAGCTATAGGAGCCCCCGCCCCACTCGCAATACAAATAAATAATATCCTGTTCGTTACCCTTTGACCTACGGCTGTCACGTGATCTACCCAAACAGCGATGACCTCTCCTGCTCGCTCGCGGTAGCTGAACCAGTTGGATCAGCTGTGCACGCTTCGCGCCATGGACCGGACCAAACAGGAGGAGGAGGAGGACTACGGATACGACTTATTCCCGGACAGAGAAACGGGGAAGTACAAGAAGAACTCGCTCGCAGAGAGCCTGTTCACGTTCAACCACAAGTGTCAGGTCATGCTGCAGTTCGCAACGGAAACCAGTGAGTATCGGTAGAAATCGTCCTCGATCTTAAACCTAAGAGACGTCCGTCAAAGGGTGTGTTTGTTGATTTTAAATCTCAGTTTTACATTCACGGTAAGCGGGTAATGTTAGTGAGCGGGGGCTATCCGTGCAGCTAACTGGGTTCCTGTGGTTCCCCCCTCAAGGTCCGTACGCCAAGCTCCTGCTCAGCGCCATGAAGACCTCCGGATGGTACGTGTCGTTTCAAAATAAAACACCCATTTCACAATAAAACACCGGCGTCTTAAATCATGTTCGACCTTCCACGGTGAAGCTCACATTACTGCGAAAGATGGGGTTATTTCGTGTTCCTTGTTTACGCAGAATGCTTTAATAAATTAAAGAATTACAAGTGTACTACTTTTAATCTTATTTAATGTTGTTGAGCAGTTGTAATACTGTAAAAAAAAAAAAAAAAGTCTGTGTCTGTTTATTGTTTATGTCCCGAGCTTCTACTATATACATCCAATAATATTCAAATTCCTACCTTATGGTCCCAATTGCCCAAATACATAGGGCTGGAAGTGACAGTCATTTTCATTATTGATTAAGCTTTTGGATTTTTAATTGATTAAATGTTGTGTCTTTGTAATGAGGTGTAGCCTGAAATGTAATGTTTTGACCCAATAAACAGTCCACAACCAAAATATATTCAGTTCATATTTGTGGAGTATTCCAGGAACCAGAAAATATTCTGGAATCAGAGAATTGTAGTTTTTTTTAAAATTTTTATTGTTTTTATTGATCTCCAACTTTCAGTTGATTTTTCTGTCGATCAAATTATCGGTGAATTAACTATTTGTTGCAGCTTCAGCAATATGTTCCCGCCATTTCCCTGAAGTGATCATTTCAAACTGTTTTCACTTCCTCCGAGCTGCAGTCATTACAGACAAACCAGCATCACGATCACTTTACTTTTCCATCTCAACACAGCAAAGTGTTCAAAGAGCGACATTTCTCCTGTGAGGACTGCGATGGGACGGTCAGCGGCGGCTTCGATGCAGCCTCTTCTCAGGTAGGAAAGATAGCGGCAATAAACAAAAATGCGTTGCAGATATTGTCGGATTACGAGAACTCTGCTTGTCAGCAGCGATGACGTTTGTTTCCAGATCGTTTTGTGTCAGAACAACATCCACCAGCAGTCCCACATGAACCGAGTGGTCACACACGAGCTCATCCACGCCTTTGACCACTGCCGGGCCCACGTGGACTGGTTCAACAACTTCAGACACCTGGCTTGTTCTGAGGTGAGTAACGATGAGCTCAGCTCTCGTGTGTTGAATGTGTGTCCTTACTCATGAAACATTTGCAAGGCAGATGTTCAAAGTATATTATCCAGTATTGCTTAAATCCGTGTTTACTCACTCAAAGTCTTTTTCACAACAAAACTGGGACCCACCAAGAGTGAAAACAGCTAATTAACTCCACTAGTGTTTAAAACTGCTCTGGGAATCTTTAACGTAGCAGTAAGAAAGGAATTTTAACACTTTTTGTTGAATTTATTGACAAAGAAAAATTTTGAATATCAACCGATTTTTCATAATGAAATTATTCTGTCACGCTCCGACCTTTAAAACTACTTAAAGATCTCATTTTTATTTCACCGTGTGAAATGTGTCCTCATCAACAGGATGTCAGAGAGGGAATTAACTTTAGGAAGGAGTTGATTTGAAGCATTTTATTGAGGCCTGAGAAGTCGTCCACATTTTCTCCTCCAGCTGCATCGTTCAAGATTAGTTGTAGATAAAAAAAATTAAAAAAAAAAAATTCATATTCTGCACACCTGGAAGTTGACTGCTGATAATTCTTAAGACTTTGTTGTGTCACTGTTTCAGATTCGGGCAGCTAACCTCAGTGGAGATTGCTCTTTTAGCAATGAAGTTTCCAGATTCAACTTTGGCTTAAAGCAGCATCATCAGGTACTTAAGTTGGGCTAAATGGGACTCTTAAACCTTTTTTGTACTTCTAGTACCGGCTCTACTCTCCTACTCTAGTTCTACAGTTTCCCACCGTGGATAGTATCCCCTCAATGGGGCGTCGTTACTATAGCAATCTACCGTGACGTTATCGTCAAAGCGAAATACTCGTTCGCTGGATCCTTTCAGCAGCAACCAAACAGAGAAATGTCTGCAAGTCTTCAGCTAACAGCGATGATGTTTTGCGGGTTGCCATTTATGGAGTTGTCCAGCGAATACAAAAACTACAGCTGTTTTAGCACCTTGGTTAGTTAACAATGGCTGGTTTGTGCGCGGGGGGGGGACGACGACAGTGACGCAATGATAGTCACGATTCTCTTGAACCAATCAGTGGTCAGCAGTGTTTTGTCACCTCGACGGAGGCGACACCAAAAAAAAAAGTACCAGGCACGACCTACAACTTGTTCCCAACGGAAGGCCAAAAAAAAGAATGAAAAGTGGAGCCGAGTCGGTACCAGCTGTGTAAAAAGGGCTATACTCGGTTTTCTCCCCCGTGGCTCCAGTCCGAACACTTTTTAAAACACAATTCTGTTGTCCTCGGACAGGAGTGCGTCCGAGGCCGGGCTCTGCGCTCCATCCTGGCTGTGAGGAAAATCAGCCGAGAGGAGGCGGTGAAAATAGTCGACGAGGTCTTTGACTCGTGTTTCAACGACCACGCGCCATTCGGACGGATCCCGCACAACAAGAAGGACGCCAAGTTCGCCAACAGAGATTACGCTAACAGAGATCGATATTATGCAAACCTTTAGTGTCCTCACATTTTTATTTAACTCCCAATGGTGCTCTGGAGGGCGGCGACGCTGACAAGAGCTCGGCAACATCGGGGCCTCGGTCAGCAGAGAAGCCTCAAAAGAAGGACTGTGTGACGAAACATTCATACTGCTTCAGAAGGGATTTTCAGAGAAAGATTTGTCCTTGGAGCAGGAAGCAGAGGGATGACCTGCAGTACATTTCATTTTCTACCTTTCGGACACTAATTCTGTGGAAAAGGTTTGCAGGGACGGATTTTGCTCTGGATGTAAAGTAATAAACGAGGTGCCAGTGATTCCTGTCATTTGTTTTTAGGTGATCAATGGGTGCTTTAAAGGAAATATAAAATTTAATTTTTCCTCCTCCAGTGTTGGTTGTGAAAGTCTATCTTGTTGCTACTAGTTTTCTGTAAATGGAGCTGATTAAACAGAATCGAATTGTATGTGAATTAAAGTTGTATTACTCCGGAAAGCTTTACGTTCCTCCGTCTCAGCTTTTTGTTTCTAGACTCAACTCGCATCTCAAAGTTATTTTTAAGGACAAGAATTACCTGTTGCATTCGACCTTGGTCTAAAATATTTGAATTCATGATGTGCCAGTGAAGGATAAGTGAGTGCGTTGCTGATTATACCACATTACGTCTAATCCGAAGAGAGGATTCTCCAAATTTAACAAGTGAGACAAGTAAGATGAATAAAGCGGAAAAAAGTTCTTCTGCAACAACAGTCAACTTTGTTCACATCTGTGCAGGCACTGTAAAATGTCATTACTGACATCTTTATTGGACATTAGCATTTAAAGGATCTCGTATCCCTTCACAAGAGATTAATGAGGGAAAAAGTTATAAGGGAATTATCCCCATAATCCCCCTCTTCCTCCTCTATCTCCTCCTCCTCCTCATCTCCCTATCTCAAAGACAACAGCCTCTGCATCACAATCACAAAGTCACTTGGCGTGTCTGGTGTTGGAGTGTAATGTGACCCTCTCGATATTCTCCACTTGGAAAACGCGACAAAAACACAAGACGAGCGTGGGCTGGAACAACAAGGCGAGTGGGTGGGATGGAACAAGCAACGGGGATTAGCTTCATTTTAGAGGCTTAACAGAGAAAATGATGAAAACCGCTTCAAGTCAGTGGGATTAATGTGAGGCAAACACAAGATGACAAAAGACAGAAATTAATTTGGATTTGTGCAATGTCATACACCCGAGTGGGCTAAATAAAGAAATCATATAAAACAATAGAATTATTGCTGGAATTGTGCACATATCAAATGCCAGCTCGAAAATACTTCTGATACAGTTAGACATTCAAAACAAGCTGTGAATGAGTAAGATGACTTATTTTGTTCTCAGGACTGAAGCCAGGATTTAACACATACGGAGGTCATGACTCCATTTAAAACCCCCTCCACAATTTAAATCTCATAGAAATATATTCATACTTAAAATACTGAAATTGGCTGATAAAAGTAACCACAATGTTAACATTTTAATGACTTTCCCCACAGTGTGTTAATTTGCAGAGTTGCAGAGGACGTGACCTTGGCGATAACTGCAGCTCTGACAGGTTGTTTTCTTAACTGTGAAAAGAGGTGTAAATGGAAAACAGACAAATTAAAGTTCTGTTTGCTGTATTATCAATATTTAAAGTTGAACATACAGTATTAGCCAAACAGTTGCTGTTTTACATGTCTGTCAGACACGGAACAACATTACCATTAATTTGGAGTTGTGCCTCAGGCCATTGAATGAACGTACACCCAGTATTCACAATTTCCTTTTCTGTTTTTTATCTCTGTTTTGGTCTCTGCGAACTACTGACGGAAATCATAACCGGCAAACGCAACATTTTGTCCGCAAGCCGGCTGCTAACTTTGTAATTCTGCCATTTGGTGCTCGAAAGAAGGTGGATAGTAAGTTTATCCGTTTATCTGCAACTGGAAATAATGTCCGGGAGAGACCGGTAAGAATGCAACAAAACAGCTAGTAGTTGCGGGCTGTGAAATCAAAACAATGAGCTGAAAGATGCTAAAGTGCTCGCTGGAGCTGAGGTTAGTGTAGCTGGATGATCATGCCTATCTAACATTACACATAGCCATTTGATTTTTGGGTTAAAAGAGAATTATTGATTAGTGCTGAAAAATGATGCATACATACAGTATATGGAACATTTAGGAAATACTTCCTGGATATTTATACAAACACAAATAAGCACAAGGGAAGAGGAGCACGTGAGGTTTGGGAATAAAATCTTGAAGGGAAAAATGATTTACTGATTTAATAATAACGGAATAGTTTTTTGTTTTAATTATGTTTTTATTGTATAAGAAGGCAGGGTAATTAGGGAAACAGATATTGCAATGAAGAGACTTTCCTTTGGGACTTTACAATGTAAATAATTTCAAATACGAATGTCTTCTCGTTATTATTGTAACATGCTTTATTGTTGCTGAGGGCAAAACGTAGACTAAGCAAGAGAAGAAGGTTTTTGTCTGTAGTAAATATTTATGTGTTTGTTTTTAAAATGACTATAAAATACTTATTGTAGTTTTGAGGTCCTTTAGGATACATGTGACCATCAATACTGATCATTTCCAGTTTAAGAGACACACCTGGTCCTGCCTCTATGTCCTGTAACGCCGTCATATTATTCACAATCATGGAGTAGAAAATGATTTCTCCCAAGGAAACTAGTGCCACCAATATTTTCAATCTGTTTCATCTCTGTGCTATAGATACAAATATGTCAGTGTTTTTCAATGTATTTTCAAGAAAAGAAAGTATTATTACATTTTAAATATTATTATCACAATATTCTTCTGGTTGATAAACCCTCATTCGAGGCTGCAGTACCATGTCAGTCCTTTAGATGGCAGTTTTGGCCTATAAATTCTCATCATCAGGACGAAGTGGATTCATCCAACCCAAAGTTAAAAAAAGAAACTGCTGTTCCTGTTTTATTGATACATATAATTGAATTCATTTCATTGAGTCCTGTTCCAGGTGAACGCGGAGCCTTTTTATGAGCAGAGATAGGGCGCAGTAATCAAGTCGCTGCTGAGAAGAGTGACGACTTTCATTATTCCATCTATTTAAGTAGGCAGCACCCACTGTGATCTAATTAGGATGCTCCCGCAACATTGAAATCCCTCCACTAATCTTCTGTAGGACAACACATTAACCCTGAGAGCAGTAATGAACTCATCTCATTAATTAGAATAATGTCAGATTTAGTTGTAGTGTGGAGAGGCAGTGAGGAGCGAGGACGCCCACATGCCTTTGTGAAGTTTTGAGGTGTCTGTTCTTCATGGGGAGGAGCTGATAATGAGAGACTGCTGAATTATTTAGCTATACATTTTTAAAATACTTCGATGATACCGGCTTTCTCAAACAAAGGAGGCCATGGTTGCATGAATCTTTCTGTACGATAAATATCCTCAGAAAAAAAACGTGATGAGTTGTTGGAGGGGAGGAGGGAGGTTGCTCAATTTCCTCCTCAAGGTCTCGGATGACTTTGAAATGACTGAAATAAGGAAGCAGAGGAAAGACATGGGGGAAAAGGCTGGTCGACATGGCATCCTTTGGCCAAGATGGTCATTTTTCTGTCTGTCTCCGGCACTCTGGGGAGACGTTTGAACAAAGAAAATACATTGAGCCCAGTTGGCTGTTCTTTAGCCTGAGGAGAACAATCTTATTCAGCTGATTGAGGACAAGAGTGCATATCTAAAGATGGCCAGAGTGAACCTTGTTTTATCAGCTGACATCTTACCTGAGCACAGATAAAAATCTAGAATAAGTAACAAATAAATGTAACATGAAAAAGAACAAAGTGATGCCATATGTATCCCCACAGCCCAATAGATTAACTTAAGTACTCCTCCATCAGCACAGTATGTTACAAACATGTTCTCTGAATTATATTATAAACTATGAGGAGAGAGACAGACTAATCACATAATAATAATAATAATAATAATAATAATAATTTAATTTCTATAGGGATTTTCAAAAACAAGTTACAAAGCACTTTACATTTAAAACATATTATGCAAAAATATAAAATATAATGATAAAATACAACAGAAATACAACAGACAATAAAACAGACAGTCAATCAATAAAATAAAATAAAATAAAAAAATGCAGTCAACAAAAAGCAAGTCCAAAATAGTGCGTTTTTAAGAGTGACTTAAAATAAAACAGTGTGTTAGCGTCCCTGATCTCCTCTGGCAGGTCGCTCCATAACTGACGGGCCCGAACAGAAAATGCCCGGTCACCTTTAGTTTTGTGGTTAGTTCGGGGTGTGGTCAGGAACAACCTACCAGAGGATCTCAGGTTGCATGTAAGCTCTTAGGGAGACAGGAGGTCCGCTATATATTCAGGCGCCAGCCCCCTGCGAGCTTTTACAGTGATCATTCAAATTTTCAAATCTATTCTAAAACGGACAGGGAGTCAATGAAGTGTTTTTAAAAAAAAGGTGTAATGTGCTTCTCTCCTGTTGGACCTGGTTATAAGTCTGGCTGCTGCATTTTGAATGAGTTGAAGTTTGTTTGTGTTAAATTGTGTGAGGCAGGAGTACAGTGCATTGCAGTAATCTAAACGGGATGAGATGAAAGCATTGATTACTGTTTCTAGGTTATTGGGAGATAGAATTTACCTAATTTTTGAGATTTTCCTGAGTTGAAAAAAGCATGATTGGACAACAGAGTTGATGTGCTGGTCGAAGTTGAGATGGTTGTCAAAGATTACGCCGAAGTTTCTGCAGGAGGAAGTAATGTTAGCTGAGAGGGAACCAGGATGGGAGGAAATATAATTTGGGGATAAGTCCGAACCTACGATGATAACTTCAGATTTCTCTAAATTTAGCTGTAAAAAGTTTGATAACATCCAGTTTTTTATTTCTGCAATGCACATGTGGAGGTTGCTTAGTTGGTTATTGTGGTTATTATCAAAGGAGAAATATATTTGTGTATCATCGGCGTAGAAATGGTAATTGATATTGTGTTTTTTGATGATATGACCGAGAGGCAGCATGTAGACAGAGAATAGTAACAGAACCCTGTGGAACTCCGTGTAGTAGTGGTGCCGGTGCTGATTTAAAATCCTCAATTTCTACACAGAATGACCTCCCCGACAGATAAGCTTTAAACCGATCTAAAACCAAGCCTGAAATAACCACCCAATTGTTAAGACATTAAATTAAAAATGCTACGATCAACAGTGTCAAAAGCTGCAGACAGGTCCAATAGGAGTAAAATAGTATGTTGACCACAGTCAGCTGCTAAACGAACATCATTTAAAACCCTGAGGAGTGCAGTTTCTGTACTGTGACCCTTCCTAAAACCTGACTGAAATTTTTGAAGGAGACTATTGCCATTCATAAAAGAAATAATTTGTTCAGCTATGATTTTTTTTTTCAAGGACCTTTGCAAGAAATGGGAGTTTAGAAATTGGCTGAAAATTATTCAGAGTATCAGGGTCGAGTGTAGGTTTTTTAAGCAAAGGCTGCTGTTTTAAAATAATCAGGAACGATCCCAGATGAGAGTGAAGAGTTGAACAGATTCACCAGGGATGGACAGGCTATGGCCAGCGTTTCTTTAAAGAAGTTGGTAGGAATGATGTCAAAGGAACAGGTGGAGTTGTTCATTTTGGCAATGATCTCAGTCACATAAGTAGTTGTTAATATATTAAAGGACGCTACAGTACAGTTGATGCTACATGGGCCAACTTTTATAGCCTGGAAAGGCCCAGGTGAACGGCATCAGCTGACGACCCTCTAATGTCAGCCAATTTGCCCTCCAAGAACACCGGGAGGGGCGTCACACTGACACTACAAGTGACAAAGTTTCCTGTCGAAAATAGCTGGTTTATTCAGGTTTAGAAACGCGTCTGTCCCCCTCAATGGAGTCTCGCTAGCTCTCAGGTAAGCCGTGTAACAAAATGTCGGCCTTACGATCATATTTTATTTTACTGTCACTGAAGCTCCTCGACGCACGTAACTTTACTGAATTTGTTTATTTTAAGTTTTGGGTAATGATATGGGTTCTTTGAAAGTTATTTAAAATGTTTGTAGTTGTTCATTGTGGTCACGTCACTACGGTAACAGCGTAAATGGGTTGTAAATGTTTTGTTCATGTCAGTTAGCCAGATGTGCCGGAGTAATGTTTAATAATAATAATTTAGTAATATGTTTCATATTTTGTAAGTGTGTTCAGTAGACATGAAGTAAGTAGGCTCAATCACAGGCAAAGCTGCTGGTGAAATGTATTTTTGAAGCTGGTAAACAGCGTGAAATGATGAGTTGTACAACCTTTGACAAACTAACTAATTCTGTTTATTAACAACAAACATGTGAATTTGTACATTGTAAATTGTAATATTCATGCGAGATGGTACATAAACCCCTTAAGTTGTCATGTTAGTTTTGCGATTTAGATTTGAAAGTCTAAATGAAAAGAGAAGATTCGGGTAAAATCCTGTTTAAGAAAGACGGAGAACAGCCTGCGACGCGAACACATCCAACGTCTCTTTTCTGTGGCTTCCTGTACAAAACAGGACTTTTCTTCTGCTTACTGGCAACTCATGTTTGAGGCCTGTAACAATCGCAGTACTAGCAGATGTATAATGAATATAGAGATATTACAATTAATTTATTGTCCTGACAGGAATAGTTTGACATTTTGAGAAATACGAAGAGTAATGAAACTGACTGTTGCACACGAATAGACGTGTTTTTGTGACCACTGATATTTGTGCGTTTGCGATTTCAACACGGACCTGAAACATAAACAGAAAGAAGTGGCAGGGAGCTGAAGAGAGAAAAGGCCGCGAGGATGGTCTTCTACTTTATTGTTCGAATCCTTTGGTGACCGGTTAGTTTCCACTACTGCCAACAAACAGCATCTGTCCTACAAAGTAAAGTTCTTTATGGAAGTGGGATAATTCATTATTAGCTTGTTAACAGGCAATACTGACATTGGAGGAAAAAGTTGCGATCATTATAATTCACTGCACAAATTCTCTGGAGACAAACCGTCTAACCTGACAATTAACTTCCCCAGCAGGGAATCACTGTGCGACTGCTGTGGGGGGGGGACGAGCATGTAAATCAATTAATTATGTGTGCAAGTTGAGGATTAATTAAGGACCTGTTTAAAGTTGGCAATGATTGTCTTCGTACTCGACTATAATGTTATACAGTTTGAACACAACTCTTTAGCCATCTATAACTTGCATATAACGAAATTCATATCACAAATACACATTTTTCTCACTTGTCTCTTGATGTCACTGCGAACAGTCTTCATTTGTTTCACCAAAGAAATCGTAGAAAACTTGTCGACAGCCCGTTCTGTTTATTGTCTTGCGCAATATGGAGGTGCTGCTGAACGCTCAACGGTTCGTTGTGAAGACACAATCTTTATTGATCTGGATGAAAGGAAAACTCGAAGCATTACAGATGACCTTTAAAAGGAGAAACTGCAGTTTGATAATATGTGTGAATATTGCCGTGCAAAAAAAAAAAAAAAAAAAAAAAAATGTGTCGAATCCACGTGAATACCAAGAAAAGCTCTTTACAAAACTACAGTCTGGCCTTGTGTGGCCGTTTTTACTGTTTTCCCTCATTTGAAGTCAAACAGAGAAGGAAGGCGGTTGTGAGTTACTTAAGTGTCCTTTTCCTTTTCCCACGTTGTCTCAATAACAACAACAATAAGTCGGGGGATTTGTGGCACATTGGATGAGCTTTATTAGGAATAAAAGGACGGGAGATTACATCAGGAAATCCCCCTGAAACGCACACAGTAGGTGAACTGCAGATCATCCTGATACGGCTGAACATCCTGTCGAGGAGTTAAGTGCAGATGTGGCTGGACAGTCAAACACTAAAACACTGAAACACATATTGGTAATATGGACATGATTATTGTTTAATAAAGTGAGGCCATTAGATTACACCACAAAGCTCCTATATTTGTTGTAATACATGTAGTTTATTCTTCTCTCTCCTGACTGAAAACTTTTCCTCATTTTCTGGCACACATGAGAGGGTTCAGGTAAATTAGCGCTGGCAGACTGTTAACATTCACGGGAGAAATGTAGGCTAGATGACTTCTACAACAGTAATTAACGCATGCTGGCATTTGAATCTTCATTTTGCTAATAATATGCATGGTATTAATTAGGCCTAAGTGATTAACATAACAACCGCTGGACAATGTCCCAGGGTAAGAGCAGGGCTGTTTTTCCTTTTTATTAACTCTCCCTGAAGCCACAGGCTCATTAATAAATCCTAACAGCCAGCTCGGCTAACCTTGACAAGTATTGTGAGTCATATATTTGTTGAAAGTAATTTGATAAACTCTGCAGGCTGAATGGGAAGCCCAGGAATATGTCGTGGAAGTGAGGACGGAGCCGAGGAAAGAAAAGAGAATTGTAACAAAGAGAAGAAAGGAAATATAGGCACGACTGAGCCAAACAGAGGGGAGGATAAAATACAATGAAAAGAAACAAGATAACGTAATAAAAAGAGAACTTGAGGTAATTACAGAGCAGAGGAGAATATGAAGCAAGCCTGAAGAACCGGGGAGAAGAGAGCACAGTGTTTTGTCATTTTTAAATCAGTATTAACCCTTTATTTAAGAGTGAACTTGTGACTGATGAACTTGGACACGCTTCTCAGTCAAAACATGAAGTTATGATTCACCCCAGGTTGATCTGACAGATCGGGTTTGCTTCAATCTGTAGCAGCTGATTTCTTGGCCTTGAGCTCTTGCATATTTTCCCATCCAGCAGACATTAGCTTTAATTTGGAGTTACGTTTCTGACCATATTGCAATATTATTTAGCCTTTTCGCTTCGTTTTGGTCTCCATCAATCCCTGTACAAAATATTGTTAGCTGGGATATACTTTTGTTCGCGGGCTAGTGACTTACTGTCTTCGTCAGATGTTTGGTGGCAGACAGGTCGCACAAAGTGACTTTAACTGCTTGCAGATTCTGGAAGATCTGGTTGGTCTGAGGGGAGAATGACACGAACAGTAAAGTTGTGTGTCGTAAAACTAAAACAATGAGCTGAAAGATGCTAAAATGCTCTGTAAAGTTGAGGTGAAATTGCAGAATATGTAGATTATTTTCTTTGAGTCTGTCACAACCAGTGGCACGTTGTCATATTTTCCATTGTTAATACAAAAATATCAATGAGTGCAGCTTTAAAGAATGCATGGTTCAGTGTGGATCTGATCCAAAGTCGCAGCCTTTGTTGTCAGAATCAGCTTGGCAACATGCCGAGTTTGAATGAGCTGTGGAGTTAAAATAACAAAAGAAGTTAATTCTGTTGCCTTCGAGATGAAAAGGGTCTTTATGCATCAACAGAAATGTTTCAAGTCTTTTCTGTGCAAAACTCTGCACAACATCATACACCAAATTTAACTAAAAAAAACCAAATGTGGTTAATCAAAAGTTTCTGCAGCTGAAATTACTGATGCCTTCATCTTTTTATTTGTAGTCCTGGAGGTCAGAGAAGAGGTCCGGAGACTCGAGTCCTGCAGCCTTGTGAAGACCGCTAAGACCGAAATCTCTCCTGCCTTTGAATACTTCGTCATGTGAAACACCACAAGGACGTCGGAGAATCACCTCATCCTCCTCTTCGCCCCATTTGTGAAATGCGGCCGGCCTTCTCGGAGCTGAGCGGGCGGCCGGTGGGACCTCCGATTCATTGAAGGGAGGAGTTGGAGATTGCCTGAAGGGTGGACTCTGTCTCTGGTGAGCCAATTTAGTTTGACCTCTCATCTCCTGTTTCACAAGTCCAGATAACTGTCCTCCAATCTGGAGGCTTTGTCACAGTCGTGTGGTTGAGCTCTGGCAGCGGGCGGAGCAGCTGAACCTGAACATCCACAACTGGAGGGATTACCGTGTCTTCACTGTGGACCCATGTGAGGGAAGGATTAATGCCCTTTTTTTACTGACATTTGTCTCCGACATAGTCGCGAGGAATTGGGGCAGCTTGTGGCGAGAGATGGGCCTCGTGTCCTGGTTTGATCAAAGGTTTTATCCCTTGAACTAGCAGGTTGTTCTTGATCAACGTGGATGTGAAGAATCAGCTACGCCTTTGCTTTTCGTTGGTCCAAATCGTCGGGTAATATTTAGTTTAGTGCATTTTTGGTTCTTCAGATTCAAACTGTCCAGATAAAAGAGGACCAGGGGTCACTGAGGTCACATGACTCAAGAGCACTTACTTAATTGGACAGGTTAGAGAAGCCATAACAAAACACCACAACAACAAACTAGCATTAGAAGTTTACATCTAAATGAGAACACATCTTGAACTCTTCCAGCATTTAAATTATCATCTCCCCGATTTAACGTGCACTCGAAGTCAGCATGGGTTTATTTTTCCGACCCTGCATCTTCACCACACATCATAGTCATTAGTCACCGCCGAGCGAGGCAGGATCAGCACCGCTGTCCTGCTTTTAACACCACACCGGCTGCTATTGATCAGGCTACTGACTTTTCTCCGTCTCAGCCAGAAGGCAATTAAAGAGTAAACAAAAAAGTAAACACACTCAGAATACGACCTGAACTTGCTCGGCTTACCTTTGGAGGAGAAACAAAATTGATCTTCTGGTGAACTTTGGTGACTTGAGTAAAGAGAAGAATCAAAGTGACGTGACGAAGCCAGCGAAGATGCAAAGAGGACGCAGGCAGAGTGTACAATGATTAGTCTGGTGCAGATAAACATTTCATTATATATTTAGACATAGACAAGCCACTTAATTCAAAAAGTTAATGAGCTTCATACCTTTTCTGTTACCAGATTTACCCGATATACCGGGCAGAAGTTAATGCTGTTTTCTTAAATATGTGCCAATGTTTTCCAATGCTGGCAACGTGAATTTATTTTATTCTATAATTTATCACATTAGAAAAATAAGTTGTTGTCATTTACACGCACAAATCTTTAAGTTGAGAGATGCTGAAATCATGATATGAAACCCAGACATGATTACCAAGATGGAAATGTGGGACAACCTTTCTCCTCGCCTATAATTTTTGCCCCCTGGGTTGCCTCGCAGTTTAAAACGGCCATCGATCGGGTGCCTTGCTGAAGGGCAGCTCCGTTATCGCCGACGAGAAGGGAGAAGGATTTGATTTCCTCAGAGACGATCCAATCATGAGCCTGCCTCTTAAACATCCACACTTCCATTAATGCATACATTTTTGGTGGCTCTATTCCATTCGGAGTCATAATTGAATTTTATCTGTTTTGTAAAGGCATCACATTTTTCACAACAACAACCTCAAAACACGAAACAGTCTTCATCCCTTCTCTGAATCCAAACTAAACGTTCATGTGGATCCACTAGAGGTTGCTCTGACACTGCATCCTGTATCCTCTGCCTCCTCACTTTGCATTGGCCTTATAAATTAACCTCAGGAGCTGACAACAGTATCACTATGTAAATACACACTGTATCTGAGTTCTAGTGCATGATTGAATACACACTTAGGACGGGGGAGGTGTGGCTGCACAGTGCAGGAAGACCTGATTGATGCTCAGGCCCCCTGAACGATTTGCTTTCTTTGTTAATCCCTGCATTAAGTTAACAAACTGCACACAAGACCGGACCTGAAGTCAGAACAAGACGCAGCATTTATTACTAAAACGTCCCTCCTTTTAATGGGAGTTTAAATGACTCATCTCACAGTTCATTAGGAAAGAAAACACTGTGATTGGCTTTGCCCCACAGGCCACGGCGACCCTCTTCATGTCGTCTCCAGCAGCAGTAAATCTGAAGGTCTGCACGATTCAAGACTTTGAGGTTAATAAACGTGTGCAGGGACTGTACCACCGAGTACGAGGCACGTCTCACTTTTATCTGCAGCCCTGTCTCCCAATCCCCCTGATCCTCGTCATTCCCCCTGCGGAGGAAGACGAGGGGGGAAAAAAAAGACTCTCCAGAAACCACTTCTGATGGAAAACGCAGCTGTTTGCAAGTTTGCTCGCTGAGAGAGGATGGAAACAGCTCGCAAGGCACGCTCTGACAGTACTGCAGGCCTCCTGGCAGACTAACACAAGGGCACAGATCTGTGGTTTCACATGGTTCAACATGCTGCATGAGTCACTGACCAGAAACATGTCTCTCCCATACAGCATGGTGAGGCATACACTGTGGTGGGTGAGGGCCAAAGACAATAAGCCAGGGGCTGAATAATAACATATGTGAATATTGCTGTGCAAAAAAACCCTGCATGTCGAATCCATGTGAATACCAAGAAAAGCTCTTATAGACCGATATAAACCCATATAGTAAGACTTAAAGTGACAGGACAATAAAGTTTTCACCTTTGGAGCTTTAACTATGTGAAGTGTTTTAGCGCTCACCTTTTCACTTCTTTGTTCGAAAATTAAAGCTGTTCAACTCAATATTTTTATTTTAAAAATAGAAAAGAAAATGAGTAATGATAAAATGTATAATGTAACAGGGAACCCTTTTAGTGGCAAACCGACAGCTCTAATGTTCCCTTCTGCTACAGAGAGGTTTTTTTCTTTCATTTTATTTTTGTAATTGTTTTTTTTTAACGAACCAGTTTTACAGTTTCCCCCTTCCTGGTCTCAACATCATTTCTATGTTGCAGCCATTTTCAATACCAAGGCTAGAAAAACACAGAATATGTTAAACAGCAGGCAAAGTTAGCGACGAGCTGGTGAACATTGTGTGGCACAGAGAGAGGCCAAGAGGCCGACCCGAGGGCGTATCAGAGAGTCAAGAGACGGCTCCTGCTGAGCGCAGCGCCACGACGTGCACCGAGCAGAGGAAACGATAACCTGTGTGAGTCCATGTTCCTCAACTTGTGTTGATTTCTGGTTGCGCTCCTGGTCTGCCGTGGCTTCTTGGGTCTTGGACAGTGAAGTTCTGCCCCTCGTGAAACACGACTGACTCTCCAAACAGCTCGCCCGGCTCGTTGCTTCATTGCTGTAGACTTTCTGAAGCATTTCAAGGGTCTCAGTTGCCGACTTCCAGAGTTCGATGTGCGCTCTCTGCTCCAGCTGGTCACAAAAACACGTGCAACCGAGGTGCTGATGTTGACGTAACCCGCGATACTTATTGATGAAGGTTTTAGCTTCCCCCGCTACGTGCACATCACAGTGCTGCGCTGAGGAGTTCCTGGGCTTTTTGATGTGTTCATATTTGCCTCGGGAGTTGGTGGAGACCAAAAACAGCTAAAAGGAGAGCAAATGTGGACACAAACACAACTCGGAAAAAATGCTACTGCTCACTTTTCGTCTGTCCTATCTGCTGCAGCAATTGTTTGTGGGCTTACCTGTAAGGTAATAATATGTGTTTACAGTTTGTTGCATTGCCACAACATAACACCAGAGCTGAGGAGAACTTGTATGCCATGTGCTTCTTGTGAGAAACTTTCAGGATTTAATGACATATATGCATGAGCAGAACATCGCTGACAGAAATTCAAACCTCATCAATAAAAAACATCCCAGTTCTGCCTCCCACTGCTTGAATATGAGGTGATTTCTGGGAAGTGCAGTGTAACAGCCACACAGTTACCAGATTACCAGTGGTTGAAAGCCATGTCATTGTGGTCAGGAATGCATAAATTCTCTCCGAACATTTCTCCACTTTGTCATTTGTCATCGAGAACACGACATTTTTGTGTTTTTATTTGTGAATTGTGGGGTCAAATAACGACATGTTTTTATGATGTCAGGGCTCCTTCTTCAAATTTGTTGCAAGGACAACAACATGCTTATTGAAGACTGTTTCTCATTTCATGAAAACAATGACGGCCGATGGCTGTCATGTGCTCGTTCTCTGAAAATTATAGTTTTTAATATAACACTTTTCCTCTTACGGGCATTTTGCGCTCAGCTATTTCGCGGGTGTCGAAACGATCACTGCCGCCATGGTGAGGTGATTAAAATCAGGTGTTACTGTATGATTGATGCAGTGTGTGTCACATATGTGTTGCATTCATGCTGGTAATTACAACACTTTCAAAAGATGTGGCATTCGCCTTTTGATGTATGTTCGCCTACAAGGACTTTAAAGAACTCAGTGAACGGCCATCTGGGACTGAAAAGAGAGTCGCTGGTGGGAAAAAAGAAACGGAGAAAAAAAAAGCTTCTGTCACACTAATGTCTGTTAATGGGATGCAGCATACAGCAATTTCCAAGGCTGCTTTATAAATTCACTGTAATACAATGTAGAAAATACCTTGCTAAGGCTACCGCCATTTTATGAATGGATTCTAAGAACTGTTTATACGATAAGCTTCAAAAAATGTTTTCATTCAGTAGTCATCTAATTTTTACTATTTTGCTTTCATTAAAGCTGCACTTCAATATTTTTTAGATTAACAATGCTCACAATACTAAATGTAAAATGAAAGCGGTTGGTCTTCCTGACACTCTCACAGAGAAATATTGTTTGATTGCTATTTCTCCCATCTCTCCAGAACATTTTATTATCTTTCAGTTCAATGTTTTGGTTTTGTGGCTGTCCACTTTACTGTTTTGATTCTCTATCACGGCTCTCATCAGTGTTGTTTGTACCGCTAGACAGGTTTGTAATATTTTTGTATGTAAATGGTCCACAGTTCTGTAAAGTATGGATTAGTTTAGTTTGGAACACATTATGGTTTTGCAAACATTGATCTATTAAGAGGGGCTTTTCTTATTTTATACTTATTTGCATGCGGATCATTATAAAGTTGAGCTTTTTTCAGGTATCATTTATAATTTTTTGAATAACTAACCAAACAGACAAAGTGATATAAGTGGGTTAAAAGCTGGGACAAAAATGTTTCAGAAATCTAAAATATGAACATTTAAGGTTCTGATGTCGTTCTGATCTCAGATTTGAAGATCAGAAACTGATCCGCTGATGTTCTGCAGTCCACTCTATGAAGCACACAGACCAGAATACAATTCAAAAAGAGGAGGCGTAACAATGACTTTCTTTGGACTTAAAAATCCTGCTGTAGTACAACTGTCTTCATTTTCTGAAACCGCTGAGAGCAACAAGTCCAGACATGTTGCCTGGAGGGTTGTTGAAAGTCATTCTGGGAAATGTAGGAGAAAGCTATGAGTAGAAAAGGCATGTTGAAGGCAATACAATGATTTCACTAATTAGGTTAGTTTAATGAGATATCATTTGCTCATAGATGAAGTAAAGACAAGCGTGTGTACGTGTTAGCCGACAGTAAAACTCCTCCCACCTCACCAAACCAAATTGCATCAATCCTTGTCATGAAAGCGCTCAGGAATCCTGGACGTAGAGCAACATCTGGCTGGTTTTAAGAGTCATGGACAGTTTGCCGCAGGTGGTGGTGGGCGGGGGTTCATATGGGTTATATGGACCATGGAAGTTTAAAAGGGTCAATACATGCGGACACAACACAACTCTGGCTCATGTGGAGAGCAGGAGAGACGGGAGAGCGGCAGGAAAAGTCTGCAATCCTTCCATATTCTCTTCTATAAAAGCATCTTTCATGATCCTGTACTAGATTTTAGAGAAATAATGTGTAAGCTATAGAGTGCACTACTTTGTAAAGAGTATACAATAAGGTGACTGAATAGAACTAATTTCTATCCCGGAAGCAAAATGTATTTGAATACCTTGTTTTATTTTGTGCAATAGTTCGATGTAACTCGGTTACACGGTTTGACTGAGAGGGAAAAGTCCTGTTTGAGGCCTGGATTGTGGAAATGATTATGTTCCCCTTACTATCATGGAAAGTAATTCTCGGCAGCAATTTGTCCACCTGCACTTCTGAACAGCGGGCTTGGTAACAATTACTGGTCCAGGAAAGAAAACATTACAGAGTCATTACAATAATGATAGTAATTCAGGCCAGGATAGATTTGTTAGCCTCTGCAGGCCTCCTCTCCTCCTTCCCCCTCTTGTCTCTCTGTCCTTTTTTCCCACCTTAACTTTCAATCTGGCTTCTCATACAACTTGCACCTTTTGCCCTCCTTTAGCTTCTTTAAAATCATCATTCATTTCGCTTTAAGTGTCTTTTTCATACTCTGCAATCATAGCGAATATCAGATAACCGTTTTCATTAATGCTGCGCTGTGATTTGAGTTTATAGCTCCATAAATCACGTTTTACCCTGGAGACACACTGTAAGTCTGGACAGAAATATGGTAGCGCTATCTGGCTTGAAAAGCCGCACCGCTAAAAACTTGAAATAAAGCATCACAGTGAAAGTGTCCACCTATTTTCAGCCAACACCAGCATTTGAATTGTCCCCCGCCAAAGGAGGGGGCACTGAACATCTAGGGAGGGGCCCGCTGGAGCCCCCGCCTGCCTGCCTGCCTGCCTGCCTGCCAGCCAGCCAGCCAGCCAGCACTTGCAACAGCCTTATTTATGTTTCAGAAACTGAGTCGACAGTGCCAAGACATTATCCAAGACGCTGATGGAGTCGCCACACATAGCGGCTGCTGCCATGCAGTCTGGAAAACATTTCAAACTCTTTTGTTATGAAAAGAGTGCTGAGATGCCCGTCCTCACGCTGGGGGAAAGATGGCTCCGTTTTCCATCTGGAGCTCGATTCGTCAGAGTGGGAGGATGTGTGTACGTTTTCAGCACAACAGAGCAGATGATAAAATAGCTTATGAAAAAATATAAATGGCTGCAGTCACTCTTCTGGGTGGGCCCACACGCACATGACATATTGAGCCAGCGAGGGATTATTTTTGTATTTCTCAGCAGAGTTTCAGCACCGTTAGACAGATATATGGGCCATTAAGCATCAGTCATGACATTCTGTTTTAATATGAAGTTCCCTTTTGTCTGAGTTTTTTTTGTATTATTTAGCGCAGTTATTTAAACAGTTTTCTATCAAACAAACTTAAAAATGGGTAATAAATCCCAGAGTTCAACAGAGACAAAGGTGTGTGAGTGTACAAGTTACTATAGATTTCTGTTTTGGGAGTTTGTTTTTAACACGCATAGTTTTAGGCTTTATGGTGTTTTCTGCATAAATGACATTTTGTACCAACTGTGTTGATGTGAGCTGTGAAGTAGCTATGGATGCACAACTGTGTGTGTGTGTATCATATATTTACAGTAGTCGCTAATACATTAAACCAACGATGTTGATTGCACTGGAGACAAAGAGAAAACATCTCATACTCATCTTAACTTCTGCTAATCTTCCAGTCAGCGAAACAGATGACTCGTTCCTTCTGATGACGTAAGCGTCAACGTTCTTGAGTATCATGTAAACTTGGAGGAGATATCAATACAAAAGTATTTGATGCTGCCTTACATTACAGTTTAGGCTGTGGTTGAGATGGTGGAGCAGGTTGACCATTAATAACAAGGTTGGCAGTTCAATCCCTAATTCCACCTGCCGGCATGCCGAAGTGTTCTTGGGCAAGACACTGAACCTCCAGCAGCTCCTGATGGCAGGGGAGCACCTCGCATGGCAGGTCTGTCAGTAAACACTACTTACCATTAACACTTACTGGGAATGGGAGGTTCTTCATGCCGCATTCCAGTTTTCCCCACAACAAAGCAAAATTTACATTTAAACCTATTTATAGTCTGACGTTTTGGAAAGTTGGCAGCTGACTTCCAAGATTAATATCGTCTGCATATAGGTGGATTTCATAGTATGTATACCTTTAATCCTATTATTTTGTCAAATGGCTGCTGCTGGAGGTTTAATGGAAACAGCAAACAGCATTAGGGAGAGTGGGCATTCTTGTCTTGTGCCATGTTGTAGTTTGAAAGTTTGGGATATGTGACCATTAGTGATAACAGAGGGAGATGGAGAGTTATAAAGAGGTTTGATCCATTGAATTAAACAATTTTTTTTTGATGGTATAATAAAAACAAATGCTAATTTAAAAAAAAAAAAAAAAAAAAAGGCCTTTTAAGCACCAAATTGTTGATTTAATCTCTGGCTCTATTAGACAGTTAAAGAATAATTTCAATGAATTCATTTGACCACAAAATGCTGATGTTGGGGAGTCTGATGCAAGAAATCTGCTGATGTGCTCCCCGGTAATCTGGAAATGCATGAGAAGGATTCAAAGATAGATTTTAAAATATTCAACACTTAAACATCATGCATGGACCATAATAAAAAAAACTAAAAAAAAACTGACCCCCTACAAGATGGACCCTTGAATGAGTTGCTATTTCATCAGTCTGGTTCTAGTAGATAGATTGAGTGTCTAATAATGAGTAATATGCCTTTTCAAAGGCATCGTCGCCTTAACCATAAAGACTGCTGCTTCAAACCAAAAATATCAGTATACTGATGCTTTCAAAAGCCTGTATGAGATTCAAAGAGAATCAGCCAAAGACCAATCCATCATTTCTCCAAGCAGTCCTTCTGGACAGATCTGGGCTTTTTGGCTCAGACAGGGTTGGTCTAAGGGAAAAGTGGGAAATCCCCCCTCCTCCCCTCTTCCCCTCTTCCCCTCCTCCCCTCCTCCTCCCTTCCTTGATGAGTTGCTCCTATGACTGATGTCATGATTTCATGCTGAAACCTCAACCAAACAATAAATATTTGACAGCTCAGTTGCTCTAAAAAGCAGAGCTGTTTGCGCAACAGTGCCTGCCAGAACTTGCAGACAGGGTTCACTGGGTGTGATGGTACTGACTGTTTTCTTTTCACTTTAACAAATGCAAAACTTTACATTTTTTATACCTAAAGCACACAAAAAGCCTTTATTTCTGTGCAGTTCCATCAGTCTTTACACTTTGTTGGAGTTGAAACTCTCGTAATCTGAATCCACAAATCATCCAGCCAAGATTGAATTCATTGCATGTGGACAGACTAGCCATGTTGTACTCATTAATGACTGGCACACATGCAGAAAGTATCAGTTAATTGCCGTGACATTCGAGCTAACATATAAACTGTGCCGTCCAAACATTCCTTCCCAGAGAAGCTATTGAGGATCCGTTGGAAATGTCGGCCAATAACCAGAACAAGATGAAACTTCAGTTTGGAAGTGTTACTCCCCTTAGTGGGACTCGATGTAGCACAGCAGGTTTCACAAACACCATTTGGAGGCTGTGGGTCTCAGTAAACAGTGACGAGGTGAGCCTATGAAAACACTCACACCCTGTTATCAGATTAGGTCTCGACAAAGAGCTCTCAGCATCAACAAAGGGGAGAGATATTTCTCCTTTTTTAAAGAAAGAGGCTCGATCAGCGCTGTGTCGTGTTGGTCTTTCTCTGCTCTGGTTCGCCCCCCCGTCCTCATTCCTTCCCCGGCTTTCATTTGTTCAAGCTGTCGACAGCGGGCTTGGCCTGAAATTAAAAACCTTTAGTGTTTGTTTGCTCGCTGTCAGCGCAAGGCTTTTCCCATCATTTCCCGGGACGGCATCACTCACGCCTTTTCAAAACTGCTTGCGGTGGAGGGGATGGCATCCAAAAGACAAGGAGCCCGAGAATAAAAGAATGTATCAAAAGGATGAAAAGCATGAAGGTTTATAAAATCAACACAGTGTTTGCTGACTGGAGTCACTTTGAGATTTAAAGTTACTCATTATTTCAACAAGTTTGTGTGTATTTGTGGGTGGGTGTCTCTTGGCTCTTAATCAGGGGTCAAGCACACACTCGGTGCCACTGTCTTCGACCCAGGAGTGTCTGAAGACTCTACAAGAGGTCAAAGGTCAGGTGGAGAGTGATGACTGAGGTGCTCGAATAGCTTTATTTAGGGTTTTAAACTGTAATTTTACATAGTGTTTTTATACAGTTTAAAACCAAACAAAAATCACCTTTTTTCATACCTTTTATTTATTGGTATTACCGTGATCTTCTCAAGTGTCATTGTTATTGTCAGTGGCGTTTATACTCCATTTCTCTGTTTGCAATTACCATTTGTTCCTGTGTCTCCCCACAAGGATCAATACAGTTTATTGCAACCTTTTAAACCCAGCTTTCACCAGCTGTGTGTGCAAAGTGTGTAAAGAATATTGATATTGCAAAAACTGAGTGAGACATTCAATCAAAGCTTCTTTAAGGTCAATTTAAGAAAAACAGTAAAAGTAAGACCATGCAACTTTTGAAGAACGACACATTAGACTCCATAGACTGTATATAAAAGTGGACGTAGCTTCCAGGTCTGAAAAGTGAGGCTAATGTATATAATGTGTAAGTGCCATAAACTGCAATACCATGAAGGTCCACTAGGTTTTGGCTCCAAAAAGACTCCCATTCAACTTCTCTCATGAAATAGAAAGTGGATACATTTTACCACCAGTCAATTTTTGACATTCCCTAAATTCCCTTATTGTTATTAGTTCTCTGAAAATAATCCCATCGTTAATTCGAAAAATGTTATCACAAAGTGGCAAGTTTGGGGGCGGTGTCTGTTTGATTGACAAGCCTGTGCTGCAGTCAGGTTTCCACTGTCGGTGGGCGGGGCATAGTATCCTCGGGTTCCCAATCAGATCGAGTCAGATTCACCGCTCGCTCCCCCCAGCTTGTCAAAATATGGTCACTTCTGGCTCCAAATTAGCAAGATGGCGACGGCCGAAATCCGAACTCGAGACTTCACAATGGCAGTTCACAAACCAAAGTGTGATGTCACTGTTAGTTGTTCTACTCTTAGTTCAGGAGGTTCTGCTGCTACTGTCTTACAACCCTGTTTCCAAAAAGGTTGGGACGCTGTGTAAAATGTAAATAAAAACAGATTGCAGTACTTATCAGAACAACCAATCAGTGAAGCGAGCACTTTGCATTAAAAAAAGCATGAGCTAAATGTGCAATTGTAGCAAGAGCCCAAGACTTAGATTTGAGACACAATGCAGAGTTGCACGTGTTGCAACACAACTTGAATGAATAATCAGATGTGAAATGAGTATGCTGACAAAACTTTATCTGCATTTGTGGATCTTCACTTTTGGTCCACTCATGTTGCCTTAAAGTTCCTTCTTTCTCATCAATCTACATTTCTGTCTACAGTACATACCTGCATGATCATAATTCACCTACCCGTGGATGCTTTGAGAGGGCTGTCCATACACTCTGTCAAGGGGAACAAACAGGCCCGTACCAATTGAAAAGATAATTGCACACTGCCTGCAACAACAGCAAGCAGCCACCGTGTCACAGCTTTCTTTGCATACGGTGAAGGAATGCAACGTGGCTGTAGCATCAGATAGTGTTGACAGGATGAGCGGAAACCACCTGGAGTTTAAAATTAACTCAAGGTCACCTTTACTCGTTTGTCTCCTCCTGTGGCTCGTTAAAAAAGAAAAAAAAAAAGAAAAACCCTGAGGGTTAATGCTCCACCAGCTTGGACTCATCCACAACCAGCGTTTGATTTAAGCCTGACACAGATGACAATATTAGGCAATTTGTTTTGGGGTTTTCTAATGTCTATACAGTAAAAACACATTTTCCAAGTAGTTTTACTTTAATGGTATTTCTAGACTTAACAGTAAGTTTAAGTATCTGTTATCAAAATACATTATATACAGTCTGTCAGTTTGGCATTTGGAATATGTTGCAAAGGTATGCATTACTGTGTTTGAGAGATAATAAGTAAAGGCTGTAAAAGTAAAACAAAGAAATTGCCTTCATCCCAGGTGCAGGGAAACAGTTTAGCCTCTGGCAGTTTGTTGTCAGTGTCGCTTATAAATCTGCACTCTCGTCAATACCAGCCCTCACACCTCACTCCCACCTTCCGAAACTCCTTCTATAGGATACCCCATACCTCAAAACATGGGTGGAAATGCATGTGGAGATTGTGCATCATTTCATGTCAAATTTAGATTTGTTTCTTTCTAGATGCCGGACGCAGCAGCAGCCACAATGTCAGAATTTCGACGCAATTGTCACCAAAGCTGTCTATGATCGTTAAAGTGCGACCGAGAACAACCGCTTTGGTTTGACAACTAAAGATTTCACTGTGTTTTCTCTTGCAATTGTTTACTTTCAGGGCCTTTAGCATGCTAGCGTTTCGTAAGCTGAGTGCCATTCGTTGTGAAGCTCATAAACCAAAGTTAAATTAGGGCCTCAAGGTGGCTCTTGATGAAAAGTTAAGGGATCAGCAAAGTTACTATGATTTATTCTAGATGGATGTTTGTAGCACATTTCATGGCAATTCACCCATCAGATGTTAAGATACTTGTTGGAGGAAGTCAGGGTATCACCAAAGTCATTAGGATTCATCCTCTGGGTAGCTTTGATATGTGGAACAAATTTCATGACAATCCCTCTCATAGTTGTTCAAATATTTCAGTCTGGCCAACAGTGATGTACCAACTGATAAACTGACTGTTATCCCTCGAGTGAAACCATAATCTGTTCACAAACTCTGCTTCCAGTCTTTATGATGGGCTAAGTTAATGCTTTAGCTTCATGGACCGTTCAAATTGTAGCCTCAAACATGTTGCTATACGTTCAGTGCACAGTCGATGTCAGGGCCAAACTGCCTGAGCCCTTTCTATAACCTTGAATTTCATCATTTTAAACTGTCATCCATCTGTCAAATCAATCTACAATGTAAAATAACCTGCAGAAAAAGAAAAATTGGACTTGAGCTGTCCAATTCCAGCAGTCCTTAATTCCTTCCCCTCCTGTCAACATCAGTGTAAAACTTTTTTTTTTTTTTTTTTTTTTTTTAAAGTAGCATGATGGGTGTGAAGATTTAGGCTGCAAAAGTTGCCGACAGACAGCATTTTTCTCCAAAGCCCCAGAGACTGTGATTCACAGCCTGGCCTCTGTCTCAGCCATTATGGTTGTGTCTTTTACAGGCGAGGGGGTGTTGGTTACTGCCGTCCACAGACACATAGGCAGGCCGACTGATTTAGCTCTTTAGATTTGTGCTGAATTAGTCACAGTGGAGGGCCGGCCGACAGCGGGGAGTTTAAGACATTGTGGGTAAAGAGAAAGCCTGGAGTGGGCGGGCTCCTTTTCTTTCTGGTTTTACGACCCCTCAGGTTTCCACCTGTGCTGACATGGCTGAGATTTTACAATAGTCCTGAAAGAGTTACAAGCAGCCGGGTAGAAATTCCAGGCTTTTTTTTTTTTCTCTCTCTCTCTCTTTTACCCCCTTTTCTTTTTTCTTTCTCTTTTACTGGAAGGGTGGGGTGGGGGCCGCAGTTATTGTGGAACATTTGTCAGGCAGCCAGTTGCAGAGGCAGGGCCAACTGGTGATTTATGGTAACATCTGCAAGATGCAAAGCTCTTGTGTATGCTTTTAATCATACAAAGAGCCCTGGCTGGATTGGAGATTGAAAAGAGATGGTCTGATGGGGTTTTATGGAGTCCATGCTGGGATTCACACTGATGGCAACTCGTGTGAACATATTATATGACCGTGGGATTTCTCCGGCGCACTGTTTCCAAGTTGAATTTGACTTCGGCTGGTGTTTACGCCAAGCGAGTGCTGTTTCTGTGATCAGATATGGTCAAAAGATTCTCAACAAGCCTGAAGAGAATCTGTCAGTGATAAAAATGTTTTCTCACATAAGAGGATAACCTGAGCGGACAGCCAGGAAAAGCGAAAACCATCCGTGAAAGCAACACAACACAGCTCTTGCTGGATTTGTCTGTCAACAGTTGGGGAGTCGAACCCAGAGAGAGTGTGACCTCACATACCAAGTCGCCTCATTTCTTAAATCTGTATTGTAGTACTGACAAAGAATATCTAATGTTGAAACAAGCTCAGTGGTCATAAAATCCAGACACCAATCCCTCATCAGATTTCCTGAGCTTCACAACAGAGGACTAATAATTTCTGCAAGCCGCCTTCAGCTATATAATACAATAAACATCTGTCTGCATGTCACCACATCTGGCAATAATGAAAGCAAATTAGCTACAGAATTCAGAGTGTCTGGCGATGAGATAAGACCGTGGCATGCTAAATTCATTTACTTGGCTCAGTCACTGGGAGTGCAGAGAGCAGAGATGACCTGAGGAGCTGACCCCAGATCGGTGTCTGACTGCTAATGTGAACACTGGGGTCAGAAAATGGAGATCAGACTCTGATCTGAGGCCAGGGTTAGTAGGCTCCATCACTCGTCTGCCAGTCTTTGGTGGTCTGGAGGAATAGTCAACTTCCTGTCTCATTTCTCTGGATGGAGAATCAAAGAGGGGAAATTATTCTGCAATCTGGCCGGCATTTTCTTTTCCCCCCCGGCTGAAAACGCGAAGGTTGTCGCTCGCTGCAGACTCGGCAGGAGACTACTGGATCCACGGCATCTTTTAAAAGTGGAAAGCTTCTACGCCTCAGTTGCTTGTTAGGCCACAAATTGTTTTTTGGTTGCAGCAATTTCAGAGACTTTCCTGAAGGAGTAAATAAACTATTCTGAGGAGAATTATACCCACCCGCTTAATTGTAACATGCATAGTTTAGTGAAGTGTAAAACCTTGCCTACAAGAAGGGGGTGGGGTGGTCAAATATTGTGAACAGGAAGGTTTGAATGCACCAGACCAGCT
The DNA here is from genome assembly GCF_022577435.1 of Embiotoca jacksoni. Classification (NCBI taxonomy): domain Eukaryota; kingdom Metazoa; phylum Chordata; class Actinopteri; family Embiotocidae; genus Embiotoca; species Embiotoca jacksoni. Next base: position 6,593,914 of record NW_027185352.1, on the reverse strand, counting down.
GCGAACTTCTAAAGGAGAAGAAAGTTGGAGAAATCCCCCAGATCCTCTTACTCTGTTAACAATCTTCAATCAGAGTTTTTTAGCACAATCACAGTCATTTTGTAATGAAATGTAGCATGTTGTCTGTTTTCCCTCAGCCTGCCGGGCCTATTTCTTTGTCAGCCACAGATTTCCTTTATGATTTACATTGCCAAGCAAATTCAGTATCTTGTACTTAGCAGGTACTTGTCTGTAGACAGTAAATGCGAGTAATGGTGAGTTTCTAGAAGATAAAGCCCCAGCAAGCAGCAATTTTAAGCAAAACCACCTACTCAGCACCAAACAGCTAAGTTATCTGGTTATGTCAGCGTAGAATTTAGTCGCTTAAGTGCCACGTATTTCCCAGAGGAGTTTATGGAAAGCAAAAGCAGAACTAAAAGTAGTGGGTTTGATGTCACACCCAAGGTGACCTCATTGCAGAACAGAAAAGTCAACCAGGAAAGCCCCATAGCCATTGTTAGCACACCAGTTAATAGCAACGCATTATGTGGGACTTTGCGCATATAAACACTAGCAAGATGGCCAGAGATGGAATTTGGACAGGGCCGTGTGTAGACTGAGTTAATGAGACAGAAATAAGACAGAGATGCTTTTAAACAGTATTACTACAGCTTTCACTGTTGTTAATGCACGGAGCAGCCATCTTGGATTCTTCCAACTTTTCGAGTCAGACTTTCCAGTCTAAATTTTGCAGCGGGAAGTTGGAATTTCTGAGTTGAAACACACCATTGGACCTAAGTTCATATCAGGTGACCTGAATTATGACTTCAAATGAATGCTAATGCTCGGTGTCTGTTCAATTACATCATAACAATATGTCATTGCTGTGTTTACAGCCAGTTGCACTACCCCCCCCCCCCAGTGTCCAAAAGATCTTTCCCCGGACATATTCTGGCTTCTGAAGCAGGTTCGGCTGAGCTAAAAACAAAAATGTCAGAGCTTGCACAAAATTTGAAGCAACCAAACATCATGCAGCAAGTAAATCACTTGCAAGCATATTTTCCTAGTAGATTCCTTTGTCATGCAAATAGAGTATTTCTACTGTTTGGCTTGCCTTTGATGCAACAACAGAAAAAATTAAATTGTTACTGTAATCTCTTTCCAGATGTCTAACAACCTCTTCAAGAGTATGCAAAATCATTGTGTAATGTTTGGGTATCTGAAAAACCTTCCAACTCAGATCTGTTGCTCAAACTGGACTTCCTGGATCCTATTTCATGTCTCACTGATACCTGAACTAACACCTCCCTGCCAATGCAGTACCATGCATTGCTTAAATGTAATATCATGTCCTTCATGTTTAGCCAGTTAAATGCAGAACCAAAGAAAAAATACACAAAGCTCAATACAAAAGGTGTTTCATTGCACTGCTTAAGTACTAAGGTTGGCTTTTTTTCTTCATACACAACTTCTAAAAGTAGCCCTTTGTCTTCTGGTTTGACATTTGTTTATATACATCTTACACACATCACCAGTTCATCATACATCATTGGGCTCACACAAAGGTTGGAAAATGTACTTCTAAATAATACAATGTGTCAGTCCTGTAAATATCACCACATTATGTTCAACAAGAATGTAATCAGAATCAAACCAAGTTTATCATTCATCACTCCTAAACCCCACTTATCCATCCCGGAGGGTCGTGTTTGCTAGAAGTGGTTTCTGCTCTGACCCGACTTGGCTCTGCACTGAGATAAGGTTATTAGACAGAAGTGGACTGGCCCTTGAATGTTGGCTCAGCAGCAGCCCGGCAGCTGTTTCCCAGGTGTTTGGATGTGTGTGGCTCCACCATCTTGTCTTAATCGCAGCCTCCACGAAGAACTGGCAAGACTTCCAACAAACCCCCTCATTCCTTTACAGTGGAGTAAAGACATACAAACCGGCCCAGCATAGCCAACAGCCAGGTGTACTTAAACATGAATGAAGCCAGAAGGATGGGGGAGAAATAACACATCCTATGAAAGCAAAACTCATCATCAGCCTTTCCATACACAAACTGAGCGAGAGTGTGAATCCAGCGACCTTTATGGTGGAAATGGTTACAACAAAAGAGGTTCACACTGCAGACTGAACACTGAAGACTGTAGCGACTGCCCCCGAATAGAGGATCTGATTAAATCCCTTCCAAACTGCTGGCACCACCATCGTGAATCTGCCATTTCATAAACACAGCTCCACTGTGGCAGCCAGGGAGCCGCAAGACAAGTTCCAAGTGCAAGTTCCAACAGCTAGCCCGGTGCACAAGCACACCTTTTTCCCTCATGTTGGAGAGGAGAGGCCTGAAACAACAAACCACCAGTGGAGAAGGGTTGGGGAATCGGGGGGAGGGACATGAGTCATCCAGCAAACAGAGAGTTCAGTTTGGGCGAAGATATATTGTGCCAAACTGTTTTAACAGCAATTTGTTGAGTTAGCAAAATTACACATAATTATTTTAATTTATATTTGATTATAAGCACCAACAACATTACTATTGATGATAGTGGTCTCAAGTAATAATTGTAATGATTGGTATCGTGCAAAGTGTACATGAAATGAACTCTTTGTTTCCTTGTTGAGCTGCAGTGGAGGGATATAAAGAAAAGGTGGGGAACTTAACAAGATTAGCTTTGAAAGATATATTTTTTTGTTGCATGAAAGAAGGACTGGATTTAGTCTCTTTGGCACTTTACATTGGGAAGAATTTATCTCGTCACCGGTGTAAACAGGGCGAATGCAACTGATAGCTCTTTCAACATGTTCATGGGCATGTGAGCACTGTATTGGGACAAACCTTAACCCTCGTGTTGTCCTCGGGTCAAAATGACCCGCAGCTATGTTCAACCAAGTTCTATTTTATTTCTATATTTTTATATTTTTTGGGATCATTGGTCATCATTCTTTAAATAAACCCTCACAGCCTCCTTGTCACCAATAATCCCAAAAAATATGAAAATAAAATAGAACTTGGTTGAACACAGCTGCGGGTCATTTTGATCCAAGGACAACACAAGGGTTAAAAAAGCTAAGAAATCCAAACCTATTTAAATCCTAACTCTTTGACACAATTGCTGCTTTAACAATTATTACTTCTAGTAGTTGTAGCGATATTAGTGGTTGTCTTTACTTAATAACTGCGGTTAACTATTTATTATTGTAGACATAACACCTTTAATACCTTTATAAGTTACGGTAATGATAGTATAAGTAGTTAATGCCTTAGTGAGCAGTGCTAATATCTTTGTATTTTTTGCACTTTCGTACAAAATGTCTTCCCTTCTTTAATGAAAAGAACTCAATCAATAGTGGCGGATGCAATAGTTGCTCCAATAAAAGCAATAGCGACATTAGCAGCAGCAGTAGTCGTATCAAAAACAGTACCCTTTGAGATTTTGAGCTGAGGCCCAACCACAGCACTGCCTATGGGTAACCAAGTGAAAAAAAATTCCCCTCGGGGATTAATAAAGTAACTACCTAACCTAACCTAACCTAACCTAACCAAAGCAACTAGTGCTGAGTAATTTGGTTGAGACCATTACGATGACATTAAGGATATTTACCAATTATTATTTAAATTTCAATATGGAAACGAGCCTGACACCGAAGTTTTCAGCTTGATTTGATTCATTAATTTGTAATCACAGTACGATCACACTGAAAGTCAGTATATGATAATATTGAGTTTTATTGAGTTATTGCCCAACCCAAACTGTGATATTAAACAGTTAAACATCCTCTTGATCTCTGTGGAGGGCTGACTGATGACAGACTTGTATCGTCCTTGGCGGTCTGTGGTTCTGCTCTAAAAGGTTTTAAACCTCCAACACGTGCAGCACTGAATCCGTAATACCTCTCTTGAAGCCAGCAAACACATTGAAGACTCATAGCACTTAAGTGAATGTAGCAGCACACATTAAGGTGTTTTTTTTTTATTGTTTACTTATGTGCAAAACATTGCTTCATTCAAAGCTGGAATAATTGAATAGGCAGGGCTGCAAAATACACAAAATGTAAGCAAAAATAATGAAATCTGTTTATAAACAATTTACAAAATATAATAAACTTTATATAAAAATGTATATATTCATCTATATCATTGAACTGAATCTGTGTCCTCAAAGAACAGCTGTTAACATGCTCCTTTTTGTCTCTGCAGGAACACCAAGTTGTCCTTTACATTCACCCGTTGCACATTTGAGGAGTCCTTTTATTGCAAAATTGTCCATTCAGTGAGGTAGAAAGGTTCTTTTTTTTTTTTGGTCGCCCTCTTCATGAAAGTCAGAGCAGACAGGAGCTCAGTCACTCAGTTAAGTGCTCGTTCTGCGCTGTGAGACGGGATCAGTCCGACTGTTGTAAAATGGCTGTTCATAGATGCTGTTGGCCGGCTCTGATGACGAGTACTTGTTGGCATTGTTGTCCTCGTGATCCGAATCGGCGTCCGGAGCAGCGTAAGGGTTCTCATGAAGAGTTATTCCGTTATGCCTCACTGACGATGGGCTGAATCCCGGATAAAGTTCCTGCTGAGGCCTCCAGGGAGCTTTCCCAAATGTTCCTGATCGAGAAAAGTGCGAGAAGAAGTCAGACCGATGTACAGGCAATATCAGCAAAGTTCAGAAATGAACTAAGATTAACTTAAGACCTACCCATGAAGGTGTTGCAGGGGGAAAGACACTCATGAGGTCTCCCGTAGTCTCCCACATCTGCCTCCTCCATGGGCGGTCGTTGATCACTCTCCTGATGGGAGGGGCTGTGATGCAGACTGGCGTTGGGAAGCTGCATCAAGACAGTGGAAGAGCAGAGGTCAAAATGCTCAGACAGGAAGTAGTCCCTCCGTTTAGAGCTGGTCAGGCTGCCGCTGTAGGAGTCAATGCAGACGGGCCTTTGGTCGACGGGACAGCCTGAATGCAAAAAACGGAAATGATTGGTTCCTTTACAAAATGAGAAAGTTGTACTTTGGGAGACTTGAATGTATTATTCTAGATCAACCAACAGTCAAACGGTGCTGTTGTGGGATCAAGACGAAGGGAGTTTTTACAGACCTGTAAAGATCTCTGATGGGTCATTGGAGTACACGTTATCTCGGCGAAGTAGCGAGCCGATTGGACCTTGATAATGGCATAGCAAAGGATCAATGGCCGCTTCCATGTCTGCTTCACTTCCTGTATCCAGCTGACAAAGACCTGTCAGGGTGAAGTAATGGTATCAAGTATGAAAAATAGGACCTTTCTGAAGAGTTACTTTAGAGACAAAGAAGAAAGGGCAGGTGTTTACCGTTTATGTCCTTAGGCTGTAGGTAGAAGCCACTCATCGATGAAGCCATGTACTGATGGCTGCTGCCGCTCTCAGACGGGATGTAGCCATCCTGTCTGTCAGCCAATGTGCCCTGTGATGACAGGTAGCTAGGGATGTCGGCAGGCAGGTTGGTCTCATCTGGAGCACACGGACATTGGGTTGTATCATACTTTAATTTTTACAGTCAACAGATGGAAGGAAGAAGAATTCAGGTACTTTAATGATCAGCAATACCGAGCAAAACAAGAAAAGCCCCCATGAACCAACCTGTGTTGGTGACGCTGCAGTCCTCGTTCCGTCTACGGGTGTGGTAGATGATGACCACCCACACCAGGGAAGTACCAACCACACAGCACACCACTGCTATGATGACGATGCCCACCGTGGTCCAGCCATCATCGTCAGATCCCGGTCCGCTCACCATGCCGACCCCAACGTTGCCCTGCACTCCAGAGTCGCAGTTGGGATTTGGTATGACCGCCAGTCGAACGTTGCCCCTCTCTGTGCCCAGCGTGTTGGACATCTCGCATGTGTACTTCCCGGCGTCTGCCTCTGCGGCGTCAACGATGATGAGGAGCTGGTTGGCAGCTGCAAAGAAGTGGCGCTCGGTCACCGTGAGAGGGCTGTCGTCTTTGGTCCAGTTCAGCCGGGGGGGAGGGCTGCCGCCGGCAATGCATTGGAGGACGGCGGTCTCACCTTTGGCCACGGTGCGATCCATAAGGGGACGCAAGAAGGAAGGCGTTTCTGTAAGAAGAGCAGTAGAGAGGTTGTGGTGACATTGATCCAAGAGAGTAAGAGTAATTCATCAGTGTACAAAGTTTATCTATCATTCATGCCATCCTTCGAGGTAGTCACTTCTGACTTTCTCACCTAGAACAGTTAGCGTAGCATTTGCAGAAATAGCTCCGGCTGTGTTCTGAGCCGTGCAGCTGTAAACGCCGATATCTTCCGTCTTGACATCCACTATGAAAAAGACGTCGTCCTCCGGCATGACATGCATGCGGCGTTCGCGGGCGGCTGGAAAATCGGTGCCTCCGTCTTTCTGCCAGGCGATCTGTGGGGAAGGATGACCAACGGCAGCGCATTCCAGCCGAGCCGTCGCTCCAGTACGAATACTCAAGTCCATGGGCATCTTCGTAAAGGAGGGCAGCACTAGAAATTGGGAGAAAGACCTTGAAATTAGACCATTTAAGATTTTTACAGGCATTTTAAGAAGCTATCACTTGCAAAGAGCGACATGTGAAATGGTTCTTCCTATCCTTGACTTACTGTTGACAGTGAGCCTGGCTTTATTGGAATAGGACGATCCAAAGTGGTTGGAGATCACACACTGGTACTTCCCCTCGCTGGAGAACTCCACAGTACGAAGCTGCAGTGTGGTTGTGTACTCCGTCACCTCCGTCTCACCTCCCGCACTTCCTTGCACCCGTAGGTGGGCCTGGTTGTGGATCTCTGCCTCGTTCAGAACCTCGTTGTCTTTCTTCCAGGCGAAGGTCATGGGCGAGTCGCTGGAGCTAGCCGCAGAGCACACGAACGTCACGTTGGTGCCCTTGAGGGCCGACTGGGTCTCCGGCTGTACGGTAATCTGAGGCTTTGGGAAGTCATCTGGGTGAATAACAAAAAGAGATATTTTAAATTGTGGTTTAACAACATAACCTGTCTGTGTCCAGGTGTGAAGTCTCAAAGATTTCTGAAATAAGGTGCGGATGAAGCTCTGAGAGGAGAAAAACCTAGTGACTTTAGTGACTTTGTAAATTTCCATGTTCCTCTCATGAAGACTCACTACCTTGTCCAGGAGTCAGGTAGGAAAATACTGAACAATCTGGGTCAGTTTGTAAATGGAAAACCTGCCCTGGATAAATGAACGTTTCTGAGACGTTATGGTACGCGTGTGTCAAGGTGTTACACCGAGTGAATGCGTCACTCACCGCACACAAACTCCTCCTGGCCGACTGCGAACACGCTCCTGCCCTTCAGCATCTGTGGGTGGGCGCAGCTGGCATTGACGCAGGGCAGGAAGGTTTGTTCTGCCACCCAGACGGGAAGCCACTTCAGCTGGCAGTCGCACAGGAGGCTGGAGGTGTTCAGGCGGCTGCCAAGTGGAGAAGATACCAAAAACATTTAATTCACCCTGCAGTAAATTAATTTCTAACAGTTGGTAGTCTGTGAGTGAAAACTCAAAAGATTTTGAGACTCCCTTGCTTAGGTTTTTAGAGTAAACTAACTCCTTCAAAGGAAGGAGACAAAGGAAACTGTGAACCCATTATTAACACTGAAGTAAGCACTGTTTGGTGCTGACTTCCCCAGAAGACCATAATGAGTTTCACCTGGTGTTCTGTCCTACATCAACACTGAAGCACTAACTGAAGCTGTCCTTAAACATGATCACACTTACAGCTCCTGCAGGTTCTTCATCTGGGAGAAGGCGTTGGCTTGGACGGACATGATGGCGTTGTTGCTCAAATCTCTGCGGAGAGAAAAAACATTAGGGGTGGTAAGATCCTTGCGGAAAGATGGCAGCTTTTTCTGCCGACATCAGCCGTGTGGAGGGAAGGCTACAAAAACATCAATCGAGAAAAGAAAAAGGTCTGGGTTCCAGAACAATAAAACTCTGGGCAGCAGTTTTCTGTGTTAATCAAGAGAGGCCCAACTCTGGGCTGCTTTGAGCTCTGGCAACGTCTGGGAAAAAACTCTAATTAGAATCAAATGCAGCTGTTGCACACTCGAACACACACATTTACACACACAGTCCTCTCTCCACTTGCCTTGGTGATCGATATAGTCTGGCACACACGTAAAGATACTAATGGCACAGTTTTTTTTCTTCATTCCACATCAAAGCGGAGGAATGTGAGAAGACAGTTTGGGTGTACAGCGCTAACAAACAACCTCTGTGTCTTAGTGTGATTCAGCCTGCTTAGTTTACAGCTCCGACTTTTGGAAACAATCAGTGAAACACGAGGCCGACTCACAGGTGCTGCAGTGCGTCCAGGCCAGAGAAAGACTTCTTGGTCACTGAGCGGATCTGGTTCCCCTGCAGGAATCTGGGGAAACGACAAAAAGTCTGATCAATTCCCAACCTCGCTTTTACTTATTAACCTACTAATTTCATGTGTTCCATTACGGCAGATTGATCACAAACTTACAGTTTTTTCAGCTTGTCCAGAGCAGAAAAAGGCCCATTCATGTCCTCGATGGTCCAGGAGATTTCATTATTCTGGAGATCCCTTTCAGAAGAAACAAAGACAGACCGCATTGTAAAAAATCCACACCCAGAAAACAACTGCGCCTGCTATGTTAATAAAACTTTATGTGGCTTTACATTTCGTGTGAGGAGGAAAATGTTTGAGACGTTATATTCAAAGCGACTCCATGCCTCAACAGGAAGTTACTTCCTGGCTTTTGTGGCACTTTTAAAAGTCTGCACTGGCTTTTCTGTGTTGTATTGGGAAAAAAAAAAAAAAAAAAAAAGGTTTTACAAGGAAGCAGTGCAATGTAGCATATGTGCTACATTTTAAACTTCATTCGAGGGGATGAATATATTCTGTATGCAATTCAAATATGTATGTCATTATCCTCAAAGCAATTCACCATTCAATACATTGTGAATCTGTGATATTAAACACATTCTGTGGTTTAATCTGTCCAACAACATTAAAAAGTTTTAGTAAGCCCTCTACTTTCAAAGAAATCCAATCAAACTCATCCACTTCATTTCCCAGGGTGCATTTCAACAGACCCACTTTCTGCAGCAGCTGGTTGGAACTTCAAAACAGCCTCGTTAGAACTTCGCTGGTTACTCAGTAGAGATGCAATTAAAGACAGAATAACCAAACAACGTCAGCAAATTTGCATAATTTAAGATGTCCCAACTCGTTCTGAAATGTACATATTACTCCATGTACACATACCTGGTCACACTAGCCTTACCCAATTAGTGTTATTTCTTTCAAAATGAAATTTTATATCATCCCACTTTCAATTATTACAAAGCAGCAATGTCATAGTTTGTCATTATTCCATTACTTATGACTCATTTACAAGCTAATGTTAGCTCCATGAGTTGATTCAGCACCCACATGGAGCATTTGTAACTAAACATTTATCTCTAAATAATGAACTACTTTCTGTGGTGTAATTGTGTAATTCCACTCAACAGCACATATAGTTAGGCTACGTTTGAACTCCAGAACTACGACTACTCTGGGTACGAGAACTTCTCTAATGGCTGTATCCCTGAATGATGAATGAACATCAAGGCAAAATAGAAAATCTACAAAGAAGTCTGTTGCTCTTTGATTTTGAGGGAACCTGACCCATCTGTTGATGTTCCCTGAAACATTTTCTGCAACTAAACTCAAACTGTGACTCCTGGGAAAAAAAAAAGAAAAAAAGGAGACATTTATCCTGCTATCCACAGAAAGAAAAATACACCAAACAACTAAACATACGGTTTCAGAGTATGAACATCACTAAAAGCCAAGAATTTCCCCGAGAAATTGCCTCCTTTGATCCGTCAGCTGCTCTAATGCTTTCAAACAGCTATTTTCCTCCTCAGCATGCCTGGCTATGGCTGATTGAAATTGAGGAAGGGTGTGTGTGTGTGTGTGTGTGTGTGTGTGTGTGTGTGTGTATGTGTGGGTGTTGAGGAGGGGGGTGGCGGGTTTGAAGCCCTGAAGCAATCCATGTCCACCTTGGTGCACACCTGCCCTACGATGACCTCAGCAGCTCAGCTCACATTTGGTTCCAGTTAAAAAGTCCCAACCGGGGGAAATGTTACAGAGGCTTTCTGTGGGAAAGGGGGGTGGGGTGAATATAGGAGGGAGGGCGCGTTGGGCAGAGGAGGGTGAGTTGTTGAGGTCGGGGTTGTGCCTCTCCTGAGGTTTTTTTTGTTTGTTTGTTTTAATGTGTGTGTGGAGAGACCGCAACACAGTAATCTATTTTACATCTCCAAAACAAATCGGGCAGGATATTTCCACTCAGGCAGAGGATTGTGGGTGGAGGTGACTTTGAAGAGGCTGGGAGGAGCAACAGAGCAGCTCATGGACTCGTAGGTACATTTGTGGTTACTGTTAGCTGAAACACTGAGAAAATCACTCCTTCACAGAAGTTGTCCAAGGCTGTATTCTTTTTCTAGTTTCCTGAAATTTTTCATTTCTAAATTTTATTTATACATTCAGTTGGGGTGGCTTTGTTTGGTCGGCTTTTATTAATGTGTTATGAAGTTTTTCTGAAGGTGAGGATGAATTGATTTTGCTTAAGACTTTGGTAAAAAAAAAAAAAAAAAAAGGATTCTGGCCATGTTTTGACTACTAATACTAAAACTGCCACAAATAGCAGATATTCCAATTAAAACACAGAGAAACAGAAAAATTAAACACTCACAAAAATACAAACCCTGAGGTGCTCTGAGGTAAAATACTGAACATAACTTACAGCATCTGCAGGTTGGAGAGGCCCCGAAAAGCTCCGTCTGCGATGAAGCTCACACGGTTGTTTCCGATGTGGAGGTCATCCAGCAGGCTGAGACCGACGAAGCTGGATTCCTCCATCCGGGACAGATGATTGGACGAGAGGTTGCTGTTGGACAGACACACACAATAAGGAAGGTTATATAACAGCAGTGTGCAAATACAGTATCCACTCATTTAAGATGTATTTTATCCTGCCAGAAAATACAACAACAAAACGATTCTTGTGTTTTCAGACTTAAGTTATCGTTTCATTGATGTAGAAATTGTGAAAGAAACAATTCTCGTCTGCTTGTTTTTTTCCCCCTTTCTTTATAAAGTAAACTCAGATCAGAAAAAGATCAGATAACTGAACACGTTTACAACCCACAGGCGGCTTGTTTACTCCAAAGTTCATGTGATAAGAGCAAGAAAGGCAGTATGAGAGAAAGAAAATCAACAACCTATCTGAAAAATCCTTCAGACACCGAGACAAACACTGAGCTGGCCGTCGCTGTAAACAACAGCCACAACAAAGGAAACTCAATCTGCTGCCTGGAAAATGTGCTGATGGGTTGAGGAGTCACTGAAGTTTGCGGATATTTCAAAGGAAAGAAAGTACAACTAATAAATGGCATTTACAATAATAATAATAATAATAAAGATAATAAGTGGGACTTCTGGAGGCCAATGTTTTGGCTCGAGTGACAGCAGAGCAGAAAAGAGGCAAAGGCTTGTGTAATATTTTGGCAGTGCTTTAATGTTGGCACTGACTGGCAGAGCACAAGAGACTCTGCTTTGTCTGTGTGTGCGCGTGCGTGCACGTGTGTGTGTGTGTGTGTGTGTGTGTGTGTGTGTGTGTGTGTGTGTGTGTGTGTGTGTGTGTGTGTGTGTGTGTGTGTGTGTGTGTGTGTTTGTGGAGGTTGCCGGCGGGAGGAACTGGAGTGTGAGGAAGGGCAGGCGGGAGGGCCAGAGAGGAGGAGAAGGCAACACAGAGAAGTGTTGGGAGTTCAGAGTGTGAATGGAAAGGAAAGTGAGGAGGGAATAACGAGAGGGAGGGGAAGGAGAGAGAGGGAGGGAGAGAAAAAAGAAAAAAAGGTGGACTCACAGTTCGCCGAGTTTCTGGCAGAACTCCCAGGCGTCAGGTCGGATCCTGCTGATGGCGTTGTGTCCGAGGTGGAGCTGCTGCAGAGTCAGCAGACCGTACAGCCAGCCCTTGCTCACCTCCGTCAGGTTGTTATAGTCCAGCTGACTACACACACACACACACACACACACACACACATACATACATACATCCATACATACATCCATATAATGAGACTTTATACTACATCTCATCACGTTGGAGAACTTAATGTACAACGCTTGTAGAATTTGCTTACAGGACTTCCATGTTGCTGAGGCCCCAGAAAGCTCCGTCCATGAGGCGGCTCAGGCCGTTTCTCTGCATCTTCAGGGAGCGGAGAGCGTGCAGGCCGTGGAAAGTCAAGCCCTCCACACGGCGAACACGGTTTCTGCTCAACTCTCTGAAACAAAAGCAGCACGTGTAAGCTGTTTTTACACATGGACTGCAGCCCTGAACTCAACTAGAGGAGCTGTACGTGAGAACGCAAATGTGTGAATCAGACGGATAGAAGTGGCAACCGAGCCTGATGTTACCCACTGGTTTGTCTGTTTTGAGGCCTCCAGTCTGCCATTTTGGCCGTTGTCATCTTGTTTTTTTGTTGCTAGAAGTGACCATGTTTGGACGAGCTGGGGAGGAGGCCATGAAAAACCCCAAACATAGCTCACTTTCATGCATAATATCTAATTAATGATTGAATTATTTTCAGAAGGACCACCAGAACACTGTTTAGAAGGAGGGAATTTAGCAAATGACACCATAATGACCCGTAGAAAAAAATGTATTGACTTTGTATTCAATGACAGAAGTTGATGCTTTTTGAATGGAAGTCTACTGGAGCCAGATTTGTGGGGGAGCCAGCCCCTAGTGGTCCTCAGTGGTATTGCACTTTAAGGCAATTTAAGCCGCATTAGCTTCATTTTTAACTCCAAACAATGTCTAAACCTCATTCTCCATTTGAAAAAAGGTCTTTAGTGTTAAGAGTGTGAACAAGGAAAATGGTAAGACATGTATCAACCTGTCAGGTCTGAACGCCTTCAATAACGGGTCATTTGTGCAGATATTTAATGTATGTAAATCTGCAGCAAAGTGAATATTTTCAGCTATTTAATGTTCCCCAGAACTAAATTAATCACAGACTGAAAAAGACCGATCAGCTTTCTGCCCATGAGATGAGCAGCTGCATGAAACAAGTGGGAAAATCTTTGAATCTTGATTAAACAATTTATAACTTTCAGTTTTCCTTCTGCTATCATCAATATTTCAAATGTCCAAGGGGACAGATGAGTTTAAGTTGAAATTGATGTTGCAAAGTATGAAAATGTATATATGATGCAAAAAAAAAACATGCATCATTAATAATAATTAATAAAACGTGTAACCCCGATTGTGATAGTTCTTAAATCAAGATAAAAAAAAAAAAGAAAAGATAGACTTACAGATGCTGGAGGTTGGGCAGCTGGAAGATCTTGGCTGGGATGGCGGAGAGGCGGTTGCGGTTGAGCCGAAGTACCTGCAGCGTGCTGGACAGGTTGGTGAAGCAGCCGGTCTCCAGCGAGGAGATACGGTTGTTGTTAAGGAACCTGAAAACAAAGATTGAATCATAAAGTTTGCTTAAAATATACAAAAATGTTACAATAATCACCGTGTTAACATGTGACACAAGGCCTACGATGCACTGGGGTTATGACAACAGTCAGATTCACTAATATATTCTGATTTAAGTGTTTTCTTTTGGACACATGATAAAGTCCTGACACTCACATGTTCTTGAGGGGCAGAGCGGGGAAGGTGTTGGCCTTTATTTCCACGATGTTATTGCTGCTGAGGTCGAGCGTTTCCAGAGCGAGGAAGGGCCGGAGCTGCTCCTCAGAGATCCTGCTGATTCTGTTGTTTGCTCTGAAAATACAGACGCCATTGCTCCAATAAATGACAAAAATACTGTGTATTTGACCAGTGGTGCACAACAGTTTTATCTTACCAGACATACAAACAGTCAAGTCCCTAAATTAGGCCACGCTATTGAAAAAAAAAAAAAAAAAAAAAAAAAAACTCTCATGGGCCTGGAAAGCTAAAACTTACCACCCAACGCGAAACTCTCAGTCATCCTTTTTTTTTTTCAGATCATGTAGCATGCATATTTCATAAAATCCAACAAATTGTTCATGTCACTGCTCCTCACACCAAACAACCTTTTGGTTTAGTTATGTGTTATTTTGTTTATAAGGTAATTACCAACAAGGTATTTAAAAAGGTAACCTGCCAATTACTTGGCTGATGAATACCATTCCCTCAGTGAAAGCATGCCTCGGCAGAGGCCAGCAATTTCCTGAGCTGCACGCCTCCTAAATTGCAGTGCAGGGACTGCTTAGTTATAAACAGAGCCGGTACAGTGCCCTCTTTGTGTATGAGACTCAGCAGCAGAGAGAGTGGAGAGGAGGGAATGGGGGAACTCCCTCCGATGCACCAGACTACAGGCCTCGTTTTCAGTATTCATTGCGATGGTGGCAGTCCTTCCTCCAGCTACACCTTGCTGACCAAGAAGATGTTAGTTTTTCTGAGTCATTTTTCCAGCAGCAGTAAAACAAAACAAAATACTGAGGACCGATTTATAATGTAGGTTAAATATGGGATGCGGTGCCATTAATGTTTAATTGTTGGAATCTGTCAATCAACTGACTGGCAGAACAAAGTGGCAGGTGTCACGGATAGAGCTGAAACTATCTGCTGATTAATACGAAGACGAAGACAGTAAATGTTGTTCCTTTGCTTATCTAAGAGAAAAGGTGGTTTTAACACTCAGTATACAAATCAGGCATCAGATGCGACCCGTCTGTTTACATCCAGCTCAGCCTCTGTTCTCACCAACAACAACAAACTCTCCTGCTTAAGTCTAATCTCGGTTATATATTCATTTGGTCCACCTCAGGCAGAGACAGTGTGGCACCGCGCTGCTGTGAAATCGAGACGTCTCACCTGTTCAAAGGACCGTGTGGTAACACTGACCCAATTTCCACACGTCTTCGCTGTTTGTGCACATATTTCCATAGAAACGGGCTTCTCCATCCCAGAAGTTCAACACCTTTTTGTAATCTTTCGATTTGAGGGAAGATGTATCAGTCAACAACGAGCCAAGATGGATGGATGGAAGAGTTTGGTGGGAATGTGTGGCAACGTTGGAATGAAACACCTTTAAAGTTTGAGTATAACTTCGTGCTAACCCAGAGACAGACACTCGATCGGGGTTTGGGTGAAGGTGTAAGTCACTATGCTCATCAAACCTCCCCAAATTACATATGTGCCATTCTATGAAACTGGTGAAACCGTTATATCAAATCATAGCTGCATTAAACTGTCACATGAAGTTTGGTGTAGGAACACCGACCGGCTAACATGCCAATACTTTCTTATCTTCGTATCTTTCTGGAGAAAAAAACAACGCCACGGCCTCTATTTGTTTCACAAACACTCCAAATTGTAAAGACGTTTCCTGGAGTGCAGGAACTCCAGTACTACGGGTCATAGTAAAACACATTGGCTCATTGTCTGCCATAAAAACTGCACAGGCAGCTCTTTTGTTTGGAGATTTGCAGAGGGCTTTCCATGCACCACAGACCTCAGGTCCCAAACAAAAGTGCCGCACACCACCTGTATCTCAGTTTTCATGTTCCCCTGACTGGTCGCTGAGAGATGGAGGGCCGCCTGGTGAGACAGAACCAGTCTATCCAGTTTTTCCTCGGACAGCCAGTGGGGGGGGGGAATCGGTGCACACTTCCTGCCTCAGGACGGGGAGATGGACCCTCCAGTTCGGCTGCTGGATCCTACCATAGTCATTTTGTACAAGGTTAATCTCCTGTACTTCGCCTTTAAGCAGTAAATCAACTATATTCCCAATATGATTGTCGAAACTTGGTCCAGCATGCAGCCGTCCCTTCTGTTTTCCACGTTTCCCTCTCATCTCAACATCTGCACTGCCGGTCAATGTCACTCTCCACACAAACAAAGTGAGCGTTGTACACATTAACTGCACACACTTCAAATTTGTTCATCCAATTTAATATGATTAAGGAGCCATTAAACGTGGGGTTGCAGGGCTTTGCTGCTACTTGTAGATGTCAATGGAAGGCCAACCGAGTGTCAAAAGCAGCCTGAGGCCTCTTCACTGTTGATGATATCTGTTCTCATTCTTAAATTGAGTCGACTCGCGCAGACACCAAATTTGTGCTGATGTGATCACAGACACAGATAATGTTTCCATTGCAGGTAAAGTGACTGTAATGCTCTTTTATAATAGTTAGGCATGTAACCACAATCTTCATCTACACACATGTTTTCAGACTTTCCAAACCTTCTCGAAACTTGAAAGAATAAAATGTGTGTATTAAAAGTGGTTCTTTTTTTTCTTTTTTTTTTTACACACACCCTTACACCAACATGATTAAGGATTCACACAAGCTCATACCTGTCAGCACTCTTCACATAACTTCAGAGGACTTGAATCCACCACCAAGCTGACCACATTTACACCCTGACAAGTTACGTAAAATCACAACATCCTTGAAGAAGTTTCTGTTGTTGTTTAATAGTGTTTTCAGCTTTGTCCTCTGAGCAGCAAATAAAACTCATAACGGGGGAAGATCTTTAAATGGAAAGTCTTTTTTTATTCTCTAAAAGTGTCTCGCTCTAGCTCTGTGCGTGCGTGTGCGTGCGTGCGTGTGTGTGCGTGCGCGTGTGCGTGTGTGTGTGTGTGTGTGTGGTATTTCCTATTGGAAAAAGAACAGTTTGGAGAAGCCATCTGATGACTCCCTCTCGCTCTGCAGTGGCGCCTGTAATGAAAACCAGCGCTGCGTTCGCTGCCGAGACGCTATATTAAACTCTGCATATATCTCACTCCAATGGCTGATCAGATGAACACATCGACTGGAGGGTAAAACACATCGTAATAACATGTCAATAATGCATAATTATAACAATCCGCGTATTTGTGACGCCCAGAATACTACAGAGCGTTATATCATTTGAGTTTAAACAATGCATATGGATTTCTTTGTTTGGTAAGTCCTCTTTTGCTGTGGTGTTACTGCAGTGCAACTCCCAGAGGTTACCTGTCAATCAGGCAATTGAAGCCGGGCAGACTTTGTTTTTCATATTTTAATCAATACAATTTTTGGCACAGTTATCTATATCTGATCAGTGACTGTGGCTGGCTTTACTTTCACTAACTACTCGGTCCTCCCTCTTCACAGAACAGAGATTGTAAAAAGCTGATCTACTTTGAATCGAACGTTGAAACAATTCATCAATCAATGTAAAATTACTTTTAGTATGAGTTGCACATGATGCAAAAATCACGTAATAATAAGGATACCTGGAGCCAATCTCAAAGATCGGTATCAGGGCTAATCAGGGACCTTTTTTTATCGGCATCGGCCATACTGAGTTTGTTTTACATCAACTATTGTAAAGGTTTCATAAACCGAGCACAATTTGTTTTTCAGTGTACTCAGACATGTGGCATACGTGCAGCTCAAATTAATATAAAATAGCAATTGTCGAGCATATAGACTGGATTGATTTGAATAATTCTGAATAGACTTGAAAAGTGCACACTGTGCAGCTGGATTATCTAGTAGTGGGACTCAATATTAAATGATTTGGATCTGGGTTTTGTATTACTGGCTGGACAAACAAAGAAATGTAAGCTTGGACCTTTTTTTTTTAATTTTAGATTTAACAATAACTTCATTCATCAAAAGCAACCAAACAGGCGATTAAATTATCATAAATCCCAATCACACATATTTATTCTGAAAACGCTGCAGTCAATTATTTTAATCGTTCCTGTTTAGGTTTGTATATCTCATCTCCAACAAGGGTCCCATGTCAACAGACACACCAAGAAGTTCACCTTGTACAGCTAATCAATCCTGAAATCTCTATGGTCATTTGTTGAACCCTCCCTGAACACAGGCAGAGGGATTTAGCGGCGGTGGGGTTTACCCCCTCCATAAATTCCAGGGAAATTGTTCAATTAATTAAGATGATCACGACTCAATTACTACCAGCTGCAGGGTTATTGCCGTTTGTTTTTACTCAGAGCTGCGAGGTCAAAGAAGTCGACGAGAGCTGCCGCTATGTCTGACTGGCTGTTTGAATAAGTGGTATTCGATACCCCGAAGTCTTTTTTTTTTTTTTTCTCTCTACAACCCTCCCAGCTCGGAGAAAGTGAAGAAGGGAGAGAAATTCTGGAAAAATGTTCCACTGAAGAGAAAAATCACACTGTGCCACCAAATCTGACGAAAGAGGCTGGCAGCTGATGATAGTGTGTGTGACAGTCAGCGAGTGTGGATTTCCCTTTCTTCTTCCTCTATGTGGGCTTTTTTTTTTCTTCACAACACTTTTTTTTACTAATTTCAAAAGAGTTATGCTCTTTACTTCACTAGCTCACAACAGTATAATGAGTCCACAATGAGGTGTCTTCTGGATTTGACAGATTAGGATGTTTTTGAGGGTAATATAACGTTTTAAACTCAAAGCAGCGGATTGTCATAGTTTTATGTTTAAATTTGATCTTTTTAATGCAAATGAGGCACGTCTCCTTTCATTTTTTTTTTTAGACGAGATAAATGTGAACAGAAAGTTTTCTTTTCATGTTACTCAAATTAAAACTGCTGTCAAAACTATATATTGTGACATGTACTGTTATGAAAAATCATCTGTAAGCAAAATAAAAGTCATTTGCCATTTTTGGAGGATTAGGATGATGAACTGTAGTTCACCACCTTAAAGCTATTAGCTCGATGAGCAAGTTGAAACTTGGTAAGGTAGGATTTGTGGTCAATTGTGGTCATAGCATCTGTGATTCAGCAAAGGTTATAATCTCCCTTCAGCCATTACTTAAAACACTGTTTCATGATACAGTTATGATTAAAACTCACAGGGTTCTCAGGGTTCATTCAAACTCAAGAACATTAGGTTGGTAAAGTAAAGTAGCACTGGCTGCACATCAAACCCTTGACATTCCTAACATCCCCTTAACTCCTCGTACACTTCCTATCCTTTTTAAATCTATTACTAATTGTGTTAGTTGGCTAAATACATTGTGT
This sequence comes from Embiotoca jacksoni, assembly GCF_022577435.1. Classification (NCBI taxonomy): domain Eukaryota; kingdom Metazoa; phylum Chordata; class Actinopteri; family Embiotocidae; genus Embiotoca; species Embiotoca jacksoni. The sequence continues at coordinate 6,574,919 of NW_027185352.1, read as the reverse complement.
TCATTACATTTGTGTAACTCAAACTTCCTTGTTTACTAAAAATTCCAAAGGTGGAGTATTCATCTGGGGCATGGAGACTTAATAGATTACATAACTTTGGTTAAACCAAACTGAACAACATCCTCAAATCAAATGAAAAAAAATCATGGTTTGGAGAAAGTCAGGAATTTGAAAGTGAATGTGTGCTGGAGCTCCAAACTGTATCCCAGAGTTGGTCAAGAGTACTTGGCTAGCTCACAGCAGTTGTGGAAGTTGAGCATGAGGCCTCTTTTGAACCATTCTGGGAACAATCAAGTTACGCACATGAGGTGCTTTGGTGTATGTGGAACAAATAATAAAAAACAGCAAAACAAGGATACCAAATCCAAAAATCCCCTCGGAAAACGCTGCAAAATAAAGCCTCTAAGGTGTGAGGAGCTTTCCTTTAAGGTGCCCTACTGCATACATTCAGATTTACATTTCTTTTTTTTGGATCATAAAGCAGGTCTACGAGCTATATCAAAAACACTCGGCCCACAGAGAAATGCACACAGCCCATATTAAGCAAATGTGCTGTTTGGACTTCCCTACGTTTGTGATGTCACAAACACATGCTACTGTCACATGTTTGCACTCAGCACAGGCACCTGTCCAACCTTTTATCTGAGAAGAAAACACCGAGCAGTCATGTCATCGCAGGGCTAGCAAGCTAAAAGACCGAAGAAAACCTGTGATTTGCCCAGGTGTGCGTTACCCAGAAAAGAATCAGCCAATCAGAAGACAGGGTCATTGATATCAAAGCGTCTTAAAGACACAGACACATAATGAGCCTGTTCCTGAGCTCCAGAAAGAAGCTTAAGAGAGGAAATGTACAACTATATTGAGATCTTTTTTTTGTACTTGGAACCATAAACATATCTTCCTATGGATATCAACACTGCAAATAAAAAACAACAACTTGAAAAGTGTCAAATCAAGGACCTTTAAATAAAAGGACCACCCTGCTCATGTTTCTCTGTTACGAAGAAACTTATAGCTGGAGGTGACACTGCTGCGCCTGCAAACAAATTGTCGATTGACTGACTGAAGACTGAACGGCCTGTGGCTGCCGCAGAGTGTTGTGTTGGGGCTTGATGAGGAATATGCCTCACCCAGCTGAGAGTCGGGCACATTTTTCCACAATATCTTCACGTTGGTTGGTTTTGAGAGACATGCCACAGAAAGCAAATAAAATAGTTGAGGTTTCACGCGCTAATATCTGGTGTTGTTTGGAAAGCACGTATTGTACAACAATGTTCCAGAAGATCTTCTGGTTAAAGTCTGAGGAGATGAAATACGACGAGTCAAGCGGTTTTTCATTGCAAGAATTGCATCAGTCAAGTCTTTTAAGTACTTTTGCTGCATAGAAGAGGGACAAAATTAACTTTGAGGTGATATACCAAGAAAATAAAAACATACTGTGGTGCTGAGAAAAACTCCCTTGTGTCCAGATTGTCCATTTCAACGTCCCATAAAAGGGCCACACAGAATCCATCCACTTAGGATGATACATAAAAATCACCAAATTTGGATTTCAGTCATTCTCACGTGCCAGAGTTTCTTTCTTTCTAGCATCACGTCACTACCACCAGGTTAAAAATATACCAACAGCAGGGAAAGCCAGCAAACAAAATATTTCCATTTCTGTTGATGCCATTTGTCTTCGAACACGTGACCCGTCTGGGGCTAACTGCCATGTCTACAACTGCCCTGTCTGGGAACCGGCTCAGGCAAATGGGTTGCTCTCTAGAGGGAAGGAAGGGGGAGGAACCACTTCCCAGCTCACTACTTTAACCAGCAGTGACAGCCCTGCTGGAGGATTACCCTCCAGACCATGCTGAGGTGAGAATCCAGAGAAGGGTTCACATTCAAGAAAAGGTTTACTTACAGAATGAGGGTTGTGATGTTCGAAACAAAAGGGCCAAAATCCGGTATCGCCTCCAGTTCATTGTGGTTCAGCTTTCTGTATACAGTTAGAAAAAGAAATAGTTTAGTCACACAGTGATGAAAGCTGTTTGGAAAATCCAGTGTTTACCCTCAAAAGCGCTGAGAATACCAGGCACACTTACATTTCGCTTAGATGTTGTAGTTTGGAAAACAAAGTGCTTTCAAGCACCTGCAATTTGTTATGGCTCAGGTCCCTATGAGAGAAAGAAAAAAAAAAAAAAAAAAAAGAAGGAAAAATTACAGCAAAAGTATACACTATGCTCTATGTTCTTCACTCGCTCCAGTCCTCCATTTAGGTCGACGCAGCAAACATAATTACATCCAAATTCTCTGTGTTATTCTGCCTTAACACAGCGAACAGTGGATCAAAGAAAAGTCTCTGTAATTAAACTGCAAGGTTAAGAGAAATGCTGCAACGGTGATGAAATGGAACACAATGGTTAGAATAATAAGCAAGGATGAGATTTATTACTGACATACTCACGTAAACAGAAAACTTGCCAACTTGAGTCTTAATTTCTAACCAACTCCTTAAAAGGTCCTTCAACTGATTCTAACGTTCGTTCCCGTTTTGAAGACAGGACGGCACATTGCTTTCAAACTACAGCTTTATCCCTTGAATATTACCTAAAATAATACCAGACTGCGTAAAACTCCTCGAGGTCTTTTTGAGAAATGTCAGTCTCAGATTGAACCGATTCTGTGAGCAGAACATGCGAACGCAACTGAAAAGGCTCCAAAACAAACTGCTTCACCCCCCAAAAGAAGGCTTACAAGTTATAGGCCTGGTTTTGGATTTTCATCCCTTCTTTGTAACACAGAGGAGACGGTCCATGCCAAAACAGCTCACTTCATATCCAGGCCTATGCAGGGAAGCACAGCCAAAGCAGACAAGCTGATAAGTTACTGAGGGGAAAGATTCTTTTTGTGCTGACAGGAGGCCAAAACCCGACGAGGCCAGTCGACAGAACTTTATTACTGGCCGAGACTTTGTCCAGATGTCTTGCCTGGACTTGTATTAATCACATTCCTATTCTGACTTCAATCTAACACTATCTTTTATTGACATTTGGTGGTGTACCGGACCTCAAAGACCTGTAGCAATAAGAGCTCCTCTGGAGTTTTCACATTTTTAGAAACTTCTTAGAAGCATGTGTACATAGGCTGCTTATTGTCTGTTTTAGTCTTGAATGTTGCTCAGATAGATCTGTCTGAGCTCTCTTTGGATCCGGGCCTGACATAAAGGTCTTGGACTGCAGCTCACTGAGGGTGAGACTCCTGTTTTTGCTGCTTGTTTTTAAAAAAAAAGGAGCCCAAAAACCATCTCAAGAAGTCTGGCAAGCGGAGCCTCGTGCGCCATAAAGTGGTGGAGTTATTGACGCTGCTGTGCATGATCAACGCCATGGTGCCAGACACTTTTTCTTTTCTTTTCTTTTTTTTTTTTTTACACCTCCCCTCCTCCCCTTTACCTCCCTCATCTGGAATCCATCAAGGAGCTCTGGGAGGAGGGGGAGAACCTAACAACTGGTAATGTATTCACAATGCCGGGAAAAGCGAGAGGGACGCCTTTCATACGTCTGAAACACCCCTGTTGAATTTTCTGGGGCCTGTTTTTGTTCTTTGGTGGAAAGTTTCACGAACCACTCAACCAGAGTTTTACTCGCCTCGCTAAAGCATCTCCGTCTTCCCCTTCCTCCCCCACCCGCCCCCTTTTTTTTTTCTTCACAAGCATGCAGCTGTGTGTTTTTGTTGTTGTTGTTGTTGTTGTTGTTGTGACTCCAGTGCTGGGGGCCATATGGGAAAGGTGTCCTATCATACTCCCAAGATAAACGCTGAATAGCCCTGACACTTCCATTTCCCTCACAAAGCAGGCTGCGAGCGGAGCGAGATAAGACGCGGCGCTGCGTTCAGGCTGCAGCTTGTATCTGCTGCTCTGCGCGGCTTTCTTATTACACACTGAAAAGTGAATGAATGAGCTTCTCTTTGGGCGACGTGAACTTGTCATTTATGTTTTACATTGTAATGGGACATGAGGGATGATTTCAAATTAAGTTTGATAAAATTACAGAAAAGTAAGCGTTGGTTATCTTTCAGCAGGAATGGAAAAACAAGTTTAAAAAAAAAAGAGAAAAAAAAAAGACTTGCTGGCTGGCTAACAAGCAAATTTGAATATCAGACGATGGTCAAACAAAAAGTGGTGGTTACATCTTGTTTTTCAATAATGTTCATTATATCTGGGGATTCGGAGATCAGGTAGGATATGAATTTCAGCTTACTAACTTAAATCTTTTAGCTGAAGCAGGTATTAATACAGTCAGGTAAGTACCCAACGAAGATTAGCATTAGCTGTAATGCTACCCACTAGGATTCCTATTATTGTTTTGAAGTACTTTTAAAGGTTGTCATCCAACATTACTGTTTACCTGGTAAAAAAAAAACATCAAATTTCTCTGACAAATGTTTGTAAAACTATAGTGTTTAGAATTTTATGCTCAATAAAATGGTGCCCGTGATGTCGCTACGAAGTACTTTAATAATAAAAAAAAATTAAGTTTCATGTTATTATGCGACTGAAGTTCTCAATATCCCCCAAAATACGCAAAGTGATTGTCAAGGTATTTGGTCAAAAATGTTGTGATATTTGTTTTTGTTCAGATCGCTCAGCTCTAAGTGTCATATTTTTCACTTAATAATTGTTTTTAAGTTTAAGTTTATCATTACCATGAAAAGGCATTAAATCTTTGTATTAATCTTTAGTCTGTTCACCCCAACAACCTCTCAGATATTTATGGCTTAACCTTGCTTCTTCATGCTCTCCTCCTCTTCTTCATCTCCCTCCTACTTTCTCCTTCCCCCTCTTCTTTCAGTGAGTTTGCTAGGAACTAATCCTACACGCTCCTCCTTAATCAGTACCATCGCTGGCTCTGGTATTGCTAATTCAGCAGAAATAATGGGGTGCTGGAAAACAAAGGGTCGAGCGGTTTAAGGGGTTTAAGATGTGCTGGAGAGCCACTCGTAAATTAGCATGCCAGAGTGAAAAGAATTTTTCCCCCCATCTGGAACTTTTTTTTTTTTTTTTTTTTTTCATTTTCTTTGGAAGACCGTGGGCCTCGGTTATGAGGCTCAGGCTGGGTCTGTTTTCTCTGGCAAAGTCAAGTTTCCAGAGCAGCACATTTTAGAAGGAGAAAAGCTGAATTCAGCGTCAGGGCAACAGCTCGGAGAAGGCACTGAATCAAGTGCTACAGCCCCAACACAGGACAATAAAACTCAAGTACTCCAGCTTAACGCAGGGCAATAAAAATCCAGTCAGAATAATTATCTGTAAAGTAGAACACACTGAGGAACACGCCATTAAAGTTGTGTATGGTGTTTGGGCTCCAACAGGCTCCAGGCCTCGTTTCAACTAACAGAGCCAGTAGACAAACAGGAGAGTAATGGAAATATGAGTTCAGGAAACAGTCCAATGCTGCACACATGCACATCTGATTTATGCCCTTTGTGGCTTTGAAGGCCTCAGGGTTTGTGAAACTGAAATCTGGAGACTAAAACAACAATCGCTGCGAATGCTGTCAGAAACTTTATGAATGTCTTTTAAGTGCACTTATTTGTAATATGAGGGATCTGATTGATAAATGGTGTGATAACTACTTATAAACAGTCTTACTATAATAACTACAAGTAGTAGCACCATGACTGTACCTGCTACTACTTCTACCCCACACAGATACATGACAAACCCAATCACAGCAGAATACCTGCAGGCACTGGGTGAATGTGTTCATAATCAATTTAAACTTTGTAAATAGATTTAGTGGGACTGACAATGGCCGACTGATGTGTAAAAACACACTGAAAGCCTCCCTGGGCTTCCCTGCTGGCCTCGAGATGAATGACATGTTGCTGGAGGGACCAATACAAGAAATAAAACCTATTATGCGACACATGAATGGGTTAATGAGGTTAAGTCGGATTTAAACGCAACTTTTTTTTTGTCATTTTGTAACTTTATTTGGTTAAAAAGTTGACTGACTGGACCAAATCGTTAATAATATAAGAAGCCACTTTAAATCAAATCAAAGAAAAGTCAGCGAAGTGACTTTCTCCTGCAAAACCATCTTCTTTATGTGGTTTACAACCCATTCCGTTTTTACTACGACAGGAATGTGGATCATCCCATCCGCGCTGGAGGAGAACCCAGATCTATTTATTCCTCAAAGAGCAGAGACTCTGTATAAAAAAAAAGTATTTAAATCATAAACAAATCAGACAGACACAGACGGTAATAAAGGTACATAAAGGATGTTTAACTGGACTCACAGTTGAACTGTCCATTCCGGGATTGCGTCTGGAATTTGACCCTTTTTCAGCCGACTGCAGTCCACAAGCTCCCCAAAACACGCGCAGGGAGGGGGACACGTCCTTGTGTTCGCTCCAGATCCACGCTGAAGTCTCAGAAACAGCAGAAAGACCACGGCAAACCTCGCCAAACTGCAAGGCCGCGCAGAGGAACACATTTTTGGTTTTCTGGCCCCACAAGAGAACACCCCTCTTTAGTTTTACCTTCAGATGGAGCGCAACCAAATCCAAAGTGAGATATGAACCAAACACACACACACACACACACACAAAAAAAAAGATATCCCAAATCTGGTGCTGCTGATCAGCGCGGTCGGTCCTTATATCCAATTCCTTGTTGTTGTGAGGATCGTAGACGTGAGATGTAAAAGAAAAGCGTTCCTCTCAAACTTGCCCATTCCTGTAGAGAAACTTTTTGTGCCGTGCGCGTCGCTGCTGCTGTTGGGGCAACTTGTGCTGTGCAGGCTCCCCACAGCGCAGCGTGAGCACACAGCAGAGGTATGTGGAGGGAGGGATCACAATGGCGCATGGGAAATGGAGTCCATGCTGCTGACCGCTAAAGGAGCATTTTAGTACATAAGAGAGATATTTATATTAATAAAATGTATTAAGGCCAGTATGTATTTTCCCAAGTGTAAATTTCCACCTACTGGACTTGAGATGTGAGAAAATAATACTTTTATAGTAATTAGTAGTAACGATAATAGTACAATTGTAGTTTAAATGCCATGACATGTATCGATAATTCAACATTTTAAATAGGTATTATTCTTTATCTCTTTCATACATACATACAGATAAAATACTTATTTTAAATAAAGCGTGTAATCTAATTAGTGCTGCTACTAATGATTTATCTACCAATTTTTGGTTAATCATGTAATAGTTTGGTTGATTAAAAATTTGATTGTCAAAAATATGCCTTATAATAGCTAAATCAACAAAATGTAATCATGTTTTTTTGTCTCCCCAGCAGAGAAATACTCCAAGAAACTCAGGCTCTACGGAGAGAGGCTGAATAAAACGTGTTATATTCATGTTTAGGAGCTGGAACCAGTGCACATCTGGCATTAAAGCTCAAAGGAAAGAAACTAAACGATTCATTTTCTTTTGACTGACTTGATTAATTGACTAATGTGTTTATCATTTTACAACAGAGCATTTTCCATCGTGATCTCATTAGTTTTAATTAAGTACATGCTCTGAAAACTTCTGCCTTTGCTGCCCTTGTTTGTGCTGGTTCTTATCACAGAGAAAAGAAGCCACTGCCTGGTGCAATGGTTAATTAAACCCAGCTGTCAGTATCGTAAGTGTCTCAGATTAAACCCACATTTTTTTGAGAACAGGTAAAACTGCGAGGCGTGTTTTCTCATCTGGATACTGTTGAGTTTTCATTCAAATTTCATAATATAATGGCAGGTTTTTTTTTTTTTTTTTTTGGGGGGGGGGATTTTCCTCTCAGCAGGAATCTATGAGCACATTCACTTCAATTCATTCAACTTTATTTATATTGCGCCAAATCACAACATAGGTTTATTTCATGGCACTTAACACATTAAAGTCCTTACAGCAAGACTTTACAATATTATACAGAGAAACCCAACAATTCAACAATTCCCACATAAGCTAGGAGGGAAAAACCTCCTCTTTAAGGGAGAAAAACCTCCAACAGAGGGAAGGAAAAACTCCCTCTTAACAGGAAGAAACCTCCGACAGAACCAGGCTCAGAGGTGGGCGGCATAATTCATGAATAGAGCCAAATAGAGAGCAGGAGAAGTCACCCTTTGTTGTAGGACACAAAACAACCTCATTCACCTTAAAGTTATTAACAGAGGATTTAATTGACATTCAGCACTTCAAAGCCAGCTGATATTTTTCTCATTTGCAATTTAAAAGTTATGTGCTCTTTTTTAATTTCCACATAAAAAGGCCCTTCATGGGATATTCATGGCCAGGCAGATGTGTCAGGTTCCCCTCAGGCAAACAATTTCCTGTTGACCAAGGTCATACTTTCACTGTCCGCTGGCAATTCCTCTTCTAGGTGAGGACACAAACTCATTAATCTGTAGACATGCGGATCAAAGTCACACTTGTTGTGATGCTGAATCGAAATATAAATGTCACTCGGCGTGCTATGCTAGATGAACATATTTAATAAGACAGATACCGTTTGTCAGTAAAAATAAAAAATAAATAAAAAGGAAGCTCAAGTTATGAGTGTGATAATGCTTATGAACTGATATGTTGAGGGATGCAGCTTAATTAAGCTTTTAGGCTAATGTCAATTCAATCCTATTGAAAACAATTGCACATTTTGTTCAGTAGTTAAGTCAGCAATGCAACAGCTCTTCATCGGTGTAAAATTTACTGACAGCTAATCAGAAAGAAAAGACTAGTTTGATTGTTCAACAAGTTTTTGTTTTGTTTACTAACTAGTTTGATTTAATAAACATTTTAAATTGCCAGAACTCAGTTTTGTGACACTTCAGTTTTATTCCACTATATGTATCAACTATAGTTGTGAGTAATTTTGCCTAATAAGATTTCAATTGACCATAAACACAATCCACTAGAATTTGGATTTTAGATGCAGAGTATTTATTTCATTATTTGGGGACTTTTTCTGATCACTGTGATCAACTAAACTGAACTAACAGGCTGCAATATATGATCGTTGACATTGTAGTTTGGCTTTCTTGAAGAAACTGTATTTTCTTGATTCTTGTTGTTCTGGGTTTTGTACCCTCATGGTTGAAATGCACTTATTGTAAGTCGCTTTGGATAAAAGCGTCAGCTAAATGAAATGTAATGTAATGTAATCATTGACAGTTGGTGCGTTGACAGCAAACCTTTTCAGTATATAACGCATCATCCATGGGTACCAGACATCCCTCTGAGCTAATACACTTCTGTAGGCTGAATGGTTTTGGTGCGATGTGATCTTGTGATCTCTTAAAGCAGGTGATTGATAATAAGCAGCTCCATTGTTCTCTGTAAGTTGTCTTTTGAATGGTTTATTGCCTCTGTAAGAGATGCCAAAAGGTGCGACACCCACTGTTTGGTCAGGTCAGGACTCATTTGTATTTAAAAAAAAGGGACAAATGGTGGAAAAGCAGAAGGAGAAATCCCCACATGCTGCTCAGAGTGTGAGAGACATTTATTGAAAGAGAAGATCCTGCACCACATTTCTGATTCGAAAAAGATGTTCTTACATTCAAAATCACAATCAGATGTTTATGGTTTGTGCCCTCTCTAACACCTACTAACTATTTTCTGATGGCAAAACAGCATGCAACATTTCCCCGTTGCTCCATTTGCTGGCAACTTCAGGCATTTTTAATTAAAAAGTGTCAATAAATTGGATTGTGCCAAAAAGAAACTGGGCTGTTGAGCTGTGTATCGATTCTGCACTTACAGGATGTACAGCCAAGTTGATTTAATGCTGTTCTCCTGGAAAACACTCAAAAACTCTATTTCTGAATATTGCAGTTTGTTACATCATCAATTTAAAGCGATTAGTGTAAGGAGCAGTTTAACTTAATTAGAAAAAAATATTTAATTTGACTTAAGATCCATGTGATGTGATTCCAACGGGCTCATCTGAGATAAACTGGCTGAAATATGTTGGAATTAAATTCTCTCTCCGCAACTGAATAACTAACCATAGAGGAAAATGTTCCACTCGACTCAGCTGATCAGCGCTGCCGATAATAACTCACTTTTCTTTAAGGAGTTCGCTGTTTTCCCTGTGTCTCTGCGTGCTGACTTCTCAGGGGGGAAAACCAAACAAAAACACAAATCCTAGCAGGAATCTGGGGTAGGAACGCCATGTCTGGGGATAGTTTTCCCACTCGGAGTGATTGATTGGATCTCAGTGGAGTCCTGGAGGATTTTGGAGAGCAGAGGACGGATCAGACTGTCCCAATAGGCCCACTCATCGATGGGCTGATTGCTTCCTCATGGCCTCCTTAGCTGAGGCCTCGAGCGGGAAACCAACACCAGACGGCAACAACACCTCCCCCCACGCCTGACAAGTCATTGAGACCAACAAGAAAAATCTTCTGTAATTTCCATCAATAACATGCCTTTTTTCTCGAAAGTTTTGAACAATATGAAACCAAACATAACTTTTAATTTTAGGCCAGACTCCTGAGCTCTTAAAGGCCTTTTCCATGTGGCCTCACCAGCTGGAGGCTCCTTGAATCCTCCCCTCTGATCCCATCAGGCCTTCTCTCCTGCACACCGGCCTTGAAGCATGCCTCAGCGCTCACATTCCTCTTCTGATGAAATCATATTTTCTAGCCGCCACTGATTTGTTTGGTCACAGCGGCGCCTGCATGATAGATGTTTTTCTGGCTGTGAAACACCCCCCCCCCCCCTCACAGTTTCGGAGGTATGTGGACCTGCGAAGTCCGTCCATCACTCGTTGCCATGAGCCAATGCAGAGTCTGCGTCAAGCACGTACAGATGTTGGTGGTGAGCTCGCTGAGCTGCTAATGATGAGCGTGGCTCGCCGCCAGACATTAAACTCAGAATAGTAACGCTGCTGAAAAATGCCTACCCAGCGTGCCTCGCTCCAAGTATCACTCTCTGCCAGGAACAACATACAGCAGAGGGGTGGAGTGGTAGGAAAGGTATGGCTGTGTGTGCGCGTGCGTTTTCCAGGGAATTTGCTTAAATGAATGAGCAGAAAACATTTCAAACATCGTTATTTATCAGTGGAAAGATATTAATTCACTGATGAGATGTACCCTATGATATCATTAATCAGCTAAAAATGTAATACTATGGTGAAGTGAATTCTTGAAACACAACTTCAAACGACTACCATTGTTGCTTTGTCTCTGCTGAATGTGTAAATAGCTGTATGCACACACATTCACTATATTAACTTTACAAAATATAGTCAGTCTTTTGCTTCGATTTTCTTTAGTCTATTTCAAAGTAATCTCATTCTAACTGTCTGCTGCCACATCAACTTCACAGAGGAGGTCGAGAGAACATTTAGTCAAGAATTTGGTTAATGGGACTTTTGGGACTTCTGAGGTGGCCACTTCTTTGTCAGCAAATCTGAAAGCAGCAGCACTACTTGGTTTTTAGATCAGTTACAAAACCTCTATTGCATAATTTTATTATCATAGCAGTCTGTTTTTTTCCCCCATCTGACTTTTGAGCCTGAATTTCTCCAAACCTCCATGAGTTTAATAAGATGGTGGTCTGGGCTATTAATGCACCGCAAACCACAAGTGTAAAACGTGTCATGTCCTGTGGAGGAATAAAAAACCTTGTTGACACTGATGAGCTTTCAGGAGAAGAGCAGAGGTGTCAGTGTTACTTTACAGCATTGATACTTAAGAGTGCATGTTCATGTAGAGGAGAGCATCTTTGAAACCGTGCTGCATTAAGGCTCATTCCAGGTGTGGAGCCACATTCACGGCCTCGCTGCCCAACACAGGAGCATTTAAACGTCAGAACAGTGCATGTGTTGTCGAGAGCCAGCCTGTGTGAGGTTGATGTTGACGGGTGGCTGAGAGGCTCCAAAGTGGCCCAATGTTAAGGTCTGCGTTGTGTGGCCGCCGGCAATTACAAGTCTCCGAGCCCAAAACAAAATGTCTGCTGTGTGAACAGGTCAGCGGGAATAAATGAAGCAGTGTGCGGCGTTTGGTTGGGATGGCTGCCTCTCATAATTAATGGGACGACTGACTTTGGCATGGAGTGTGGTGGCTCAGACTGATGGCCATATGATTTGTCAACATGCGTCCTTTCACCCCAGAAGTTTACCCCCTCCCCCAAAACACACACGCACACACACACACACACACACACACACACACACACACACACACACACACACACACACACACACACACACACACACACACACACGCACACATCAAGCTGCAGCTCTGCCTTTGAGCCTAGATTAAACTTTACTATCTTGCTCTTGACACCAGTGTGAAGGAAAATGTCACTCCTAATATGGAAATAATTACTGATATCAATAACAGTTATCTAGATGCTAAAGTAAAACCCAGTATAGACGCACTCACCTTGGGTTCAAGGTCAGAGCATCTGGGACTTTAGCCTGAGGTTTTTATTGATTGTAATTATCTTTCACGCTGAGGTGGAATTGTTGCTCATTTGTTACGCATTCGTCCTGTATTTGTTAGCTCGTATTAGACATGCAAGCTTTTTATCCAATAATCCTCCACACAGACACACTGACTGAGATGCAGACAAGTTTGTTCAATATCCAATTTAACTTCCCAATCAACCTTTTGCACTTTCCCTCGCTGACATTTACTTCACAACATACTCCGGTGCTCAACTTAATTAGTGTGTACGCGTGTTTCAAATGTTGATACACACGGATGAATGTGCTGACTGAGCACAGGCAGAAAACACTGCCAACTTAGTCTGACTAGATATTACATTGTCAAAAACTTTAATTAAATAATGCAAAATTCTCTTCATACGCTAATATGACAAGTGAGCATCTCATGTTATATTGTTGTGTGAGTGCACCACTTGAAAATTAGAAACAGACATAATGAATATACTTCAAATGTTTGTTCTAAGTGTTGTACAAAGTTGTCTAAAGCCAACAGTGAATCACAGGAATTGAGAAGAACGTGCATGCTTTCAAACAGCAGCCCAATATCACAACGAAGCAAGTAATACACCCGTCAATCCACTAGAGGAGAACGTGTCAGTGTCACATTTTGCCTCACTGAGGCGTGAAAAGTAGGCTACATGTATGTATGACCAGCCCGTACAAAGAGAGATAAAGTCCACTTGTGGAGGAAGTTGGAGGCGATTTGGATGGAACAAACTCGAGACTTTCACTTAAGAGGCCGGTCAAGTTTTTGTTTTGTTTTGGCAATATAAACCAGGTCTTTATGTAAAGAAAAGTAGCATACATTGTGTAATGTTCATGACCCGTGTAACATTAGTTACATAAAATGACTTAGTTGGACCCAAACCATTACCCATGGTTTAACCATTCTTCTAATCCTAACCCTTGCCACATGGTTTTTGGTGCTTAAAGCTAATTCTTACTTTGCACGCCTTAGTGAGGTCTCATACTGACCGTATCCTGTTGTGGACTGGTGGGGGTATCGCGTGCTTTGCACGATCCCGGGTTGCTCGTGGTGTTGGACAGGAGGTGAAAAAACTAAAAATCTTCAGAGAAGTTCAAATACGCAACTTTATAACACTGGTCAGTCAGCATATTAAGCAATAGTGATTGTCAGACTTTTCGTAAGCTTTTATTTAAGTTTTAGGAACTTATACAGTCAAATTCACAAATTTTCCAACTGTTTTTCTTTTTCTTCTATTTTTACAGCTATTTTTGTTCATTTTTGAGTAACGTTTTTGGGTACTTTGACAACCTAAGAACACTTTGCATGACACAAACTTACACCTTAATGTTGATTTACAGCTGTATGTTAAGAGGTTATAGTATAAATATGGAGGCTACGAACATCGCCACCAAAGATATGAGATAATTTGTGCCTTTATGCAGGGAATTGCTGGAGATTGGTCAACTTGAACTACTTGTGTTTCTAAGAAAAAAACTGGTCAAAATAAAAAAAGAACATAATGAAGTGGGAGAGGCAGAGTTATCGTTTCCTTTTCAGAAACAGCCATCACTACTGCAAACCCTCTGTACACTTCAAGAAGAATGACTGGCTTACCTGCAAAGTTTGAATCCCTTTTTGTAATGTATTAGTTTTGTGTAGTGTTAGCCTTGACATTGTAAAATGAAGTTCGGCATTTCCCTTTAAATTACTTTTATAATTCTCACATGACTTCTGTGAAGTAATTGTTAAAAGCTGTGGAAGGCCGGGACCTGAGTGTTTGAAGAGCCCACTTGAGTGGATAGTGACTCTTTGTCCTGGTGAAGGACACACTTGTTGAGAGGTATCTTTTGTGTCTGTAGACTCTCATTAAGAGTTCCTGTGTTCCACGCTTTTCCGTTTTACTATATCTCAGCTATTTTTGCTTTCTGAAGACACATTTTTTCTTTAATCACAGTGCTTGAAATCTGCTGCTGAAGTCTTTCTCTTAGCTCCGGCTGACAGAGACCTCCTTCCTGCTGAGAGCCTCCAACCCCGGGACCCCCCACCTTCACATGCTCACCTCACTTACCCCTCCCACCAGGAGGAATCAGCAGTGGGTCCACAGCAATGATAAAGAAAGCCCAGCTGTTCAAACAGTTGGAGGGAACACAGCGGGGGTGGTTGGAGAAAAACATCAGCTAGTTTATAGTGCATAGAAATGAATCTCCCTGCATACGAACAGAACACAAAATACTCAGAGCACAAACCTAATGTCTGATACATGACTTTGAAAAGGATCATAGGACACTAAAGCTGCATTGATGTCACTGGTGGTACTTTGTTAATGTTGTCGGATGTTTAACCTTTATGTAGTCACAAAAACAACTTTTAATAGAATGATCTACACTGGTCTACAATAAGATATCTCAATCAATAAAATTGTCTCATTTTTATTATTTTAACCTCAGCTAAAATGTACCATGTTTTTTTTTTTAAATTTATTTATTTATTTTTTTTTAATTTTTGCTGCTAACATGATCTGTGACAAGAAGCTCTGTCAAATCTGACAGCTAAATTATACAATTAGAAGAAACTGAAGATTTTAGATTTTATAAATATTTATCTGCTCTTTATTTGCTGTGATAATTGAGCTGTGAGTGCAATCATGAAGAAGCTCAACAAAGGTTGATTAAAAACAAGTTTTAGTCCTGAGATATTGCAGGAAAGAAGCTGCATGGACTGACACAAAGTAAACAGCTTGATATCACACAAGAGTGTGTGACACACTCATCAGCTCACTAGAAAACGCCATGTCAGTGTCATGCCTTGGCTCCCCTAGGTCTGAAAAGGGAAGTGCCTCAGATTTAGGCATGTGGTTCGATTTAAAAAAGATCATGTTTTGTGTTAAATGTGACACAGTCGTAATTCGGTTAGGTTTAGGCTAATTGCTAAGAATGAGAAAAGGTTTGTGGTCTGGGTTCAAATAAGTAATTTTATAATAAGTAATATTTGCTTTTGCTCTCTCATGGATTCACATTTTTTTGTGTAATAGTCCTGAGTTTGATCCATCCAACCATCTCTAACCTCATCCTCCCGGGGCTTCATCACGGTTTGTACTACGTCACATGACCTCCTTCTTCAACCCTGGTCATGCATGCGTGTACCTTTTATAGGCGAAGCAAAACGTGATACTCATACAGTATCCTCAAGTGGTCTGTCTTCTGTATCTTACACAGATGACAGACCAAATTAGTAAGTAAGAAAAAGTTGAATAAATCACACGTGCGTGCAGGTTTTAAAGCCTGACGTCTGTAGCTGTGATCAGGAAGCATCTCTGTCAAAATAAAGAGAGGAAGACATGAGAAAAGAAAGGTGAGCATCCAGAGGTCATACAGCAAGGGTCACACATTTGAATTTGATGCTTTGTTGAGCAGCAGCCTCGGGGCAAAACACCTCACTGAAACCTGCACGTCAACAAGATATCAGAAATGTGTCCTCGTCACCTGCTGGTCGCAGCTGAAACAGGAACAGAGGCATCCTTTTGGAGACTGCATGTGTGCGCGGGTTGTCACATTTGCATCTCAAAGTTAGATTAAAGCACACGACTGTCGGATCAGTGATGGGTTAAAAGGGTCACTGCTGAAAACAATGTACTGTTAATAGGTGACTCATGAATAGAATGTGAATAGAATCGTGGATAGAATAGAATAAAGGAAGTAAACATATCAGATGGGAGATAACAGGGAGGGAGCCTGAAGGGGACATGTGCTCTCAGTCAGAACGGAGGAGGTTTGAACTCTTGAGTATCACCAAGCTGTTTGTTATTTGAGTTCATGAAAGTATAGATACTATTACTTACATTTACAAATTAATTAACACCGATATCCAACAGATCCACTTTTAAAATGACTTTAATTTGTTCTTTTGAATAGGAAAAAGAGGGCCTAAGAGAAATCTAAGAGGATCTGAATGAAATCATTTGTTTTAAGTTTTAGACTACATACAAACAATGGTTCCAGGAGATTATCCATTGTGATTGGGTAACACCCCTTCACAGCCCCCCAGGGACTCTGATGTCTCTGACCAGCCCCCCTACCCGACTCTTATCCCCCTCAAAACTCCCACTGCTCTTCCCCTGAATGCATGCCCTCCCTCCTCCTCCCCCCTCCTCTGTTTCTCCATCCTGACCCATTGTTTATTGACTGACAATGCACAACACTGAAGACCGGTTTGAGGTTTTTGTTTCCAGACACCTGGTCAACCACCTGAAACAAAAGAAAAGAAAACTATTTAGGCTGTCATAAATTTAGTATTGAGACTAATGGGAGATCAGAACAAGCTGGAAAATCAAGTCATATGAAGTATGCACGACTCCAGTTTTTCCACATGCCATTTTTTTTCCCAAAAGAAGTTTCAAAAAGTGTATTTCCGCTGGGAAATGGAGGGGTTTGCAACCAAAAGTGTTACCTCTGGCTTGGACCCTCAAAGGATTTTTACTTCCCAACTCATCATTCTCTGTTGAAGCTACATCATATCACAGTCAGTATCTATACCAGAGGTTAGCAACACTTTTTGTTTGCCATACCCCGACAACCCTATCAGATTAATCAAAGTAACCCCACATCAACAGCCATCTGTTGGATTCACGTGTTAAAAAACTTTAAAACTTTTTGGCGAAATATGTTCCGAAGAAGAAAAAAACAGATATTCTCAGGCTGGATGGAACAAACACATAACTTTCACGTTGAATTTCATCCTGATGATTCGAGTTTGTGAGAAAGCAAACATCAACGTTGATTTATTTGAAGCAATGTGAGCAAGTTTACCTTCATGCAATATTTATTTTGTCAATTAATTAAGCTTTTCCTAAACCTAACAACGTGGCTTCAGGTGCCTAAACCTTACTTACTTTTGTCATGCCTGGGTGAGGTAAAACATGACAATGACACAGTGTCCTCTAGTGGACTGATGGGTGTACTACACGCTATTGATATCGGGTTTCATGTTACCTTATGAAATGACCTTAATTACCTCCTTGCCTTTTCACACATCCAGCATTCATTTGAAGCCATTTATGTAATGTTTACTTTGCTTTTATCTCTGTTTTTGGTCTCCACCACCTCCACAAGGAAAACAAAATATCTTGCACTTTAACAGCTAAATGCTCCACTGCGTTTACGGGGTAGTTGTTGGTAAGTCTCTCATTCTTTTGTTTGGTAGGACAAGTAGTGTTCTTTTGATCTTTCTTGTTAAACTTCTGCCTGCTTGAAACAATACCAATTGTAGAATTGAACCAAAACAGTATATTTCAGTGTTATAAAACCAAAACAATCTGCTAAAAGATGCTAAAACACTGAAGATCTGAGGGAAACTACAGACCCAGGTGATAAGTCTCTGTAACTTTCACATACAAGTAGTCATGTGATCCATTGTTAGTATAAAAGTAGTGATCATTGCAGCTTTAAAGTTCTCAGCAAAATATAAATGTAAAACAAACCACATCTATGATAAAGATCACAGTCTCAGGAGCAGCTAAATGGACCACGTGGAGGGATTGTTTTCTCAACTGTTTTCAATGTCACGAATTAAGTTTTAATCCTGTTTAATTTGTCTTGTTTGGAGTTACCGACACTGCTGTAGCAATTACAAGAAGTAATAATAAACCGAATGAGCTGCAACAGAAATGTGTGACATTTCATTGATGTGAAAGGCAGCATGGTTACAGGCGGGAAGTGTCTACAGCTCCAGCTGCTGGACGTCTCCTTCAACCCCACACCCCCGGGGGAGAGATGCTGAGAGGGGGGAGGGGGGGGGGGGACGCAGCCCTCCCTCCAGCTGCGGTCCCTCTGACCCAAACGGCCGGGGTCCTCGCTGCCTTTGTGGAAACAAGCTGACAGGAAAAGTAAACACCAAGGTGTGGAAAGAGGCTCTTCCTTCGGTGGTCTCATCACTCACAGAGCCCTGCGTGGTTTGAACACAGCTTTAAATCAGGAATGCGGACCATTAACCTCAAACACCGCCCAGCAGAGACGAGACATTATGATGCCAGAGGTGACGTGACGATGTGAGAGCACCGTGTTGCTCCTCTACTATTGTGAGTAGGAGCTATCTGGTGTATAGTGACCTCTAGGGGTGGAGATACTGGAGAGAAGGACATCGCACTGACGTCACACGTGTAGATTTATTTATTTACTGCCCAAGAGCTTAAAAACCAACCGCGTCAATAATTCATCTGCTTTTCTTTTTTTTTTTGAAACATCTGCCTTAGTTTTAGTTGCATTTATATATTTATGGAAGGAGGGAGTGTCAATGAAAAGCAGAGCATTGACTGCAGATCACTGCGGAGAGTTAATAATAATAATCAGTGCTTTTGTTTATCTGTACATTGCTGTTCATTTACAGAAACAAATACAGTAATTTAAAAAAGGTTTCTTCATCATAATTTGTCATGCTTTCAAGAACTCTGGGAGTAAAATCATGATTACAAATGTTTTCCATCTTTTTCCTACATTGGACTGAAGGGTGGAAAAATAAAGAAGAAATGTATTCAAATGTGTCAAACCTTTCTTAATTTTTTTTTGATTTTTCCCACCTTTTTTGTTCATTTCTATGATCATGAAACCAAATTAAATTTTGAGGCATCCACATGAAATATATTGTAAAAGGAGGCTATATCCACTTTTGTACATCAACACAATGGCAAATGAAAAAATTATATTTACAACATTTCCAAATCTTAAATACTGTAAGGGAAGAAACCAAACTCGACATTCACAAATATGCGGATGTTCAGCTCAGGCAGATTTTTCAGTTTTCGCTGGCAAGAACCATCCTGAACCCAACATTTCCAAATATACCTTCAGGCAACTTTTGATTTTTATATAGTGCTTGTTACACATTATGCACAGTATGCGTTTTAAATGACAGGTTCACATCTATCTTAAAAGTGTCTGTGACGCCCACAGATGTACGGTCACAATTGTTAAGATATTTTATGTAATTATTAGTGTGTGTGGGGGGGGGGGGGGGGGGAGGCAGATTTTAATGCATTATTTCGTGATTTTAAGTTGTAACTCTGAAGGCGCAGTTACTTAATTGCGACACAAGGGGGCGTAACCGTTTAGGTTGAGGTGAAGCTGCGCGAGACTTCCGCTCCTCAGACGAGAACAGCGGACACATCTCACGTCTCTTTCCTCTGGCTTCCTCTACGCAACGGGTGAATAATCATCACAATGCGTTTCTAAGAACTTTAAAAGTAGTCTCAAAGTTTCCTGTCGAAAATAGCTGGTTTATTCAGGTTTAGAAACGCGTCTGTCCCCCTCAATGGAGTCTCTCACTCGCTCTCAGGTAAGCCGTGTAACAAAATGTCGGCCTTACGATCATATTTTATTTTACTGTCACTGAAGCTCCTCGAGGCACGTAACTTTACTGAATCTGTTTATTTCAAGTTTTGGGGTAATAATATGGGTTCTTTGAAAGTTATTTAAAATGTTTGTTGTTGTTCATTGTGGTCAGCGTAACTGAACTAATTGTGTTTCTTAACGACAGACAGGTGGATGTGTACATTGTGAATCACTTACTCGAATATTAGTCATGTGATTTTGATGTGAGAGTTTCTTTAAATGAAGAGAGAAGATTAAGATTATTTCTTGTTTATTAGAGATGGAGAACAGCCTGCGACGTGAACACACAAACCCGGACTATACTTGAGCCCCATTGTTTGTAAGTGAACCTCTTTTGCTGCCAATGTCCTCCCGTCTCTGTCGTGCCTTCGGGTCCTAATTCCCGTGAATCGTGACAGGGGATTGTAAATTTTGTCGCCCATCAAGCTGCTTTAAAAAAAAAAAAAGGGGCTCTCCTCGTAATCTGGATGGACGAGAAAACAAATGTGAACCATTTTTAAAAGCTTCACTGAACCTACGGTGTTTTTTTCATACAACCCCAACCTCACATTTATTTTAAAGCCTTTGAAATCCCCCAATTAAAGATCACGCACATTTAAATGGGTCTCGTCACCACAGCGGTTACATTGCAGTGCAAGGTGAGGTTACGCACACTGAATATAGTTCACGCATCATGAAGTTTAACATCAACCACTTTGGTACAATCCACCTCTCGCTTGATTGAAAGATTACAAAGGACACAAATGAACAAGAGAATAATTTCCAGATTCAACGTATCAGTTTTCAGAGATTCCACAGTTTCTTTCAGTCTCTTTCAGACATTTTGTATTCATGACTTGTCCTCTACGTAGTGCTATAAACAATAAACCAAGGTCTGTGTGGAAAACAAATACTTGAGAAACTGAGACAAGATGTCTTTTGAGCGATGAATGAACCAAAATGCTTTCAGGTTTCTCATTTCATGACACAACCTGAAGAAACCCTAGGGTCCTCTGAGGACACTAAAAAAAACAACCCTTTGTTCACATGTGACCTTGTGGATGAAGTGACCACACCGCCCTCTGCTGGCGGGGTGTGTCACGTCCACGTGTGTGTGCTGTCATTGTCTAATGTCCATCTGAGAGGATCATCTAAAAAAAGGCAAAAGGTACTGGCAGACATGATACTGTTTTTAATAACCAACACATGTAGTGACATAAAAGATCCAATTTCTCCATTTAGTTGTGGATGCGGTGAGACACCACTTGTCTTATTGAATAAACACACCTGGTTGTTAGTGTCAGTGAGAAGACCAGTGTGTGTCTTCCTTTAAGCAGGCTGTGTTTTGTTGGTTTACATTGTCATTAAATCAACCAAACTCAGCCATACAGCCAACACCAACTGAAGCCATATGAGCCATATTTGTTTACGTCAAAACTTTTGGTAATCTCAAAGCCTTGAAACAAATATCTCAGTTGAATGTATGTCTTCACAACCTATCACAATCCCCTGCTGCTATTACTGTGTATGTTCAAAGCTCAGATCGCTTCAGTTTTGTGTGGTTACTCAAGGGAAGAGGACCAAAACACAAGACACAAGAAGTTGAAGCATAATGTAAGCTTTATTCAATTCAGAAAGTTTCAGACAAACAAAAAAACAACAAAAAAACACCCCAGGAATTGGCAAACTCGCACATGATAGGAGTTAACTAGCTGTGATAGGAGTTAACTAGCTACGATAGGAGTTAAAAACTAGTGGGGAAAAAACAGGGCAGGAAGTAAAATACATGTAAAGTGAAACATGACACCTGACAAACAAAGACAGAACCATGACGCGATAGAAATACTTGTATTTGTTCTACTGATCTGATGGAGAAATGAACTCCATACGGCCGTCTCTTTTGTCTTATCTCCTTTGAAGAGACTGAACTGATATTACTCGTCGGTTTTCCATCCGTTGTGCCTCACGTTTCCTCCTGAGAGCTGACCAGTGAAATCAGTCGGTTCAAATGTGATTCACTGCAGCAAACAAGTGAATAATGGCTCCCTCAAGAGTGAAACAATAATCTATTACCGTGGACTACTCTGGATGCAATTACACTTTATATTTTCTGGGAATTGGACCGAATGTAATGGACATGGGAAGCATTCAGGTCTTTCAACATGTTTAAATAATTTAAAAAATAACATACAGCGATGTGAATATCCTCCATTATGAGGAAAGTCCGACATGAAAGTAGAAAAGTATGAGCAGCCAAATGTTAAAAGTAGTGTGTTGTGGTCGGCGACGAGTTTCTCCCAGAATGCAACGTGTTTGTGTCTTCAGTTCTCTAAACGCCACAGATGTTATGTGTACATTGTTTTAGTGTTTGTGGTTTTCACTATTTCCACTGCGTCACCACAGTTTTGCATCCTGTCACGTGAGAAAGCGCTCGGCACCACAAGTGATTATAAACCTTCTCTTTTGCATGAGTTTGTTCAGTCTGCAGAGACGCTACATCCTCTCAATATTTGTAGAAATGAAACCATACGAGAGGGTTTGTGAGAAATCTGCAACTGGTGGAGTTGTTAGCAACTCGCAGACACCTGAAATGTGACCTCGGCAAAAGACATCAAGTTGGAGACCTTTTAACAGTTTCATCAACATGTTGTATTTTAAAAGTTTAACGTAATATCCATTGTGTCATATCTTGATATGAAAAGTAACTGAAGCTGTCAAATAAATGCAGTGGAGTAGAACAAATCATATTTGCCTCTAAAATATCGGCGAGTGGAAAGATGAAATAGCTTTAACTGGAAAAACTCAAGTAAAGCACAAATACCTTCAAATTCAGTACTCGTTGAAATGTACCATCAAACCTTTCATAGAAAACACGCTGAACTGATCTTCAGTTTTATTACAATAATTATTAAGTAATAAAACGTTTCCTGCTGGTTTTAATGAGGCATTCGAAATAAAGTGTGGCAAAGGTGAGACAAATGTTTATAACAGCAATGTTTTGATTTTAATCTTTCTATTTCATCTCAAGCGTCACGTTCGCCCTAAATTCTGCATCCCTTCCATCTCAAGCGTAGCTTCTCTATTGTAAGACAAAAAAAACATATTTTTCTTGGCGGTTGCCCCGGGCGCCGCAACTCTGCCCCGACAGCGTGAGCTTGTCTGAAGTTTCTTGTTTGGATGTTGGGAGCGCCGAGCTTCCATAACTGAGCTTCCATGTTTGTGTTTTTTATCGAGCCACCTGAAAGCTTATTGTCTAACGTTTCAAACAGCGGGGATCGTGTGAACTCGTACGCTACAGCAGCACTCTGCTTTATTGAGATGAAAGCAGCAGCTGGAACGCAGATTTCTTTGAATCCGTAGTGGATGTGTCTGAGGAGGTTGTATGAAAACGTTTTGTTGTTGTTTTTATTATCAAATCGAAAAGTAGGACAAAGGTGAGACACGGATCACAATGAAACTCTAATAACAGCCAGATTAGAGTGAAACTAAATCCCATTAAGTCGAGCAAATAAGCACACAGTCTTACAAGTGATTAAAACATGCCAATGTGTCACAACATATTCATATCGTCGATTGCAATAACAAGGCTGCTGAGATGATCCTTCATTATAAAAAACTCACTACTAAAGCGTCAAATATGAATGAATCCACCGCTGAAAACAGTCCATCACACCGTTCGAGGGACTTTTTAATCGTAAAACTACGACACTCAAGCAAATACGTCTTTTGAGTCTTTTTTAGCGCTAATGTTTGAGGTAGAACATATTTAAATAAGGTGGATATTTATATATATTTTATAATAGAAATATATACTTCACCTACAAAACAAACTCTTTAGGATTTCTGTTGATGGAGTTTTATAGCTCTTATACAAGTAAATGGAGAACAAAAATATGATATTTGCCGTGCCTTTATGACATATTCGCGTTTGTGTGATAACAATTCTTTATTGTTGTATATTGTCTCGGCTTCATTAAATATGAGAGCTCACTGGGCGTCGAGGGGAAACACCAGTTTTCAACAAACTGGGTTTTAATGAGGTCGGAAAGGAAAGAAACGTGAAAGAAGGGATTATTTTACAGGTTTTTTTGGGGGCTCTTATAGAAAACAGCGAGGAAGTGAAAACAATCAACGAGACACGAGCGTTAAAAGTGCAAATACACATCTATGACTGACTTTTAAAGATCTGAGGCTGGGAGACATAAAAATGAGGAAAGGACTGAAGTCCTGGTTTTGGTCCTTTCGTGGCATTACGGTGAAGAAATATAGAAAAGCACCAGACTTGAGGCTTTTTGTTTTGGTAATTCAGCTCGTGATCTTCTGTGAAATACTTATAATCTTTTGCAATAACAAATAGTTGTGAGAAGGTGACGCATCCAGAAATCTCATGACAATACAACTTGTGCTGCATACGTGCAGCTTATTGGGTTGAACGACCATTAGCAGTTTTGGCCAGACATTAAAGATGTCTGAAAATAAGCACTGTCCTAGTTTTCAAAGCTCTTAATAGGCAAAAACGTCAACAACCAAACTGCAGAGGCATCGTTGGAAAGAGCTGCTGAATCATTGATGTGGAGAAAACACGAGATTCTTCAAGATGTTTAAATCCTCTCTTTCAAAAACTGCACCTTCGATTGGAGCAGGATATACCTCCTGGAACTGGTAGTCCTGTGATTCCCTGTAAATGCTGCTCATTTTCCAGGTAGAAATAAATGTCAAAACGTCCCGGCAAGTTTTACTGCTGATGCTATTTAGAAATACAAAATGAATGATGGACTTTTGGGACGAGCGAAGAGCGAGCATCCTCTGAGCCGACAAGGACGCACTCTTCTCTTTTAGTTTAGGTTCGTTTGTTCGTGCAGAAAGGATGCGATTCAGCAAATAACATGCCTCAAGAAAGACCTCAGAACACAAGGCATTGTGGGTAAAAGGGAGGCAAACGGCCAAATAGGAAAAAAAAAAAAATGGTGTTTAGATTAAAACGTTTTATTTTAAATGTGTTCATGTGCTGTAGAGAACCGGCTCTGACCAGTTTCCGAAGCACTGCTCCTGAGAAACAAGGTCGCTGCTGCTGTTGTTTGTTTTAAAGACAATGCCTCATAATTATGGAATATGATGATGAGTATACTTCATTGTGGGAAGAGTATAATTGTTTTCTTGCATGACAGCAGCTCAATTTGCAGTGTCACAAATAATGAAAACATTCAGACGAGAGACAAAGATACACGCATTTAAAACGTTAACATTCAACGTTAATATCAACATTACAATCACAGAACACACTTCACATTCAAGTCTTTCCAATGTACATTTAATCTGGTTTAAATGCAATGTTTTGACCGGTTGGTGTCACCGCTTGCACAAAATGTAAAAGTTTGAAGTTGTTGGGGTTCATTCTCTCCCAATTAAAAAAAAAACAGACCGCTTGTATTTGTGAATTCTCTTTTATTACAAAATACAGCAGGTTTTTGTTCTTCTGTCCTCAGCTAGGAAGAAGCACCACAGAGGAAGTCCTTGCTTAAGTTGTGGGAAGAGGAATCCGATTTGTTGTGAGCAGACCCCCAAAAAAACAACTTCAGAAAATACACAAAGCAAGACGCGACTGACGATGTGGAATTTGTTCTGCCGCTTGTTCCTTTTTGTTCTCGACCCTGAATGCAGAATAAATTTAAAGAGGACTCAAACGGGGAATTAAAGAAAAGTGCGAGACGAGGCTGGAGGTGGTGATTGTCTTGCAAATCTCTACTGAAAATAAAAATAACCACAAAAAAAAAAAACACTTATCATGAAGAAATAAGAGAAATAAAAGCTGATGCTGTTGGTGTCCTTCAGATCGGGAGCGTTTTCAACTAGAGACAGAAGAATAATAGTTTCATTTTAAAAAAGCAATTCAGTTCTCAATTATTCTCAAGAGTAAAGATGCCGTAATGCTTTAAATTGAATTAATTTATTCTCTTTTATTCCTGTTGATTTAAAGTAACAAATGAGTGTAGATTAGAAACGGGTCAGCTTGAACTCCTCATGAATATCGCTGTACCTTTGTTGTACTCATTTATTCGTTACATTTGCCAAGTCGGTGTCAGCATATGCAGAAGCTTCACTGTGAACCATTCAAATTAATCCCTTGGATTGAGCTCCGATGACCCAGATTGAGTTTTCTGCTGGTGACGCCAGCGGCTTCGTACACGCAAAAGAGCGTTTGGGAGGAACGATGGATCCCACACGCCGCCGAAGAAGTGAAAATCGGATTCCGAAAATCAATCCGCTGCTGATTTGACATTTCATCTGTTTTCATTTCTTCTGATTTAATTCACATCATCTCTCGGTATTGAGCTCGACTGCCTCGAGGGGTGAAACATCAGCTGACTTCAAGTTTAACTGAATCTTCAACTCGTTTTAGCATTTTAACTGTCTGATGCTTCAACTTCCCTCAGTTATCGCACTTCAAATCCTACCATTTTAAATGCAATTTCATTTTCTGTCAGTAATCTTTCAGTCCACTAGAGGGCAGCGTATCAGTGTCACGGTTTTGCATTAAGAGGCGTCAAAATCCATGTGGTTTAAGATAATAAACAACGTGGAAAAGCACGTGAACAGATGGAAAAACAACACGCGGACACACAAAAATCACGTGATACTTAAGAATTCAACATCTTGTACCGAACTCAAAGCTCGCCTCCTGTACGAACATCCCTCAGCACCGCTGCAGCTTCCTTTTGAGGACTTCACAGCCGTTGGACTCGATGATCGCCGTCGAGTGACGTTCATCGACTGACCTCCATCTTGTTACCTGTTTCACTTGACAGGTGTCTTCTTCTCATGTCAAGCCAACGCCAGGTGTCACAAAGACACCCTGCCCTCTAGTGGACTGGCAGGTCTGTTACATGCTGAAACGGGGCTGCGCTGATTAAAATGGTTTAACTGCAAATGTGATGCAGCAAACACGCGTCATAGTTGTATTCAGAAAAGGTTGCAGTAATGTTTGGAGTCCCAGCAGCAGTTGTGTTGAAAATAATTACATCAAGCAAAAAAAATTATATTCAAGACGCTAGATATTTTAATTTCTACCGCTTGAGAATCATTTTGTGAACCAATAAACTTTCAACTGTTTTATTCTCATTGCATCCCAGTTCAACTACTTTCCGTGATCACGTGGGAAATAATATTTGAGCTCCATATAACATTAAACTTCAATTGATAGTTGAACCTTCTCAGTGCTTTATGTTAATGAGCAATTGCCTTCACCTTACTTTCAATTTAAACAATAAACTTTAATAGTTTATAGTTTTAATGACGACAATAAAAAAATATCAGTAGTATTCAGACAAATATTGAATATCCATGCAATTTAGAGCTGAAACACTTGATGACAGCTGATAAATAAATAAAAAAAAGAATCACATTTATGTGAATTACAACTATATTACATATTTTCATCTGATTTATTCAACCACTTTCATGTCTTACTTTCTGATTTTGGTGCAGCAATTGACACTTTTAACTCCCTTCAGTAACAAACTGTTCTTCTTCTTGTTATTATTGTTGCTAGTGTTCATTATGTGATTTAAGACCTTTAATAACCTTTGTGTTTTAGAGCTGAAACAAAGAATCGAGTCGATTGACAAGAAAAGTATTATATTTGTTATTTAATAGATTCATTTTCATTATGTTGTTCCAACTTCTCAGTTGTGAGTGTTGCTTGTGTTTCTATGATGGTAAATGAAGTACTGTGGATTCTGGGAAGTAATAATTGCCAGTTTCACCATGTTTTGACATTTGAAACCATCTAAACGAGTAACCAACATTAGTCATAGCCCCGCTTTCCTCCCACTCTCCAGCCTACAACACAACCTTACAGAGAGCAGGGTGGAGGAGTCAAGGGTGTTACGAGCACTGAGTAGCGAGTGACGGAGTCCCGTGGATCCGCTGGGCTCGACAACAGAGACGGAGGCAGGCGCGGCGCGGCGCGGCAGGGGCGCAGCGCAGCGCGGCGCGGCGCAGCGCCCCTCCGCAGCGCGCCGCAGCTCCGCGTCAGGCAGCGGCTCGCTCAGGAAATTTAAACACGGAGCCGTCCACCGCACAGACACACGCATCTTTCTGCTCCCAAGGTCACAGAGCCGGACGCCTGCGCAGGACACACACACACACACATTCCTCCAAAGGTAAAGCAACGTTAAATTCTTTCTTTTTTTTTTTCCTCTTTTTTTTTTTCCTTTCTTTTTCTCGTTGATGGCGCCGAGAGACGAGCCTCCGCTGTCGGTGATCAGGAGGATTAACCGAGCTTTGGGCGTTAGAGGGACGTCGCCGTATGCAGGGATGATCATGTGCTGCGATGAATGAGAACTATACCAAGAGCAAGGCTTTAAGGCTGTGGAAGTGTCCCTGCTGGATGGTTGGCATCTACATTTTATGATGCGTTCAGGGGCCTTTGGAGGGGTTGTGGAAATCCTGTCTGCTGCCCGGCGGTCAGTTCACGGAGAGGAATGTGTTGCATAAAACATAAATAGATACCATTTTTGGAGCTTCTTTGAGCGGCCGGGTTAGCTGTGGTAGGCCCTGGGCATTAAGACTGGCTTCATCCGGTCACTGTCCTTACATCAGCAGCATCATATGATTAGGCTGCAGTGCTGAGGAGTCACTGTTGTTGCATCACCTTTTCAGCTGTAGTTTTTCTGACGTGGATCCAACTTCACAGGTATTCACAAAAAGACGCATCATATTAAGTTTATTATTATTATTATCCAAGCGTGTGATGATTCTTTTATTTTATTTTTTTTCCACAGCAGGTTTGTCACAAGTGGAGGGTGTTGTTTCACTCCTGGTCAGCTGGTGGGCTGTAAATATAGCTTCACATGCCTCATTCTGCGGGCAACCTCTGAAAAGTCCATCCCTCTATTTTATTTAACTTGAATAATTAAAATCCACACAGGCTTGTATTCAGGTCGCAAGTGCCCCCCCCCCCCCCCCCCCCCCCACCAGTTCATTGTAAACGGTTTGTTGTGGCAGAGCATCACAAGCCTTTAAAGCCGGTCTGTGTATTTACTGAACAGCGGCCACTGTGGCCAAAAGTAAACCAAGGTTTGTTACATTTCTTATGAATTCAACTTTTCATTTGCAGGAGGCAGACTGTGTCATTTCCAAATGTACACATCCTGCTTTAAAAGTAGCCTCAACACTTCAAACAAACCCTTTTAAGGAGTCGCCAAGACAAATCAATTACAGGAGCTTGTTTGGAAAGACGTCTGTTGAAGACAGTGAACCAACCAAAGTCTTCCACTAAGATGAATTCACATGATGCGATACAGTAGTTTATTAGTTGATCAGCCCTACGGAGGCTCATTGGTAGCGACACCTTTACATGTGGCTCCCAAATTGAAATGGAAATACTCGTGTTCACTTTCTTGCTCAGAGTTTAATGACATGTTTGATATGATGTCTGTTTCTGTACGATAAATATGAAGCTACTGCCAGCAGCCAGTTAGCTTAGCTTAGTTTAGCATGAAAACAGAGAACTGGGAAACAGCTGGCCTGTGGCTCTCTCTCTCTCTCTCTCTCTCTCCCCCCAAAGGAAAGAAAATCCTCCTTTTATTTGACAATTGACATTCATTTATATTTATAGTTAATTTATTTTGAGACGATGTCATGATTCATGCTGCTGTACTGGTTTAATCTCCCCATAAATCATGAACTTTAATTCAGACATTTGAAGTTGTGGACAGTGAAGGGACGTGAGCAACCAAAGTCTTGGAATAAGATGAATTCCCATTAAAGCATAATAAATCATCAGCTCATTGGTTGCAAAACTTTTTACAGGTGTCCCCCAAGTGTAAAGTGAATTTAACTTAAATTGAATTTTTTTTTTAAAATACTTGTATTCCCTTTCTTGATGACAGTGCAATGAGATGTTTGACACCATTTCTATTTCAATACGATAAATATAAAGCCAGTAAGCTTAGTTTAGCATGAAGACTGGAAACTGGCCTGGCTCTCTCCAAAGTAAAAAAAAATAAATTAAAAAAAATCCATCACCCAGCTCCTCTAAGGCTGACGAATTCAACACGTTGTACCTCCTTTGTTTAATCTGCACACAGAGTGAAGTGTGTCAACAACAGTGTGGTTTTATGAGGGGTTGTGCCAGACTACGTCTTGGCCAGGTGCAGCTACTTCCTGAAGCTCGGATAGATGGCTGCTGGCTGCAGCTTGTGTTTGTGTTTTGCCTTATTTTGGGAGTTTTGTGGCGCCTCCTGACATTGTTTCTTTCACTTAAATTGTGTTTCTTGACCTCCGGGTTGGACGGTCATCAAGACTGTCTGCATTGTCCACTATTTGGTTTCTGTCCTGCTTTTCTTGTTTTAAATGTTGTCCTGCATGCATTAGTTTCCTTATGCAGGTAACCTAAACAGTGTTTGGTTGACAATGTCCACAATGGTATTTTCTCAGAAAAGCAGCGTTGGTGGGAATATTAGGACTTTTTTTTTTTTTTTTTTTTCTGACTGAGATGCCGGTCCCATTACTCAGGGGCCTGACATGTTTATCATAATTAATATTATTTGTAAAGGTTGTACTCAAATATATCCAGAAGCAGGGGAACCAGTTCTTTTTGGGACACTCATGCACAGTTTTTCCAAAGTATTTGTCTGACAGGCATCACCTTTGAGAACATGTTGCCCTTCGGGGGACACACCCCGTCTTGCTTTGTTTGTCTTGTAACTGAAGAAACCTCTTTCTGACTTTATCTGTACGTTTGAACTCGTTGTCTGGCTGCAGAATGACCCGTTAGATATTAAAGGATAACAATCTAAACATCCTAACTTGTGTTCAGTACTGTATCAGTGACCCCAGACCGGGTGGTGCTCCTGTGTGTACTTTGTGGTTACGAGTAGATGTAAGTAAATGCAGTTTCAGATAAAGATCAGGTTTCAAAATCAGGACCTTTTTCCACTTTCCCAGGGTGAAGCTGGTTATGTGCAAACACATCCTGATGAAGAGCAGAGTAATATACTAAGAACATAGGTTACAACACTCAAGTACACCCATCATCATCAAACTACAATCTCCAGTGGTTCTGTTTGCTCAGGAAGAAGAAGAACACACCTCTTAATGTTTTGTAAAAATGCATTCAGTAGATTTCCCTTCAAATCTGACATTATATCTAAACAACATATCAATTAAAATCAAATGGTAAAATAGAGAGACTGACAGAGAGACTGATCTTTTTTTATTTAAAAGGAAATGAGAACATAAGCCTGAAATTTCTGCTTTACTTTTATCTTATTTTAGATAAATGTAGTTTATTTTTGCCAGCACTGAAATTTATTGTTATTATTATTATTATTTACTTATGTCTAGTGTTCATTTATTTTCGTTCTATATATACTGCGTTATGCTGTTGCATTGACTTGATCTCCCTGCAAATCATTAACTTTTAATTAGGTATTTTAGGAGAGGAACTGTAAAGACAATAATAGAGGCAGAGGCCGATATGTTGGCAGCTGTTAGTTTATTGGCGATATATTGTTTATTGTATATTGTAACAAGAAATGTGAGTACAGAAAAGCCAAACCAGGTGTGAGGTGAAATTCGAATGGTGTCTCCATTATATGGTGGATGTGCAGCCTCATTGTTTCTGCTGTACCCTGACTTACTGACCTGGCTGGAGCTGGATTTGTGTTACTTTTTGAGCCATTTAGCATTTCAGTTTAATCTGCCAAGACAAAAATGTAAGAGGACTCCGTGTCTGACCTTCATGACGCGCTCAGAGGTGTGTAGCTTTGGATTGGATGATAATGTGGGTGTTGGCAGCCCACATGGAAAAGTGAAGTCGACTTCCCGGCATGCTGTTGTGTCCACACAGATTTAGTTGTGTGGAGGTGACAGTTGATTTATCTTTTTGTTTCATGCCTGTAATGACCCCAACGAGGAGAAGTGGGACAGAGGCTGCAGCGTAAGGAAACAAATTTCTCTCTTGGCAGAAGGTTTGCTGCTCAGTCAAAGGTGTGTTGATGGAAATTTATCAGTTTAAAGTTTTTTTTTTTTTGTTTTTTTTTTTTCATCCCCAGGAATTACCTCAAGAGCTTCAAAGTATTGAGGCTGACAATCGAATAGAAAGGGTATTCTAGTGTAAGTATATTTTACAGGAAGACCCCCTGCATGGTGGCCTGGGAGCCATTGTTTCTGTGCTATTTGTCCTGTTTGTTTGTGTGGAGGACCAAAGGCGAGCGTGTTTACCTGAGATCAGATGGCGGTTGTGGTGGTACACTGTAAGAGGAAGAAACGTGAGAGTTAATGATGAACTATTTCTAAAACAAAGTGAACAGTGTTACTCGGAGGTTACCTTAGAGCTAATCTTTCGTTGCCATAACTTCAGGTCCCGTGAGGTCTGGGTGGAGTGGGTGTTGGAGCGACGGTCATGCTGGTAACCGCTGACCGTAGAGGTCAAATTTTCTTTTGTAGAGTCCGACGGGGCTTTTCAGCACTTGTTTATCTGAAGCTGTTGAATATTTCTGCCATTTCAAGGTCTCGACAAAACTCTGCTCCAGAGGCACATCATGTGTTTGAAAGGCTGTAAATAGTTCATCTTTTCCAGGTTAATGTCTTCTTGCGAGCTGAGTCTGATTTAGCTGACCCTCTGTTGTCCTTGGTTACGATTCAAGTCCCACAAGACTCCACAAAGTCCACATTAAAAACACATTATTAAGTGAGCACTGACCAACCTCTCACACCTTCCACTGCCAGTGACAGAAGGGAAAAGTAGCTCCACTTTGCAAATAATGAGTCAAAGAAAATTGTATTTAGGAGACCATGGAAAGGCGGAGGTTATCCTTTCGATGGTACATTTTCCGTTTTTTTCTTCCTGCTTTTATGACCCCTAAAACCTGCCTAGAAAGTCTCCTGATATACTACCCAGGAATTTGAAGGTGATAATTATACAAATCTAAGCTGGATTTTTTTTTTTTTTAATTATTGATTCCATTAAAGAGATGTCAAGGTTTAAAACTACACTCATCAATTGTTTTAACAATTATTTAGATGACAATTTGTATTGTGTAGTGGTTGGAATAGTGGTTGCTGTATCTCCCCTCAGTTTCACAGAGGGGTTTCAGGGTCTAGCAGCTTATTGTTTTGGATGTGGGGTCCACAGCTTTACTGTTCTGGTATATTCTCTCTGCGCTCATTAGCGCTGTTTCTAGATGTAGGCAGCCATCTCTGCCTGCTACTTGAACAGAAACAAAAAACTAAAAAAGTTAACTCGCTAGCTAGTGAATTTTTTTTTTTTTTTTTTTTTTTTTTTGCATTTAACCTCTTAAAGGATATTTTACACTCAGGAGTTGGTGGAGACCAAAACGGAGCGTGAGGAGCGTTGATATTTGACACCTTCAGGTCCAAATGGATTCCTATGTTGCTTTGTATCGGCTGGATGTAAATAGGAAAATGTTAATCACCGTTCTCATTTTATGAATTTATAGCAATGTTGTGTTTGGAGCTTGTTGCACTGCTCCTATCCAGGCACAAAAATCATCTGTTTAGACCTGCCAACTCTCCCGGGTTTTCAGGTTTTCCAGTATTTGAAGGCCGTTTATCGGTACCCTCCAGTTTTGTTGTTTCTCTCAGAAATCCCCCGTTTTGTATGTCTGATTTTACCCCAGTTGCCAGATCATCGACGAAAAACAATCAACACACCGTGGACAATTTCAACCTAAAGGTTACTGTAACTTGGCAACCCACGACTCTGTTCCACCTGCATGTGCCAGCTTTTGTCTGCACTGATAGGCCAACGGTTTGTTCCCCAGACGGATGCACTGTGTGAAAGGAACAAATGAGAAGGATATTCTGGCGCTCCTTTCTCTCTAAGTGATGACGGATGTGTAAACAGATGAAGTCACAACGCAGCCAACAGAGTGTAAATTATGTGGATGGCAATTGTATCAGATGACATAGTGGTTATAAAATTTGCTAATTAGCGCATGCTGTTATGTAGAAAATGTTTTCCACTTTTGGAGCGAGGTTTACTGGCTACTGATCATTGTAAGTAGCGAACCTACTTAGCTGTCAAAATGCCAGGTTAGCGGCCCACCTAATAAACTGAAATACACCTGCAAATTTACACAGTGGACGTCATTGCCGTGCCACACACCATATGCTCCTGGTGTGTGTGTTTTTGGTTTTTTGTTTCCTCAAGTCCACCGAAGTCTCAGTTCAGATTTTTGTGGGTGCAGAAACAGCCAAAGATGGTGGCAAAACCGCTGTAAACCCAAATTCAAGCTGCAGCACCGGTTTCACGTTTCTACACGCGGAAGTTGTGTTTGCCTTCAGCCTCTCACCATGAGAGTCACACCCATGTCTTCCTCCGTTACTGAAGCTAACCTGAAACACAACACCGGGGTCCCTTGTTGTGAATTAAACCTGAGATTCTGTGTCGCACCGAGCTACAAAGAATGCAGTTCTTTTGGGCTTCCTGCCGGGCTGCTCAGTGAAGTCCTTGGAGGACACACAAGGTGTGCACCTGACTTGCAAACACACACACATACAGAGGGTTTTTCTCATGGTCCAGCACCACGTCACCTGGTCTGATGAGCTTTTGCCAGTTGGATGATTTGATTATAGAAACACTATTTTGGTTTCTGGCCTCCCGCCTCTCTTTGCTGCTCACTTACTGAGGTGTGTTGTCTGAATAGACTCACCAAGGTGACGGCAGCCGGTCACCTCAAGCGCACACAGGGGACATTGTGTGTGTGTGTGTGTGTGTGTGTGTGTGTGTGTGTGTGTGTGTGTGTGTGTGTGTGTGTGTGTGTGTGTGTGTGTGTGTGTCTGTGTGTGTGTGTCCATGTCGATGCTTCTTGTGTTCACAACTGTGGTTCTTTTCTACCTGCAGTTTTTTCCTGGCTTCTGAGATGCAGAAGTTTTCTTCCGTTGTTTGTTCAGTAGATTCCTCGTCATGATTAATGTAGAACAGTTTGAATTCTGGTTACCACTATTTTCGTCATTGTTTTTCACAATTTAAAAATTTGTATCAGTTCATGGATGTTTATATATATAATGTACAGTGTGAATTAATCAAACTGACTTCGGTGATCCTGACTTGTTTTCTATCTCCATCATCAGGTCGAGATTTGTATTTGTGCTATACTTAGATTTACGACCAAATACCTGCCAAACAAGCCTCATGTGCCCTTGGTGCTCAGTACCAAACAAGTAACAACCCGCCGTGATATCACCCTATTGTTTTATGAGCAGCTGTTTTGAAGCCTCGAGTCTGACATACTGGCTGTTGCTCTCTTGGTTGTTTTGGAGCCAATTGGCCATATTTGGACGAGCCGGAGTGGATCTGACTGAGAACCCGAGGACACTACGCCCGCCCACCTATACGAGCAACCTGACTACACCCCCGGCATGTCAATCAAACTAGGCATGTGCTCAAATTGGAGCCAGAGTTTTCTTGGAGCCAGCCCCAGTGGACCTCAGTGCTATTGCGCTCTACACTGTCGCTTACTTAGAGACTACATCCATTTTTATGTGCAGTCTATGGTGCCAAATAGTTCATGTCAGCATAGTAATGTGCTTGTAAAGATGGTGAACATGGTAAACAATTTAACCTGTTAAATCTTAGTGTCGTTCATTATAGATTTAGAAGAAAGGCTTGTCGACACTCGAAGTGTGTCAGCTGGACTTAATCAGTCGTTCATCTTTCACACATATGAGAGAACACACACGCTTCTGTTGTAACCAGTACACCATCTAAATCTAACGCATATATTTACACTTCAAGTCTATTTTTTTTTCCATTTTAAACCCATCACTTTCTCCTTGTGTGTTGGTGTCTGAACACTGCCAAAATGCTGTTGACCTACGCTCAGTACTGTGCCTGTGTGGGCACAGATGGAGGTTTGAAGCTGCTTGATGGAAAAACAGAATCCAGACTTAATGTGTTTAATCATATTTTATGACAACAGCAAGCTGGTCCCTATTAATTATGTAGCACACACAAATACTCACCGTGGCGACCGGTCCATTAATAGTGGAATAAAGTTGTGTGTTGGCATACTGGTCTGTAGCTCCTGACCGTTGACCTCTTTGTTGGTGAAATTCTGAAAAAACACCAATCAATTAAGTTTTATTGTTACCGGACCCCTCGACAATGATTTACTTCTGGTTGGAGATTTGAAGTCTTATCTCCTTAAAATAGTCTTTCAAGTGATACACAGCTCTTTCCTGTTGGTGTGGATCGCGTTCTTCTTTTGTCACCAGAGGTCAGCTGACTCCGTCCTCGCTTGTGTTTTTATAAATCGTCAGGTTCGAACCAAGCGACAACCAGCAGTGACGTTGTGGTTTGTTTTTTTGAACGGCCGTTATGAAGCCTGGAGTTCAGATTGTGGCCGGCGCCATCTTGCTAGTTCCGAGCAGTTTGGAGCCGGTAGTGACCATATTTGGGCGGGATGGGGGAGAGCAAGTGGGAGATCTGACTCGATCTGATTGGAAACCCAGCGATACTACGTCCCGCCCACCGATAGCCATAATCTGACAACGTCACAGGGTGTCAGTCAAACAGACACGTCCCCCCCAAACACGGCTTTTTGAAGCTTATTTTGAAGCGGAATTATTGTCAGATGGACGGCCGGAAAACCAATAAGAAGAAGCAACTTTAGCTAACAACACCTAGATAACTCATGGAGACATTTTATTGACTGATAATTTTTGGAGACGAGTCTAATGGGAGTCTATGGAGCCGCAGGCTTTTCAGAGCCAACCTCTAGTGGCACCCGGTGGTATTGCAGCTTAAGGCACTTCTGCATCTGCCTCATTTTTCAGACCCGGAAGCTACGAACACTTTTATCTACAGTCTATGTTTTGAATGCAGCCCGTCCGCTGCTCTTGTGGTCCGTTTTGTGAGGTGAAGGCCACATGACGAGGATCTGGACTGAGAAACCAAGAAGGAAGTGTTGACATTGTAGCGACTGTACAATGACTTTGCTTTGTGTGACTTCTTATGTACTTATGTGGTTTATCAAAACCAGAGCTGTCAAGCTTTTCTGGATGTTTCCCTTCTTTTTCACCCGGTGGCTGCTCTTTTATGGTCAATGTGTTTGGAGCTTCATATTCGTAGCCATCAATTTAAGCTGCTTATGGGTTCTGAGGATCCTTCGTGCATTGTCGTCACATTCAATCAATCAAAAGCAGTATCTCCACCGAGAGCTGCTGCGGACAGCCTGTAATCTGATTAGCATGGATTAGACCCACTGTATGGAACTCTGCAAAAAAAGGCATAATCTCTAATTTTGATTCAAGGGGCAATACGAGGGATGTTTACTCAGAGGATTATATTTGCATTCACCAGCCTGGTTTTAGTTGGAGATGGAGAAGTTTTGTCTGTATTTACCGAGTTGAAACCAGGTATATAATTAATTAAATATAATTCTATATAGTTACTAATACCAGTCTTCCAGTGCTACAGCTTCTAATTTGTCTGAAACCACCATTACAAAATAAAAGACCCAAGCTAGTTTAGTTTCCCATTTTTGTTCATTCTTTCATTAATGTACGAGGGACTTTTTTTATGCACATTTATTTTGCCTTTTTGTCTTTAAAATATGGTGATTTGAGGAGAGGTCACCGTTGTAGCATGAAGTGTAAAAGGTTAGCAGAATATTTAAAGCTGCGCTAATCAAAATATGTAAAGTGAAAATGATCACTTGTAGTTATCAGTGTGTAGAAAGTGATCAACCAACTCTGCCGTTTCCATTAGCTGTGTTGAATATTTTAACGTTTGGTAAAACCGTCTGTAGCTTTTCTTTTCCGGTTCACTTTCACTGCTCTACCACTATAATTTCCAGTGCAGCAAGAAGCTGATTTCAGCCCAAAAATCTGCAAAACCAACTTAAGTTTTAAGTGTGCAAAAAATGCGGGTGACCACAGTGGACCATGTCGCTGTTATCTAGATATTTTACACAGGAGTTGGTGGAGACCATAAGTGTTGTTACTGTTTTTCTAAGTGAGGCAATAAGTGTTAAATAAATGTTCACAGTCCTCTTGATCTGGTGGAAATTAATTTACATTTTTTAAGCGGTTGGAGATTTAATAACATATAAAGTGTATGTTATGCAAGACAGTAAAAAAACAAACAAACAAAAGGAATTAACAAAGTTGTCATATTGACAATTAAGATGTATCGATGGATTCACGCTGCCAACTTAAAAGCCTCTTTTTGATCCGCTACCGTTTGCCCTGTTAAAGTTACTGCATTACACTGTTAATACAAACTCAACACTTAATGCATCTGTTTCAAATTAAAAGCCCTTTGCTTGCATTTCAGTAGGCAGAACCCATTCATTTCTTAACATAGCTTTTATTTGAACGTGTTGTGACTGAAATCAGACCCTCTTGATGAGTCGTGCAGAACAACTATTAAAATTAGCCTGATTATATTGTTGATTTAATTAAATTAAATAGATTAAAATATTGAGTCTACATTATTGACTATTCATGTAAACTTGCACCAGTGTTTACACAACCTTAAAGATTTGTATGAATATTTAAATGCAGATACGTGTTTATATGTTACTTGTTTTTATACATGAATTTATTCCTTCAGACCCATTTATAGTTATTTTAATGTCACTCTCCAACTTGCATAAAAGCCAGCAGCTGTACCTTATCCTCATTGACTTCTTTCTTGTTATATTGATATTTATTCATTTCAGCGGGATCAGATTTCCTTTTGCTTTTTGCAGTCGTTCTGTTACAACGGCTAGAATCACTTTAACATGCAAATACCTCATTTAAATAGATCGATCTTCACCTGATATCAAAGATGCAATTACTTTTAGTAAAGCATCCGCAAAAGGCGTTCAAAATAAATGTACAAACTTTTAGAAGAAACACGCAATTTAGAACCCTTTATTTCAGATCTTAGTATGTTTGAGTCTCCACAACACTGCAACCCGATCTGTCCAGAGCAGCAATGAGGAAGTAGAGCGACATCATTTATGAATGTGGATTTTTCATGAGTCATTTACACACACTCTTGGGGGCTGAGGCTTCCACTTCCCTTTTAAAGCTTATGTCAGTAAATAAAGCTGTTAGATGTCGTTCCATGCTGGTTATTATGAATCAGCAAGCTGAAAGTTTATTTTTACATTGCGTCTTAAATAGGATGGGAGATTTTTTTTCAAAAGTGTGAAACAATGAAAAAAAAAAACGGTTGTTTGAGAAGTTTCGTTTGAAGGAGAGGTGTTGTTGTTTTTTTTTAATCTGTGGGACAGTGTTGTACACAAAGCTGTGAGAGCTGCTCTCTGAAGAGATAAATGGCAGGGTGGTGCAGATGATAGTATTTAGAAAATACTCTGGTGGGATGTGATAACTGTCATAGGGGAGATGTTGTCAGTGGGAGCACTGGCTTAAGAGAAGAGGACTAAGATGTGAGAGAAAGCTGCTTAGTTTTAATGGCTATAAACAACATCAAGACCCTTTATTGATCATGTATGGATTCATGCTAATTTATTTTGCCATTTCCTTTGATCTTGTGTGTGTGTGTGTGTGTGTGCGTGTGTGCGTGTGCGTGTGTGTGTGTCTTCGTCTGCTTAATTTGAAGCTGATTAAAGTGTAAGTACAGTTAATGTGATCAAGCCTTGTCCATATAGAAATGTCAAAGTGGTAAAAAGTAGACCTGCAACAATTAGCAGATTAATCGATTAGTTTATCAAAAGACAATTAATAAGTAATCATTTAGTTTTAGTCAATTTACTTGCAAAAATGTTTGTTTCTGGTTCCAACTTCTTAAATATCAGGGTTTGATGTTTTACTTACCTGTTTTATGAAGTAAACTTGTGATTAGGTTTTGGATGTTGGTCAAAAAAGCAAAAAATCTGAATACATCTCCTTTGGAAAAAACATTTTTCCAGATGAATAAATAAGTAAATATTGGTCAGTTGCACATTCTAGCAAGTGCAGACCACTTTAAATCACATTGCAGGAACATTAAAAAAAAAAAAATCTTTTCATCATCCACACTGCAGCTGTTCACCGTATGCAACTTTGGGTGTTGAAAAGAGATATTTTTGTTAAGAAACGTTTGGTTACCAAGAATCTGAGCCAAAGTAGAAGAAAAGATCCTACGTTAACACAGAGAATGAATTGTTATGCATATTATTGTAAATAAAGGGGTTCTTAGATCACATATTGTACCTCCATAAAGATGGCGGGGGGCACATGCGACTTTTAATAAATAGTCATCAAGTCCCATATGTTGTCATAATGACAACAGGATGCAGCTCATGTCCAATTAAAACAAAGCTGAACTTAATGTGTGAAATTAGAGTGAAGTGCCCCTTTAATTGTCTCTTCTGCTGTCTGATGCAATAACTGGTGGAAGCTATTTCACAGCTATACTTGGGTAAAACAGGTCTAGCTGGGTTAATATCAATTAATTGTTTTCTTGTGATTTTGCAATGCAAACACGACCAAACATGTTGATCCGCCTGGCTTCCCATGATCTCAGTATGCACCAGAAACTAATTGTACGTTTCGTAAATTCTTCCTGTCTGCTTAGAAAGGTGAAGCCAATACAGTTAGGCATAGCTGAACACAGCAGCTGCCCTCTCGGCTCTATGATGTTTCCATGAAAACATAAACGCGTGTGTTTGTGTTAAACAAATCAAAAGAGTGACATGTGGCAGTGGGCAGTTTCCACTCTCGGTTTTATTAAAACAAAATTCACATGTAATTAGAGCATGTTTGTTTTGTACACAGCACCATCTGATTCAATACTGCCACGCGCTTCTGTCAGCTGACAGCCTCCGCCTTAGTTTCCACTGCAGCCTGAGGGCAGAGGGGCGGGGTCAAAGTTCAAACTAGACAGGGCGGGTCTGGTGTCTCCGGTAGAGCGAGTTTATGCCCTGTGGCCGTGTGGGAGAGCGTGTTGGCGCTCGTCCTCTCCAGGATACGGATGTCCTTCTCGCTCGTGTACTATTTCTGCTGACACTGGTTCATCTGAACGACGGAGAGGTCACAGCTGTTTGACCTCCTTAATAATCCCACGGCCGAGTGTGTACCGTCAATAAGAGCTGATTGGATGTTTCTATATATTTTCTGTAATGATCTGTGACGTTTTTTCTATAAACAGCTTCTCAGCTTAATTTATTTCTAACCTTAAAGTCCCGAAGGACTTTAGAGAGAAGGAGAAAGAGCTTGCTGAGATGTGACTAATCAATAATCAATCAGCAGGACAAAATAAAGTCATGCATAATGTACGTTTTCTTCTCTGTGAGTTTTAATTTCTTCTCCGTCCCTTTTTGTTTCTGTCATTACAGAGAATAGTCAGCATTGAGGTGGGCCAGTGATGCCACCCCCGGCCACGAGTCCCCCCGCCACGGCCCCACCAGACGGCGGGTGGGGGTGGGCTGTGGTCCTCGCATCTTTCATCTCCATCGGCTTCTCCTACGCTTTCCCCAAGGCCATCACGGTCTTCTTCAAAGACATCCAGATCATCTTCGATGCCTCCTACAGTCAGATCGCGTGGATCTCCTCCATCATGCTCGCGGTCATGTACGCTGCAGGTGAGTCGCGGGTCGCATTTACTTTCATCTAATTTTAAAATCAAAGTAAAATTGAATTTTTTGTTGTGTGAGGGAATACGAACTACATACTGTTAAGTCCCCTGGTGCACTACCGATGGGAGAACGTCAGGCTTTATAGATTAAGGTCACGTAGATTTAAAGGAGCAGTATGGAGGATTTAATGGCATATAGTGGTGAGGTTACAAATTGCAACCAAATGACCACCCTCCCTCTCCTCACCCTCCCCAGCCAAGCATGTAATACAATCTATAGTGGTCACAAAAGGCACAAAGGCCCTCTCTATGTCCAGTGTTTGGGACTGTTACCTTTTCATCTTGAGTAGGAGTTCAAAACAAATACTGGAAAATACAGTTTGATTTTATATGTATATTTGATGTTTTCAAAAGGTTGTAACAGTTTATGCGCATGCTAAAATCAAACACTGACACTTAACACAAGAGGTTCAAATATTCCATTTTATTCCAGCACAGGTTTATGCATCTTTATATATTTCTGTTCATTTATGTAAAGTCAATCTGGTGGTATTTTTTAAATTTAGTTTCTATTTTTATTTCACAATTTCCACAGACCCATTTTTACTTGTGGTGAAAGTGTAAACTCGCCCTCTAGCTTAACTAAATGACCTGACTGAAAACGAACAGCAACAAGTAGTCGTGTCATCTCGACTCGTTTGTGTTTTACTGGTGATGGCCATAACGTGGAGTAACAGTCACAGAGGACACAGTGCTCAAATCTGCTAGTTTTTTGTTCTACCTTTAAGACAGGCAGTGACAGCGTACAGATGTAAGTAGGTGGCGTGATCGGATCGTGACCTGGATTTGAGACCACCAGGATGCTGGCACAGCGTCACACGCTGAAGCCCTCCAGACAGTCAGAAAACCACAGTGCTCTGCCAAACAAACAGAAACAACAAATCACAATTCCTTGGAGTGTCACTGACAAGACCTACAATCGGCATGTTTGTTCGGAGAGATAATCTACTCGGAGCTGCTGGGTTTTGTGATATACTGCTCCATTTCTCTACATGAGCAGATTGACAGAGTTTTAGATAAACAAAAATCTGTTCTAAAAGTTTTGCCATTAAAACTGCCAAAAACGGCGTATATTGTTCTTTTTTAAAAATTTAAATAAAGACATTGAAGCTGAATTTTCATTTCTACATACTAAACTAATAAAGCTCAGCCACCAATCAAATTCAGACCACCATTGTCGCAACCATTTTATCATCCCAAACACTGACACCGGTTGTTTTTTATTTTAACGAGGAGCCTTTGGAGGGTCGGGTTGGGTTTTCAGCAGGCCTCTCCACCATATTGCTCCGATCACCTTCTGTATTTCCCACTCTGGCCTCGGCCCTGCAGCCTTGTGCTTGGCAGTGCCACGGCTGCCATCTGTCCACGCTGTAATCCTCCCGTCACTCTTATCTTGCGCTGTTGTCACCATCTGTACTGGTCATCGGCGGGCCTGGAAAGCTCACTCCCTCTGTCGTGGAGTGCAGCTCCCATCGAAAAAACAGACAAAGAATTTAGTAAATCTTCATTCAGTAACTAAGAGGTAACAAAAAATATCAGAACATGAAGGCCAAAGATACATTCAAGGTCATTTAGGAGCAGTAGGCCTCGTGCAGGAATTAATCATGAGAGAAAATGTCCTTAATTGTCACATAAATGTGATTTAAAAGAACTTCTTGCATCTTCGTTTGCATAAATTGAGGAGAGATTCAGACCTGACGAACAAGTAAGCGGAAAAACCCTCTGAAATATTCCCTAGAGTTTCTTTTTCACACCTAAATGTACGAACCAAAGTTCATGTTTTCGTTGCCTTATATACACATTTGATTTGTTTTGGTTTCATTACATTTCGCTGACGCTTTTATCCAAAGCGACTTACAACACACCCATCGGGAGCAATTTTAGGGTTCAGTGTCTTGCTCAAGGACACTCAGGCATGTGGACAGGAGGAGTTGGGGATCGAACCACCAACCTGCCGATTAGTGTGCAACCCACCCTACCGACTGAGCTACAGCCTCCCA
Source organism: Embiotoca jacksoni (assembly GCF_022577435.1). Taxonomy (NCBI): domain Eukaryota; kingdom Metazoa; phylum Chordata; class Actinopteri; family Embiotocidae; genus Embiotoca; species Embiotoca jacksoni. The sequence goes on along the minus strand of NW_027185352.1, from coordinate 6,531,553 downwards.
AGTGAGTCCCTTAGCTTCATATTGCAATTTTGCAAGCATACTTAAGACCTTTTCGTGACCTACATCTTGTCATCATCACCTACATGGGCTGCGTCTCATTTCTTTCACGAGTTTATAGTTTTGATATTTTTAAGTGTTTTTTTCAACTTTGGAATTCTTCGTCGGACCAAAGTACAATTAAATCCTTGGTCTCCTCCTCTGCTTATGTGGTCCTGCAGTTAATTTTCACTTCCTTTTGATGAGCGACATTAATCTGCCTCAGCCTCCTGTAATTGTTCAAATAGTCTGAACCATCCAAAGAGTGTTCCTCACTGAAACGAGCCGGACCGTGGTTCGGTTTGATCCCGACTGAGACCACCTCTCTTGGTCGGATAAAAATGTGCTCCTTTGGTCCGCACCGTGGTTCGAGGCACCTTTCACACCCGCTACTTTGGTTCGGACCAAACTCAGAAGTCCGAAGGTCTGGACCGAACAAAGTTGGTGTGAAAGCATCTTTAATTATTAATGAATCAAATCAATCAACCAAAATGGCAATTTGAAAATAAGTCTAAATCCTCTGTTGCAGTTGACAGTGTGAAATCCATCACTGTAATCTTTGGGAATGCTGATGAAGCTGATCATCAAACTGTATGACGGGACACCTCATGAACAGGACGCATTCGTCAGGTTCAAACAAGCCACTCTGCAGTGAAGGTTTGCTGAGTGTGACTTCAAACACGTGCTGGTCAGAATCTAAAGCAGCCTGAAAATTACAAGCATGATTACAATTATTAGTGCAACACATTTGTTGAACGTCAAGAAACGTTTCTGGTTACTGTCAATTAGTGCCTTCCCTCTAACCTCACCGAGAGAGCCGCACTTCTACCGATCACCCACTGCTGCTTCACAGAGACTGTATGTCATTATCATATGGGGGACGGCGTCAATATGTGCAGTTGCTAAGTGAGCTGCTCTTGTTACTCATTCATTCATATTGATTGCTCTCATCAGCTATTCATTAAACACCTGCTCTCTTGTTCTGCCTCGTACGCTGATGAAGTAATCGCTGTTTGACTGCTTTAACACCTTTCTAATTCCCCACCGCTGCGTCCGGGTGTGTGTTGGTGTTTACACTGATCTGTCGTCACGGTGAAGCGGCCTGATAATGAGCCGACAGCCTCCGACACCCAGAAATAATAATACAATGGATCCAAATGACCTTTTAACTTCTTTCCACAGCCCGGTGATAACCTTGTGTCTTCAACCTGTCGACCTTTTTATGAACTAAACATACAAAACAAGCTTGTTTTCAGCTGGATTGACTGAATGTCATAAACCAGAGAGGTCAGGTCACCATGAGGTCACGCTGTAGAAAGTTCAATATCCACCATGCTGTCCTCCCCTTTGTTAAAATCTTTGGCCTTTGACACAGCACTATGTTTACCAGGGACTTCATTGTTGTCTGAGAGTTCACGACCCACTCAAACTCCTGATTGATTTGTCAATAAAAATGCCAAACATGCTTGTTGGAGCCAAACAAATGTAAATAGTGGCTTCTTTGTTTTCTGATTGGTCTGCTTCTTTCAGATTTGAACCTGTGGACGGCAGCGTTGGTCGGTCAGTCCACCACCACTTTGGTCTGAAATATCTCAACAGCTATTGAATGGATTTAATACAGACAACTGGGGTGCCCAGAGGAGGAGCTTTCTTAACTTTGCTAGTCCCTGTACTGTGAACTCAGTTTCAATACTTGCCACACATTTTATTTTTAGGCAATCTCCCAGCAACCCTCTCATTTTATTGTTTCTTTTGGGGAACTGTAATTTCCATGTCCCTCAAACACTACATGGCTGTGTTTTTAGCTTCTGTCTGACACCTTCCTCTCCAGAAGCCATACAAATTTGCATGTTCATGTCAACGAAACTGAAAATGGTTTCACAGACCTCAAAAGTTGGTGGAAAACAGATCAACCTGCAAACCTCAACATGAACCAATCAGCGATGTTGGCGTGACAACGACCTCACCTCTCCTGGAGATTTTGCATCGTCAGTTGCCTGATCAACCATGCAAATCAACTTGCAAACAACATCTTTTTTTTTCTTTCCAAACAACCAACAACCTTTCCCCTCGGGCGGTATTTTAGTTTCACAATCTGTCCTATTAGAAACAGGAGGGTTTGGCAATGTTTCAGCTCTGTGGTGCAGTCCTTCCTCGTGTTACATCAGACAGCTGTAAGGCAACCATCCCTCATGCCTTCAGCACGGCGAGTGTCGCACTCTGATGATGCGTTTAAGCTGCATGCGGTGTCTGTGTTGGATCAATGTCGCTAATCCAGAGAGAGAGAGAGTTGACCTTGGGTGTAGAGACATTGTGTTACATTCACTGTCAGTCATAAAGACAAGTTGAAGACCGGATGAGAAGTAAATCGTTTCTTAGAAGGCAAAAAAACAACCTTTAAAAAAAAAAAAAAAAAAAGATTTTACATTCTACAAATGAAAACATATCTCTGGCATATAGAGTGCTCACTGTCATTAATTTATTCTTATTTGCATGAAGACACCGTAAAGTCACAATCCCCTTCAGCTTTAAACTAAATACCATCTTTTAACATAATTTGTAATTGTTGGTCTTCCTAAAAAACTTTTCTTGAACTTTAAAAGTCATTTCCAGTTCAGCAGCACCCTGAGGTTCCCACGGATTTGCTGCACGTGAAAGTGATTGAACACTTAACCTCTGTAGTCTACGTGTGCCCCTGTTACACTGTCGAATAATCCACAGACCGTGAAGGGACTCAAATGAAAACCTTTGTCATTGCTGTCGGTGGATTATCCAAAGAAATGGGGATATTGTGGGGAAACATGTAAGTGTTGACATTTCCGCCTCTATAATGATGAGGTGGTGGCTTCTGTGCCTTGTTCAAAGGCACCTCAGTGGTGCTAACTTTCCGCATTCACACTGTTCTTGCAGGTGACCCTATTCTCTAAGCTTAAAACCAGCACCTTAACATCATCCATCCGTCGCCGCTCACTTTACCTCAAAGCCTCATGTCAACCTGAAAATGTGGACGAACCGTTATCTGGTAAATAAACTGGGTTTAGTCCGGTTCTTCCTGTTATTTCACTGAAAAAGTCTGTGAAACAAGTCGACAGCCAGACGCGGTCTCTTCAGAAAAGCGTGTCTGCATCTTCTTGCAGCCCAAAACAGCTTTTAAAAGTTGTTTGCTTCCATGTCTGTCGACTTGATCCTATTTGAAGTGTGATGGATAGCCGGCATCCTCGCGTCATGAGCTGTACCAGCCTCTTCGCCACAGCTCACATTAAAGGCTCAGGGAAAAACGCATTTCTATGTGTCATTCCCTTTTGGGATCGAGGTGGTTATATTTAGTTTGGGGTTTTGTCCGCTGTGTAATGAAGTCCACGCTGCGTCTGGCCAGGAGATGATAAGCCTTTTTTTTTTTTTTTCAAGGGAGGTAATGTGCAGGCTCAGGGGCTTCCTCATCTCGGTCCGACTCGGGTCCCGCCGAGCCCCCGAGAATACTGATCACTGCCGCGGATGCAAATGAGGGGAACTTTCCTCAAGGTCGAAAAAAGATTCATGCAGAGCGAATTTAAGTGAGATGACTCCTCGCCCGTTGTGGCTTTTTTAAATTGCAGTGGGCCTGGCAGAAATATGATACATCTTCTGGCTGGTAATGAGTGCATTATTTAAAAAAAAAAAAAAAAAAAAATGTCATTACATTTCTCTCTCCCTGTTCGATTTTCACCTCCTGTACTTAAAATTCAACTGAAGGTTAGAAGATGGTGGCAATTATAAGATTCCTAAAAAGTGCTGGAAGCTGCCTCATTATGCATCGGATGTTATGTTCAGAGAAACTGATCAAAGACTCTCAGTCCTTCCCTGGAAAAATGGAACCAATACAACATAAATTCACCATCTTTACTCAAAATGTAATAAAGTGAGTCATAATTTAGAAATACAAAATATATTTAATAATTCCTGGAATTAAACCAACGTCACATAAAACAAGTATTATATTAGTTTTGCTTAAGTTATATTTCAGATTTATTTTGTCAGAAGACTAAACAATATTTAGTGATAACAGATGATACAGATGGTGAGTCATCAACTTAATCACAAGCTTTAATCATAATAAATGACTTTAGTTGTCATCCCTACCGAACATGCTAACATTTTAAAACTGCAATAAACAATAAAAAAAAAAAAAATTCAACTGGACTCTGCAGTTACAATTAGTTTCACAGTCTATTAACATCTTTCAACTTATTTATCTTTTTCTGGCCCACAACTTTAGCTTTCTGTTTCACTCTTTCAGCTCTCATCAACTTTGTTTGCATCAACAGGCAGTTTTCAGCACGATACTCCCTCTGCACCACCAAATCGCCCCCTGATGGAGTCAGCAACTAGGTGGTAGCATTTAGCAGCTCAGGAGTTTTCCTCATGAATTGCTGGAGACGATAATCTGACCGATACTGGATTTTTGGGGCCGATACCAACATTAGAGAGCAATACAATTCTGATATTGATAAATGGGCCAAAATATATAAATGGAGTGATTCCTTAAATGTGGTTATTAAACACTTTAATACTTGTGACAAAGATTTGTAATGGAGTCAGGATATTTTACAATTACCGATCGCACAGACATCAGTGCACTGAAACACTAAACTCCACTGTTGTTAATAATTATGAAACACTATTAAAAACGACACGCACACATATATAGAACAATTTGTAATTCATCCCAAACATATTTTTCTGCAGAATGTTCTCTAAAAAATGTCATACCATTCATATATCATATTGCGTGCCAGTAACAATATATCTGCGAGAGGCCGATATCGGTATCGGCTGGTATATCGGTCAGGCTACACTGCAGACCAAAGCAGAGCTATAAGAGGGGGCGATATTGCTCTTTAATTCATCAGGTCATTCACTATATCAAATCTATCAAATGATAATATGTCAGTCTTTTGTTTACTGCGCTTCCCCCAAGTGGTCAGAAAAGCAATAATGCAGCTTTAAAATCATCTTTAATGTTGAGATTCGAGGATTTGGCCAAATCTCAAAACCAGATTTTTTGTAATTGAAATAATGTTGGACGAATAAACCCCTAATCTTTATTATAATTTATGACTAACAGTTAAACAATTACAATTCATAGCAGTGAAAGTGTGGAAAGATGTAATGTTGCAAGAAGTACAGCTGGTCCACAAAGTTGAACCAGAAAGTGCCTTTTTCAAGATTTCATGCACATTTCATAATATGAATGTTGACCTCTGTTTTCACTTTCAAATATGGTTAAACTGGGGATTTGGCTGCACCTTCACCTCGTTTAGGATTTTTACATTTGCTTTGCAGCTTTAGTTACCCGAATATAAACCTAACCTGCTTGCAGTAGGTAATTCTTTTACATCACTACAACACGGCAAATGATAGAAATAGTTTTGTATTGGTTCTGTGTGAGAAATATGTTTTGTGCAAGTTGCTTGTTTGCACAGCAGCTGAAAATGCAACCTGAAGAATAAGATATTACCTGATGCATTTGAGCTGTTTTTCTAAAATAAACATATGCTCTGTATCCTAAAACACATTATATAGAATATTAAATTACATTCTCACATGCAAGTCTTTTCTAATTTATCACGCTGTCACTTACAGTACTTACCTCAAATTGATTTGACACAAGATGGTGTGAGTGCCGTGTTTAAAAATTGAAGCAGGCCAGTTGCTGCTATTAATAGCAGATGGGCTCTCTGGCGTGCCGCACTAACCAGATTAAATCATTATTCACTCACTTTCAGTGATTCTGACAATTGTGAACATGCAACACGCGTGTTTTAATTCCCTGTTTTCCGTGTGTTGCAGGTCCCATCAGCAGCATCCTGGTCAACACGTACGGCTGCAGGCCCATCGTCATGATGGGGGGCTGCCTCTGTTCCTTTGGCATGATCTTAGCTTCCTTCTGCAACAGCGTGGTGCAGCTTTACATCTGCATCGGCGTTATCGGCGGTAAGTCCGTTTAAATCCACTTAAGTCCATTTTAAGTTAATTTGATTATCTTCTACTTCTTAGTTGCAGGTTAAAAATAAAACCAGTTGAGAATGAAGAATGTTTATGTCTTTCATTCATTCATTCATTCGTTCATTCTATTTTTTAGAATTTTTTTTAATTGCTTCCATTTTTTTTACCCTATATTTTCAAATTCTATGCTCCATCTTACAACTTACTTTATATATATTAGGGTTTGTAAAACAAAAGCCTACCTGCCTCAAAATTAGAGTCCCCTGGTAAAAGCTGAATTTGTCCTCACTGTTTCTAATTTCAGAAATCTACTTCAGATTCAGTACAACGGTATCAACTCAAAGCCCAGTGAAATTACATCAATTTACCTTTTAATATTAATTTGATTTAATTTATTCTGTACTAAAGCTCTTTAATAGATCAAACTTTGGGCAGCTCTCAATGCCTTGTCATCAGAGAGGTGGTTCTTAATCTTTATAAGTATGACCCCACTCTTAAAAATACAAAACAATGTGCAACCACCACCTCCCTGTCCCCCAACCTCCACCTCAGGAAAGGTAACGTTAATGTCATTGCTAATAAATGTAAATGTGCATGTTAAACTTGAGAGTCCCAATCCCCAATGTTACGAACTGCTGCATTATATGAAGTCATTTAATTATTGGTAAGTTTATCACATTATTAAGAAAAGTGTTTTCACATTTACTCAAAGTATTGTAACTTGCTATTCTTGTAATCCAGCTGTTAAATCAAATTGACATTACTTTATTTTTTGTCATATTGTAAGTTAAACAAAATCTGAATCAAATAGTGTGCACATTACTGCTGAATGAAAAAAAAAAAAAAATATATATATATATACATATATATATGTGTGTGTCTACGTATTGGTGAAACTGTCATACTAACAAGATGGAGAGTCTACAGCCGTGCCAGCTGCTCTGTCAAGCTGTACTTTTAGTTAAATGCTAACAGTAGCACATCTGAATGCGCTCATTGACAATGCTAAGATGTAAGCAGGTGTAGTTTTTACCCTTTTGTGACGTGTTTAAGCTTCCTAATATCTGTTTATTATCACAAAATGCAGAGTATGGCTGCGGCTGATGGGAATGTCATTAGTTTTGCATGTTTAAACAAAACGATTGGATAATCTGTGGAGTAAAGCTGCTAGCATGGCTTAAAAAAAGTTGCACTTCAAAGCACCAGCCATGGAGCTATAGTTAGCTTGTTCTCAGCTGAGCTTCTTATGATCGTGTTCTTTCAATTTCTTTCTGTTTAAAAAGTAAATGAGATCATTTTTAACGGTTTTCTTTACCACAGGTTATTGCATTAACAGTTGTAGTATAGCTGTTTCAAGCCTTAATATATTTCTGTCATCATAGGACTTGGACTAGCCTTCAACCTGCAGCCAGCATTGACTATGATTGGCAGATACTTCTCAAAGAAACGCCCCATTGCTAACGGAATGGCAATGGCCGGCAGTCCGGTCTTCCTGAGCACCCTGGCTCCCCTCAACCAGTACCTCTTCAACCAGTTCGGCTGGAGAGGCAGCTTCCTCATCCTGGGTGGCCTGCTGCTGAACTGCTGTGTGGCCGGTTCCCTCATGAGGCCGCTGGGACCGCCGGCCAGCAAGGCCAAGAAGGACGAAGAGTTGGCCGTCATCGCCACCACGACGAAAGAGAAGCGCACTACCTGGCAAACAATCAACAAGTACCTGGACTTGTCGCTGTTCAAGCATCGCGGCTTCCTCATTTACCTGTCAGGCAATGTCATCATGTTCCTGGGCTTCTTCGCACCTATTGTCTTCCTTGCTGCCTACGCCAAGGACATGGGTGTGGACGAGTACTCTGCCGCCTTCCTGCTTTCCATCCTGGCTTTCGTCGACATGTTCGCCAGGCCCTCCATGGGGCTGCTGGCTAACTCACGCTGGGTCCGGCCCAGGATCCAGTACTTCTTCAGCTTTGCTGTGCTGTACAATGGGGTATGCCATCTCCTCTGCCCACTGGTTGAAAACTACACTGGCTTGGTGGTGTATGCGGTTTTCTTCGGCTTTGCGTTTGGCATGGTCAGCTCAGTACTGTTTGAAACACTGATGGACCTGGTTGGACCTCAGAGGTTCTCCAGTGCTGTAGGACTCACGACCATTGTGGAGTGCTGCCCAGTTCTCTTTGGTCCACCGTTAGCAGGTATGGTCTCTCTGTCCGTCAGTTCGTTAACATAATTCATTCACTTGCATAGTTACTGCCTACAGATTCAAGTGTATTTAGCATTTCTGGCTATTAGGTTCAGCCAGTAAAACCCTCAACATTATCAAGGCCTGGTCACAAAACAAATGTGTTTTCGAAGGGCGGTGGTAACTATTTGTAAAACTACTGCATCTGATGAGCTCTCTGCAAACATGATAGTCATTTAAAAAGCCAGCTCCTTTGCTAATGGGAAAGAAATTAGTTTACAAGATACTTTGGAACATTTCATACTTCTAGGCACTCGGTTCCCTCAGAGGTCAGCATTGTCACAGATTTACTTTGCCCCCACAAATGACAGTCTTGATGCCACAGATAGAAAGGAATTGATTTTGCCATTAAATGTGGGTTAGTCCAGGATTTTACTGAAATCACAATATTTGACAATAGTTGACATTTAGACATGTTTTCTGTTCAGTTTATCTCAATTCTGTCACTCTGTAACTGTGGCGATACCTTAACATTTTAAAACTTTGTGCTGTCTTGCAGGAAAACTGGTGGATATCACCAAAAATTACAAGTACATGTATTTCTGCTGCGGAGTTGTTGTGATTCTGGCCAGTATTTGGCTCTTCGTCGGAAACTTCATTAACTACAGACTCTTGGAGCGTGAGCGCAAGCGTGCGGAGATGTACAAACGGACTGAGACGGAAGATCCGGACCAAGTTCAAGATCAAAAGGAGGCCGACGGTGAAGGCCAAGCCTCTGAGATACTGGTCGACAGTAATCAGAAGAACGAGGAAGCTATGCAGCGGGAAACCAACATCTAGATCGTTCTACTCCGCTAATAGCTCACATCACCTCTGCTTCAAACTCACAACACCCACAACGACGATAAAACGACCTTGGCCCCAAGCCAAGAGGTGCCTCCAGGTGTTCCACCAGGCTCTATTTGGGGTCCTCTATACTTCCCTGAAACTAACTGCCAAAGCAAACAATGTGGTAGGAGGTTGTGAGGCATATAGAAATATTTACAAGAGAGTAAAGTGTAAGATACTGTATGCATGTGAAGAGGCTAAAAGTCAGAAAATATCTGTGGAAAACACTGTAGTACCGAACTGTGTCCTCATATTTTTTTGCCACATTCCCTTCATATCGGATAAACTGCAAAGACTGCAACTGGGGACAGAAACCCAGTGACAGTTAAAATCAACATTTGGGTTTATTGTTTCTGGACTGCAGAATTTTGTTAACTAAGAGCAAACATATAATTCAGAAATTAGTAATGGATATTTATATAATTTATCTCCACACGTCCCGATAAAGTAAAATACTCCAGCCTAAAGCAACACGTGTCATTCTGTTCTTCCTACTGTGTCTTCCGATATGACGTGAATGCAACATCAGTGTGTTGCCACAGTTTTATCAGCACCAGCAAACTGAATTCACATGTTCAAAATAAGTTAAGCCTTCCTCACGACATATTTCGTAAATAAATAACGGTTGAATTAATAAGTCGAAGCAATCGAAGGAGTTATTGGTGTTTAGAAAGAAATTTCTGTCACTAAAAAGGTTTCACGCTGGCAACAGCCAGTATCCGTTAATGGAGATGTCTTGAACAACACTGATTTCTGTGTTCACCTCACAACTAACTTGATTTCTTTCCATTTTTTTACAGTTTGTGGGCAGTTTGAGGTTCTGGTCGCACCAGCTGTAAAGACATATCAGACAAGCTGCAATTGTCATGAGCAAAGACAGCTAACCAAACAACAATCTAAGAAATCCTCATTGACCATGATGGTGGACGCAGCCATTCTCCACGCATCCATCAACCTTTAAAATCAAAAGTTGTGGAGAATTTGTGAAGGTCCTAATTGCTCCGCGTTTCGTACGGCAATTGGGTGCCTTAAAAAACTACCACTCCCATAAATAAAGAGCAGATGTGTTCACAGCTGGTGACGATGGCGTTATTATGCTGCCCGCCTGAGCACTGTAACGTGTAGTAAAACCTGCACAAAAGCCCCATTTTAATACATTTGATTAAGTCATAAAATGCTGCATTAAATGTCTTGGGTTCCATAGTCTGATACTCATATACAGTGTGTTTCACTCAAGGAGAAATGACCACACTTCACCCCAAACAACTTTATGGATTTACTGCAATTCAGTGAATTTAAATTGAATGTAATTTCCTCTGCGGGCCTTAATAAGGTATTAACGACCAAAAACCATCTGCTTAATAGTGGTTTTCTACCCCTCGAGCCCGTGAGCAATATCCTCTCTCATATCTTAATGCAGATATACAGGGAAATGTACTTCTAGTAGCTAGTGACCGTCCATTGATACATTGCCTTAAATGTATTGTAGAGTAATGACTGCAGGGGAATTGTACAGTAAATACTTGATAGTATTATATGAAGCTGATAAACGTTTGTGTTAAATGTCACACACTTTTTTTTTTTTCTGTAATTAACCTTAAAACACACGAGAACTCATTGTAATCTGTTCAATCTGTCTCTGTATTGGAAAGTATTTAGTGTTCTGTATACTGTAGTCTCCCCATGAACTAATTCACTAACAGCATTTACAGAATATACTAATAATTAATGAATTACTAATCAAGTCTACATGTATAGTGTGCACTCAAATATACTGGATAGCCATATGCTGTCGCTATAAATGTCAATACTGTTGAATATTCTGTCCATTCCACGTGTTAGTTTTTGTACACGTCACCCTGCCGTGCTGTCAATCACATCAGCTTATGTCCTGAACAATGGTGTCCTGTCTCAGATGTCCGAACACACTTTAATAACCAATGAATTGTAATTTTTTTAAAAGAAGAAACAGAGATATTTTCTGATTTCCCCGCAGCTTTAAATGTTTATTCAGAATTATGAAAATAGAAGTGCACCCGTTAAGCACGGGTGTATCCACGTCTCATCTCTACCCAACACTCATGATGACACTCGACACTACTGGGGTGTACAGTTTGTGGGGAAATCAGGGGAATCCCTCTGCTGCTATGGGAAATCCTGAAGGATGGGTATCCATGACAACTGCTATGCTGTTTATTGTAAATAAGATCATTCTGAAAGATTTGCACACTATTCTGTTCTTCAGTTTCCCTGAGCTTGTTTTTGGACCTGGACTTGGGCCCATTTACATTTTCATTTTAGGACGAGCGAGTCTCGAGTGTTCGGGTTACGTCTCATAGTCACCGAGGTCATCTGCTAACTTTTCAACTTTAGACTCCATCTCCTGAAATGCACTTAGTTCACCAGCATTTCATGCCGACATTAGGCAGTATTTTTATATTACCATGTCTGTACCCTCCTTATGACTTTGATTGATTGACAACACCGAACCTTCGTGAATGTTACTTTATCCTGCTTGCACTTAACTAGTGGACAGAGAGGCTGCTTTAATTCACTATGCTCACTGTACACACACTACATGATGATTCTCAATGACGGAAATAAGACTGCTGTACAATCACTTTCTACCTAGTAACACTGCCCCCTGCTGGTGTCCAAACACAAAGACCAAAAGCTGGAGAAAGAGTTGTCCCTCAACAGGAAAACAAACCAGATTTGATCATTTACTTTTTGTAATGTGTAAGGTTTAACTTGTATGGTTATATCGGTTTGGGTTTTTTGGGGTTTTTTTTTTCTTGGAGGGGTATTGTCAACTTGAATAAGATTTATTTGTATTTAAATGTTAAAAAAATGGAACAAAACACAACCTTGCAATAATTAACTGACTTTCCCCCTTTTTCTTCCCCCCCCCAACGCCAGTAGAGTGTTTGAATTCAACCATATTCCCCTAAAGTCAGGAACAAGAACTGTTCCTCCTGGAAGCCCTCTCAGAGCTCAAATAACAACAGTAGTAAACATGCAGTGAAACAAAACAAAAAAAAGCAGCATCTGTTGTGGCTCAGAGGTGTCGTTCCCAAACTTCACATCAGGTCCCTTGAAGGGGTTGAAAGGTAATTGCAAAGTCAAGAGATGACTAACACGTAGTCTGAGAAATCAGATATGAATTCATCTGTGATAAGGTAAATAACACATGCATGAAGTTTTATGGTATTTTCCTTAATGTAGATTGCACTTCAAATCTATGTACGTTTTTATTTAACTTGGTTTATAATGGTGTTTATTTTGAGAAGACAAGGAAATTGGTAATATTTGAATCCAAATGAATGAAATGCACCTATAGCCTTATCAATTATCCTGCTTAGTATCTCGTAGATGTCTTCACGTGTGTTTATGTAGAGATAAGAGATTTATTTTAAGGCTTGCTTAAACCAAATTTATTTGGAGAGATTACGTTTAAATGGATAATAAATACTATTTCCCTTCTTGTATTATTTTTGTAAACACACACAACGTCTTGAAAAAACAAAATGTTCACTTTAGGGAAGTTTGTTGAATTAACTATTGTGCAGCTTTATTTGATTTCCTGGTGTGTGGGATGATGTGCAGACCGCAATAGATGTCACTTTACTGTTAGAAACACGCAAGTTTAGGTTTTCAGGGTTGACTGGACAGCACTTAGCAGCAAACACTGTCAGCTTGTTGAAGTGACAGCAGGAGTTTCAGTCGTTCGTACTGTTTCAATAAAGAGGCAGAAATAATCGCGTCGTCAAACCACAGAGGTCCATTATTTTTGCGAGAACAGGACTTAAACTTGTCCTGCTAAAGGAATTCAAAGGATCTGTTTTGACTCTGGAATATGTGTTCTGGGCCTGAATGTGCTGTAATGAAAGTTTATGTTTTCTTTTATATCAGAATTTTGGAAAATGTAAAGTTTATTGTGAATTCAGGTTTTCCAACGGTCGCAAAACGCAAATGCATATATCCACCTGCAGAGCCAGTGAGATTACCTTCGCCTCCAATTTAACAAAAATCCTATCTGCAGAATGAAATCTTCCAACACGTGTATCGAACTTGAATTCCTTCACGCGGATGTGGTAAGAGGATCCAGCACGTGTTGGTGCTGGTTGTGTACAAGGGTAGTGTGCTACTGGGAGGCTGAAGGATTGTAAAAGCTGTTCAGATAACTGTGCCTTATTGTGCTATGCTGACCACTATGAGCATGAACGACAATATCGCTTCAACCACCACACATTGTTTGTGCTTGTTTGTGCCGTTTGTATGTTTACAAATCACTGCAGTCTTTCATTTTCTGTAAATAATCGACTTAACGTTGCTGCAAATCAAAAAAAAAAATTCCCTCTTTAAACTACATGTGAACAAACAAGCCGTCGATGCGAGACGGCGAAGCACTGAATCGATTCCAGATATTTATTGTTTGTTCGGTCCGACAATATTCACTGTATATTGTGTTTATAGGGCTTCGTACGCAAAAGTTAAGGATGCAAATATTTCTGTGCGCGAACACCTTTAAGGGCAGTTTGTTTTGACGTGTTTGGACCTCCGTACCGTGTTTTGTCTCAGCAGTGAACTCAGTCCACAACGCCCTTCCAGTAGCAGACGCACTGTGTGCTTTCTCACCGGGGCAACGACCGTATGCTGCACGGAGTCGGAACGTTTGTTTTCAGATTGTGTCAGTCTTTCCACTACCTCTGCTGCCGTCATGTCAGAAGAACCACGCGGGTATAGAAAACGTACTTGTGTTTTTTTTTTGTTTTTTTTTTGTAACTCTAATATAAAGATATCACCTATCACACTAGCTGAATAAAGTATCTGTCAAAAAAGAAAACATTGACGCCTGACTTCGTTTATGATTTTGTGGTTTGACTGATGCTCGACGTCTTAAATTTGCGCTGCCGCTCGTTACGCGCAGTGACATTTGTCTTCATTGTGCGTTTCATCAATGCTGTATCGTCAGATGTCAAAGCTGCTAATAGATAAGTATTCCAGTCAGTTCTCAAAAGAACATGAAACTTTTTACACCTAACTTCATCCAGCACACACAGAGCAGCATTTAGTGAAGTTGTGTTTTGTTTTTTTCTCCCTCTTCAGCAGCTAAAACACGTGTCCACTTTGTTGTTAAGTGTCGGGCTGGTAGCGTCCAGCCTGTCTGTCGCAGCATTTTTCATTGAGAACAGCTACCTGAAAACAGCGGACCGCAAAAAAGCAAAACCACAGGCTGAAAGGCGCTAAAACGCTTCGCAGACGTCATGAGAGTTGTAGAGTTGGGCGATCATTTTCTGCGGGTTTGTCGCTTCAACCGAAGCATTTAACGTCACACACAGTCGTTAGAGCTGATGATAAGAACAAAAACACTGACGAGTGCAGCTTTCACTTTTGTGTAGGGTTCCACGTAGATGTTTTTAAACCGACAATATAGAGTTTGTATTTTCATTGATGCCGTTGGGTATTGCTTTCTGACATCATTTTGTTGTTGTTGTCACTCAGCCTTTATTTAATAGTTTCAGTGGAGGTTGACAGGAAATGCGAGAAAAAGAGCAGTTACAGCGACCTGCAGCGGAGGCCTGGACGGCGAGGAGTCAAACTAGGGACTTGACTGCAAAGCAGTTTCCCCCCACGTGGTCTACACCGTAACCACTCGGTCAGTGCATCACCCTCATTGTGTCTTTTTGGACTAAATCATAATCAGCACATCTGTCTGCAATAATAGCCAAAATTAGACAGGTGACAATTCAACATGTGGCGGTTTTAATCCAGATTAAGGTTAACATTATTAGAACGTTTAAGACCACACAGAAAACATCTCAGAGAACCAGATCCAAATATGTATAATATTTTGAACAGGTACTATATTATATACCGTAAAATATTACACTTCAGACCGATGCAGCTGGAAAAACGTCATCACCTTAAAATTCTGGCGAGTGATCTGATCTGATCACCGAACTCTCAAGTCTCACAAGTTTTTTTTTTTTTTTTTTTTTTTCTTCGATATTCTGATAACACAGAGGCAAACAAACAAAACTCCCAAATTAAAACCGAACCTTCACGGTGGAGGAAATAATCCTTCGGCATATCAGTGCAATGAATATTAATATCTCTCTGTGTCTTTCCGCCCACAGTCAGCACTTCAAATCAGCTGGGTGGGACAAGAAGTTCTCCAAATGAAGCCCTTCCTGCAATCAAACTCACTGATGATAAATAAATCCGCTCATAACGAAGCATCAGTCTGTCATGAATTCTGCCTGGTGACCAATCCGAACCCGCACTTCAAAGCTGCAAACCAGAACCCCCACCCCCCTCCCACACACACACACACACACACACACACACACCTCCCCTCCACCCGCCTCAACCCACATGGTCTCATTAGTATGCAATATGGTGAGGCAGCGCGTGCCGATGATGGCTGGAGACCCTCAGGCGGAGTTTCAGGCTAGATTTTAATGGGGCGGTGAGGGTCACCCAGCAGAGGGAGAACAATACGCCTCTGCAGTTCACTGTGATCGGCGTTTCAGCAGAATGGGGCAACCCAGTGGTGGGGGAGAGAGGGGAGAGGGAGGGGGAGAGAGAGACCTGCTGGGGTTTGAATGCAGAAGAAGTTGACCTTCAAAAACAGTGTCAAACAATATTCCCCCCGTAAAGTTGCTGAGTTTCAGGTCGGCTGCCTTCTGAGTGCCGGCGGTTGGCAATTAGCTGCCACATTGGCGAACAGGCCAACCACACGTCACTGACAATGTTGTGATAATAGGTTAAACTCTGAAGGGATGCAGGCGGTCCACTGGAGAAGTTACCGTTTCTTTGCATTGAGCCGGTAATTGCATTACACCTGCTTCCAACGCCTTCTGTTCCTCTGATTTTCTTCCCTTGGTCTTTTCTTCTTGCATGATTACAAGGCTGCATAAACACACTCAGGCCATTTCTCTCGCTTCTTTTTACTGAAGGTAGAGATTTTCTGCTGCTGCACTCGCATTAAAATGTGTCTAGACTGCACAGAGCAACCCAACCTTTACGGGAAAATATAGATGCTTTATGTCTCAAAACACCCAATTTATACTGTGAACGTTTTTAGTATTGTACAAATACAAATACAAATACAATACAGTATTTTTTGTAATATTAAAGACGTGTTAGAAACCCATTCTCCTGGTAAATAAAATAAATGGGACTTCGTTACTTCGATGAGAAATGATGCATTTATCCGCAGTTTCATTCATGCTTCGCAGTCGCTTTCTCATTCACAACCACTGAAGGCTACACCAATGGCCGCAACAGGTCCCTCCACAACCTCAGCCGTGTCCATACTAATGTTTATTTAGGATTTCATATTGTTGTATGTGTTCATTAAG
Organism: Embiotoca jacksoni; assembly: GCF_022577435.1. Lineage (NCBI taxonomy): Eukaryota > Metazoa > Chordata > Actinopteri > Embiotocidae > Embiotoca > Embiotoca jacksoni. The sequence continues at coordinate 6,515,104 of NW_027185352.1, read as the reverse complement.
AGGAGATTTGATTTCCTAATCTTTGTTACTTCTTGAATTTTTAGTTAAGCAGTCTCTGTAACTTTCCTAAACTGACAGTTGTCGTGGTGTGAATGTTACAGTTTAGTTTTTTCTGCCCTTCACATTTTGTTCTCTGTTTTACTTCCTCCACCCACCAGAGGTCCCCTGTGTCTCTCTCTCTCTCTCTCTCTCTCTATGCCCAGTCTCCTATTGGCCACGCCCACCTCACCTGTTCCTCAATCTGCTCCACCTGCACCGCCCTGCAGTTAACCCACACAGTGCCTCCACCACCAGTCTTCTTTCTCTGTTAGATGCTGGATCAAAAAGTTTTTGTCGCTCGGAATTTATGCTCCAGTTTTCCTGGATTATCGCCTTTTCTTGTGAGTATTTCAGTCTTCCTTGAACCCTGGCCAGACTTTGCTCACAGTAATGCTCACATCTACATCACTTTGGATCCACTTGCTGAACTGCAACGGCAAAGAGGTGAGTTTGAATTTCTCTCCTCAAGTGTTTTCCCCCTTTAAAAACCTCCACGTGTACAAATGAGTGTTTTCGAAGACTTTCCGAAAACGTAAACCTGTAACCCCCTATTTGTCCGTTTTGTTATGTCATACCAATCCTTTCTTTTCATGTGAAGTAAAACCCATGAAAATTGAGGAAAACGCTTTACTGTAGCATTCCCAGCCTCAGCAATCACGAAAGAGGCTTGCATCATATTAGAGGTGGGTGATATCAACAACGCGTACGCAGACAATATTGCCTGCCTCCAGTATCACAGTCTACGTACTGAAGCTCGAGAGGGAAAATCTAACCTGAAAGAAAACGGCTCTGAGAGCATCAGTTTCAAACCCTGTTATCGTGCTGCACGCAGCAACCGTGTGAATGCAACCAATAAACGGCGGCCCCGAGGCGTTCTGACCCAAACCGGACCCCAAACCAATATGGCCAAAAGCTACAAGCTGCTCTGCTGTCTCAACAAGACACACATTAACCTTTCCCGCGTTATTTTTCTGTGGAGATCGCCCACTTTGAAGTGCTTCCATTTAACCTTCATTTAACTTTTGTGTCATGCACTCCCCGGCGCCCCATTTTGACAGCGGAAGCCTTTAGAAGTCAGAAAAGGCCCGCGGCTATAGATGGCATATCAGCACATCTGTCTGCTCCAGTGCCAGGTTGTGGAGTGAAGAACTGGCTGTTCAGTCTTTTGTAAGTGTTCTGCCATTTACTGGCTGGATCTTACTGTAGCTAAGTGTCAAGCAAACATTTGAAAACGGTATAATCCTGATCTTCCGGGGGGCGAGGAGCCCTACTTTTCTGGAGATTATTCAGACAGCAGTATAAAGTTAGCAGAATATAGACTTCAGTGGACAGTCTTTCCAATGTGTCTATTTTGGCTTCAACTTGAAAGTTGAAAAAGTAACTATTCTTGCGGACTAATTTATTTAAATCTGCTTTCACCTCTTGGGGGGGGGGGGGGGGCAATCACAACAGTTGCAAAACCAGCAGACACAGAACAACACGAGCAAACGTTCAACTTCTGAAATAAATAGATTTAACCGTTCTTTAGCTGCTGCGTGTCGTTGCTGTTATTCCATTTTTTTACATCGATGATAACCGTGGCCACTTCATTGGGTACACCTGTAAAATCGAATGCAATTCAATTATGTTTTATTGAAGTTGTTTACAGTCGTGGACAGCAGAGAAATATTGAGCGTAGGAGTGTTTTAACGATGTCTGTGTTTTAAGTCTACTGGGGAACACGCCTGCCTTCACTTTGCCAGTGTCAATATGTCAGTTTGTGAAAAATTGTAAGGGTCACATTTTTCACTGGCTCGCCAAATATTTTAACCAGATAATAATACCTGTTCCACGGCTTTGAAAACATTTGGCCCTAGACACTGTTGTTATTTCTTCATTTCTCCCACGTCTGTAAGAAAGTAAGAAAACACGTTTGGCCTAAAATTAATTTATATGCACATATGTACAAAATAGTATCAACATTTCATGAGCCTTAACACTGGTTCTGTTCTCTCCTGTTTATGCTCTCACATATGCTCATGTATAAGCATACCTAAACATTTGTTGATGTAGAAATTTCCATATTTCTAGTTTTATTTGTTGGGGTTGTTAATTGGTGCAGTGTGTCGGTATGAGTCACTGCAGGTGACAAACCCTGTCTGTGCATAATCTGCCTGGAGAAAATCAGCTGGGATTTTGACACTGGCTCCAGATTTTCCATCTAATTGCAGTTTTTATGCCTCGTAATAGACTTATTAACCAAACGAGTCTTCAAACGGAGCGCTTTGATTTGGGTTACACAAGCGTGACTGGTGTGTGTGTGTGTGTGTGTGTGTGTGTACCGGCATCCGGCACTGGAGGGAATAATGAGTCCGGAAGGAAAATCGTTTTTGAGCATCTGAGGTTGTGACAGGGTTTCTCTGGCTTTAGCAGAGATAAACTCAGACAGTGAAGATCTGCCTCGCTGCTTTGATCTGGTCTGCCTTCCCACTTAACTTCTGATGACACTGCGCTGAGAGGGCACCGTGAACACGAAGCTTTCCCTCTCACCTTTACCTCAGGTGCTCTTCATATTGAGCCCATATGGAAAAAAAAAAAAAATGCAGTGTCTAAACTGCTTATGAGTGAGACAGCTAGGAAACATTTTACCCATCAAAAAATTTGAGCCAACTCATGCTGTGCAAATCCAGCCGCAGCTCAATATCTGAGACATCCCCGGCTGTGCAAGCGCATATATCTTCAGTGTTGTTTTTTTTTTTGCATGTCTGCATTCCAGCACGAAGCTCCAGTCTGCACGTAGAGGGCACTCTCAGCTCGGTTTTCTCAGCCGTCCCTCCATGTAATACCACTGGGAAAGTATTTATAGAGGCTGGCTTCAAAAGGAGAGAGCAAGTTTTTTTTATTGAGGTGATGTTTTCTTTTGTGTGTGATAGAAAGGTCAGTTTGGTGGCTTTTGTTTTGACCAAAGGACAGGCCTTCACATTTCTTAATCTGTATTATTTAGGTATAAAAAAAAAACCAACATATGCAATGCTGAATTTGATAACTCTGTAAGTTCTGAAATGTCTCAGCCGCAGCACACCGGAAGAGAGAGTCCACGCTCATTTGATGTCGGACAGTTCAATTTAGATGACAGGCCTCCAAAATGTGCTGTCATCACACACAGACTTTCTCTGGCCTTGTTGGCAGTGAGTGGGAGACCAAATTTGTGAACTCTTGTCGGTGCTGAGGCTGAATAATTTTGGTCTACGGGTGGATTTTGTGCTGCAAAACTGTCAGTCTGACCATAAAAAAAAGCCTTTAGTGAAAAAGGCTTTAAAACAAGTACATGATTCAACCTTGTCCGTCTTTGTGTCGGTATCAGAGCAGGTTTTTCCGATCATTAATTACGGTGTAATCTCTTTCAAATTTAGCAAATGTTCCCAGTGAAAATGTCCACATTCAATTTCAGGCACCGCCACAAACCAACAAACAAGGCCATGATCACGAAGACTGGCAGCTTCGGCCATCATAACGCCAAAAATTTATCTCCCAGAAAAAATGCCTTTCCTTGGCAGCGTGTCCTCGTTTCGTCCTCAGTGTATGTTGTTTTTGTCCTTCGGAAATAGATTTTGAAGTTTAATGACTAACAGGCAGATTGTACAACAGAATCTGTTCTCATGAAGTCATTAGTTTACTGTGTTGTGAGAAATTAAGAATACAAATGAGTTTGATCTCTGGTAATTATGCAAAAGCAGTTACTGTCATTTATTTTTTTGGACTTGTTTTTCATATTTTTCTTCAGCAACTTTATTCTCTTCCGCTGCTCCACAGATTGACCTTTTTGTATATAGTGGTGCATTGTAACTAAGTACATTTACTTAAGTACAATTTTGAGGTTCTTGTGCTTCTTGAAGTTTTTCCATTTTTATTATACTTTCCACTTCTACACTGCATATATTATTTACTCTACCATATTTACTTAAATGCTAATAGATACTTCACCAGTTAAGAATTTACATGTGATCAGTTTCTATGACTCATAAATTAAGTAATACAGCATTGCAGCTTCTATTTTCAATATATAAACAGTTATGTAACAGTTGTGTAACATTGGCAGGGACCAATCTGCTGTTTAGAATATTTTTGCTTTTGATAATATAAGTAAACCTGATAATGCTGATGGTGCTTATAATCAAAATATAGGATACAGGATCTTTACTTGAAAAGGAGTATTTTTGTAGTGTCCCGTTGCTACTGCCGAACCTGCATAAAGTGATTTTTTTTTTCTTTTTTTTCTTTTTTTTTCTGGATTTGGAGGTAAGTTGGGAGAAAAAACACTGACATGTTATCATCACCTTTTTAAGTTCATATTCTGTGTCTGCCTGTTTAATATGTGACTGAGTCTCCCTTTTTCTCCGTTTTGGTCAACTGTCTCGCAAACTCTCCCTTTAGCTGCTAAATATTGCACTGCGTTCAATAGCCACCTAATAAGTTTTCTTTTCTTTTTTTTTCTTTCTTTTTTTTGTCGTTTTTGGTGGGAATAAAACGGTAACCCGCCATGGAAACATGAATGTCTGTCACCGACTGAGTGTTAAAGTTACACCACTGGTTGGCCGATTGTCGTTACTTCCTGTCTCAAATTAAAAGCACCTTTTGCCTCGTGTCTTCTGTGCAAGTGTTGCAGCTCTCTTTTACCAGAAATGCAAGCAAAAGTTATTTGGAAATGTCCTCAATTTTTTAAAAATTTATTTACTTATTTGAAATAATAGAATGGCTATAGACAAAATGTCTGAAAGCAAAAACAAAGTCAGGGAGGCAACGCAAGAAGACTTGCTGACGGTATAATAAAACAATCAAAATATTGAAGGAGACGGTAAAGTAGGACAGGCAGAAGCTGGTGGGACACACACCAGGAACTGTAGAGAGCAAACAGCATAGCAAATAAGACCAAAAACAAGAAGGATGCCGTGAACACACCATTAAGCACAGAGTTACACTATCTGCTGACACTGAAAACACACACAAACAAAACAATTTCTGCAGGAAGTCATGTTCAAACACACCGACACTGCAGCACAGAATATCTGATTTAACCTCTGTTTAGCCCAGTAGGTAGGTTCATGATCTGTCGGTAAAAAAAATGTAAGCAAATGGGGATAAAAAGACTAAAATCAAGTTAAAAGTTCCCTTTAGATTACCATTTGTGTTACTTCAGTATTTCTACTGATTGACTGCAGTCACAATACTCCACTTTAAAAAAAATATCCCGTCCCTGAAATTCATTTTAGACCAACCTGCAAAAGATACACACAACTGGAGGTATAAATCACAGCTCAGACTGTTAAAAAAAACAAAAAACACCTCTTACACAGAGAAGGGGGTAAACAAAAATCAACAAACAAACAAAAACAATAGATGACACCGTCTTTTTTTTGTCTTCCTTTCACACTGCGATGCCATTAATCACCTCCTTCAGCGGTCGCGTTCAGATTATTTGCTCGGCTGCCAAAGTTGGGCAAAAGTAGGGCACCCTTTTTTTTTGGTATTTAATTACAATCAAACTGCTGACGTCCGAGCGAATGTACTGCAAGTCGCAGCATTTCCTCCGACGCTCATCTCTCTGTCTCACAAGCAGCCCTCAGAAAACACCTTGCAGTGTCTGTTTCTGCAATAATTTATTACTCAACCCTTTTACGTAACCATGAGAAGATGCTGCGATCCAGCCAAACCTTGAATTCAAATGGAGATTACTTTATAGTAATTGAGAGTACAAATATTGAGAAACACGAAAGTCTGAGCTGAATTCTCATCTGTCCGTCATATAATTACAGTCGTGCAGGAAGTTAGGATCAGCAGGATGAGGTTACTTCAGGCTCAGGTGCCAGCACTTCTCCAGCCCTCTCCGTGGTTCCACCTCTCAGCTTGCTAAAACCCATCCGGCTTCACTTAATGTCACTTCGCATCATCCTGATTCCTGACCCGACACTCTTTGCATGAATTCAGAATGATTTTTTTTTTTTTTTTTTCCTGATGGTTTCCATGTGTCTTCCTGAAATGCAAACACATGGCTTATGAAGGACGGGATTATATGCTTTCATCGCAGTCTTTTTTTATTTATTTATTTATTTATTTTCTCTTCCTGGGTAGCAGGTCACCTCCTGACCTATAACACTGCAGGCTGCTATACTTAGGCATGTCCTGTCCACGGGGCAAGGTTAGCCAGGATTCATACAGCAGCAGGTTGCATCTTTCATGCCATGACGTGAGGTAAAAAGGTCACCTGTCTGGGCACCCAGTCAGAGTGCGATTGAACAAACACAGGCTTCCTCTCGCTCCATGAAGTGAAACTGCACCAGATACTAATAGATCTCAGAGGTTGTAATTCATCACACGCCTGAATTTTTTTTTTTTTTTCTTCTTTGTTGTGTGAGGCAGCTCTGGTTGTTCATATTTAACAATCCTTTTGGCTCCAGTCAGCGGTGGGAAGTATTGTAAGGTTTAAAATCGTGGTGTCAAATCCAAGTATTTCTCTAAAATGTGAAATATTCAAGACTGCAAATATCCAACAATTAAAGTTTGGAAAAACAAACATCTTTACACTTTGGGCTGTAGTGCTTCATTAGGATTGCATAAGTGTGGTTTGATCTGATTTGATTGGCACGACCAAAAATGCATAAACAATGCATAAACTGTGATCAGATGCCCCTCCCATTTGAAACTAGGAAGAGAAGTGAGCGGCACCCTTGGGGCTGAAACAAGAAGCCGGCACTAAAAGGGCCAAAAACTGCAGTTCCTTGAATGGCCACTTGAGGCAGGCTTTAAAATCGAGCCGGTCCCCACAGCCCCCCCATGTTAAAAAGTCCTGGCTTTACAGTATAAATAAACATGTTTACAGCTTAGGATAAAACATGTTTTGGTCTCTTTTGCTAATTTCTGCCTTCGTGACAACGTGTATGGGAGGTGAACTGCGAGCTAAATACTACAAAATCACGACTGTTTGCTGTCTTGGCTCCTAAATGGTGGAATGAGCTCCCCAACGACATCAGGACAGCGGGAAGTCTGTACATCTTCCGCCGCAAACTAAAAACACATCTCTTCCGACTTTACCTTGAATAGTAGCACTTAAAATGGCACTTACTGATAGCACTTTGTAGTTTGGCTATCTTGAAGAAAATTCTACTTTCTTGATTGTTGTTGTTGTTCTGAATTTGTACCCTCATGGTTGAAATGCACTTATTGTAAGTCGCTTTGGATAAAAGCGTCAGCTAAATGTAATGTAATGTAATGTAATTTACCTCACCCATTTGAATTGTATTAAGGTCTAAAGTTATCCATAATTTGGAGGGAGGTGGGGGGGGGGGAGTGCCTTGAGTGACATGTGGGGGGGATTTTGATGTAAAACAACTCAAATGTAAGCGTCCACGAAGGACCATGCAGCTTATTGTAGGACATTTATTTAGAAAACAGGTTTTAGGGCCTTTTAAAGTAACCAGTAATTTGAACTGTTAAATTCATTTGTACTTCTCACTATTTAATGCATGATGTGATTTTGAACTATGACACAAAACTTTTCTTCACATTTGACAAATGTTTATGGTCACAGTTCGGGAACGTTACTTGCTGGTCTCCCTACGAAAAGGGCACATTACTTCCCGCAGCACCACTGAACGTTGGCACCGCATGTAAGTCATGGGACGAGTAAAATGCCCAATATAACCATAATTTGTAGGGAGACTGGGCTGGTGTCCAGCTAGCAGTTCAGAGTGGAGAAATAACAGCAAAGCTAAAGCTTAAGGTGCTTTAGCCTCGACTGTGGGGAAAAATGACTTCAAGGACAAATGTTGGCACGGGACTCGTACAGTGAAGAGGGCAGCACAATCAATACACTTCCTGTCTCGCAGAGGATTGGTTTTGCAATTTCAGCACATCTCTTTGCTAATCATCTCCCCCTAATTGGCAGAAGTAGAAGCATTTCACTGCAATGAACACCTCTTCGCTCATTATATAAAGAACAATAGAGCATAAAAATGAATCACTTTAGGTGTGCTCTCCAAATTACCTCACGGATAGAGCACTTTTCGCCGCTGCTGCGCTGAATCTTCCAACCCCTGCACAGTAGAGACCGGCTTCCTCGTAGCAGAGCGAGTGTGCTGCTGCTTCACCAAGGTCAGGTGGCATCAATGACTAGCTTTCCTTTAGTTTACTCCCCGGGACGAGCACCTACTCTTCCCTTGAACCTCCCAGTCTTTTATGGATCTGAGGTGCTCTCCTCCACCTGTTAGCTGGCCTGATAGCAACGAGGCCTCCCTGCAGACCGGCTCGCGCCCCGTTCGGCTCAGAGAGGCCATCTGTGGAGTTTGGCGCAGGTGGGAAAACTTCAAAGTTTGTGTTCACCTGCAGTCTGTTGCACCAGCAGGACAAGCACTCGAGTGTAAAAAGTGAATTTCTCCAGCCCTCATCAACAGTCTTTTATCATTTATAGGCAACGGCATCAAAACAGTTAGCTTTAAATAATCAAATGTTAAGGTTTATATGTTTTAAAAAACACATTTAAATGTATGACCATATTCAATTACAGATAATACAAACAAATATCTTTATAAACATTGTAATTTTAATCGTAGAGTTTTTCTTTGTAATTTAATAGTGTGTCGAAGGAAAATGTTGATGTTGCCACTGGCCTTGTCGTTTCCCTCCGCCGTCAAGCATTTCCTGCGAGAACAAGTCTTTTGATGTCCGTGTTGCTGTTGTCTTGCACCAAGCACATCGAGCACACAGATCCATATGTTGTAACTGCGAGACCACGACTTCCGTTTGAAGGCAGCATTTATCCCAGCAGATATGAATCCAGGTCACCGGCTAACGACTCGGTGATCTCGTCTGTTTTTGCCAGACTGCTTTCATTTTCTAGAGATTTGCTGCATCTTTAACCATAACCACCACACACTACACCAATCCTTACCCTCGCCTTGACTGCGGCCATCGGTTGTTTGTATTTCCATCCAACATTAATAAGCCCTCATTGTGTTGAGCCTGGTACCAGTCTTGTCAACAATGGTGCACCCCAGGCCAAACGAAATGTCCCTGAAATGGTCCCAAGGGTTGATTACTAGAAGCCCAGTTGAGGGTCACATGACATACGGAGACAGTGAAACACATCCACTGACTTCTTCTCCACAGCCTTGTTAACTAGGCTAACATGACTTCTACTGTAAGGCAAACTGTGCCAGAGGGCAATGCCTGCCAATACTACTGCTAGCTTGGTTACTCTTGCCTGTCACAGCTGAGAGTCTCCCAAAGCGATGCATACATATGGGCTCCACTTGTTATTTCTGCTCTGAGATGGAGGTTGTCTGTACTGTAATCTTTTTGACAGGCAGCTTGAGAAAGCAGGCAGAGGCAGTTTTGGGCGACTTTTTTTTTTTTTTTTTAACATGTTGGGTGAATTTTATTTTGAAGAATGAGGTCACACTGTGAGATCTGATTCCAATGCATGTCAGATCGTTCGTGCAGTCTGAGAGCAACGTGTTCTCGTGCATCAACAAGCATGTTTTTGGCTGGACTGCAAAACTGCAGGAGATTACCTACACACATATCTGTCATGGACAGAATGATCATAGTTTCACCATAGGTCGGACGAATGCCACAACTATTTGTTTCAAATTAAAAGTAGTCACAGAGATAGTTCCCCTCGAATTCCTCCGGCTCGTCTCCGGGGATCTGGAGACACTCCCTGATCTTATTCTTTAGGTTATCACCCACACTCAATGACCGCAGGGGAGAGCGGGAATGTGGACCGACCGGTTTTATGCCGAATTCTGCCTCCCAGCTGAGAATTGCATGCACCTCGCAGGACGCACCAGGAAAAACCTCCGTTGTTAACTACATGGCAAAGTTGTAGATTGCCTCGTTATTTTTAAAATTCTGACAAATTCATTTGGGGTGACAAAAATTCACTTTGTCACAGTTAATCACATAAAGTATGAGCCGATAAAACAATTTGATTTAAACATGAAGTGTCACGACTGAGTGTTAAAGAGGTGCATGAATTATTCAGTGGAACTAGTTGTTGCTGTCGAGTAATGCATCCCCGATTATTTCAGCTCAAGTCACTATGAAATGTATGAAATTCACACTATTGAGCCATAAAGGCCCAAAGTATTTACAGACAAAACCATCTGATTTATAGATCTCCAGAAATGAAATGACAGTACGGATGGATTATTTGGCAGAGATCTCTACGTCCAGCAGAACCAGCAAATCAAGAGCTTTGCCTTTTAGCTCAGATCCCTCTTCATTATTACTGTTCGGTACAGCGACCACATTTCTACTGCTTCTCCCAGCTTCACGAAATAAAAAGCCTTCTAGCGTTTCCTACACGGTCCGTATCCCAGGTTTTGACCTGTCCTGTTATTATTCAGATAAAACTTCCAAATTCACATCTTACAATGACAACAGTTGTAAATGAGGCCACATCTTAACCTTGAATTATGATTGTTAGCCTTACAGGGACCAGGTTTTTGTGACAGTTTGTACTACACTACAATAAACGGAGGTTCTGCAGATGAAACTGCTGAATCAGCCCCCCCCCCCCCAACAAAACCTTTCCAAAGATAAATGCAGGTAGAATTCCACATTAAATGTAACATGTGTTTGTCCTGTACTCCTAATTGCTGGGTGAATTGACAGTACCCACCTGACTAATGTGTGCGTTTAGTGTGTCACTGCCAGCTGTCCTTTTACCTCAGCGCTCAGCCGCCCTGTGATAGTGCTGCCCCCAGTGCCCTGTTCCAGTTGTGAGGAAATCTGTCCCCCGAAGCTTGTCAAGGACATTACTGCTCCCTGCCACGCAGCTCCACACAACTCTTTAAACTTGTTACACACTGTAACATAAATGTAAAGTTCCTTTTTAAATGCAGCAGAAGCTATGTAGTCTGTTGCAGCTAACAAACACAACTCCAGTGCGGAGATGAAATGTTTTCCAAGAGGTAAATTTGTATTTCAAACATGCTGAACAAAGCTCATTACAATGATTACATGAATATGTCGCCTTGTTTGTCTGATTGCTGTGCAGGCCCTTCACTAAAATCAATTTCCACGGTTTAAATTGGATCCCCTAATGAAGAGAAGTTCTCTCCCCGTTTCGGCGCTCGTTCCATCGCATTGATTGATATCTGGTTTCGCGATCGGCGGAGGAAAACAGCAGCGACACAGTTAATTCTGCATGAAAAGTGTAGACACCAAAAGACAAAGCAGAAGGTTCCACTAAGGGTAATGTTATTAAATGATGTCTATCTATTTGTCTATTTATGTGTGCGTGCACATATGCATATCTGCACCTGTGTGGGATTGTATTTTTGCATATATGTACTCTGACATTTTCAGTTCTAATGATCTCAGCAATTGGATTTGGAACATTTAGTGCTCAACACTTTTTCATGAACTCTCGAGACTCTGCAAGGACCTCAGGAACATTGAGTCATTATAAAGCTGCTGTAAAAGACAAAGAGGCACTCTCACACTGAAAAGCTAATTGCTTAACTAAAGTTGAGTTTTCATAGATTAACCATGAAAACTGAAGAGATGATTCAAAACCTGTCACTTCTTCTGGATTTTTTTTTTTTTTTTTTTTAATTAAAGTTATTATCAAACTGTTCATTGTTAATATTCTGGTTCAGCTTTGACACCAGTGTTTTTCCTGTGAATTATTAGGAGCGTTAGAGGTACCCTTTATTACTCCAAAAATCAAAAAAATATATGTATATTATTGTGGCTCATCTGGATAAATTGTTTCTTTAAAAGTATATCTGACTGCTCAGGTTTCTCGGCCCCTTTTACCTGCTTTTTGGCCATGAAATAACCAACAGTGTAACATAATTGTAACTGCTCCTCTCCTCAGCCCAAACACCTGACATATCACAAATGACAGGAAGTCAGGTCACTGGACAAACAAATTCATGTTTCCCAGAATTCCTTCTTCCTTCGGAACTTTCGACAATAAAACAACCAAATTTTACTGGTCTTAGTAACGGGTTGAAGAAATATCTATTTTCAATTAAATCTGCAGTTTTGGAACATTTCAATAAAAAAAACAAAAAAAACACTGATATATAAAAGAAGCTGTGACTCAAAAATATTAGTACACGAGGTGGGAAGGATCACACTCTGTCAAACACATTTAAAGTATAATCATTTAATTATGTTGAAGTATGAGTCGATCTGTTCCCATGACAGCCCACGCTGGAGGTTTTCATGGGCCCGAGCTGCTCCAGCGCAGTCAAGTGTAATGTCAAATGGTACACCACTGAAAGTAGCCTTCAAACATCTAATTTCATTGCTGAATTGGAGTCACATCACGCCCAATAGAATTAATAACCAGAGCTGTGAGAGTAATCGTTGTAACTGACCTTGGTTTCCTTTAAAGCCAATAAAACTAGTGTATGAATAGCAGACTAGCAGCGCAGCTGTAGCGATAGCAATGTCAGTCGGTCTGCCGCTTTGGTCCAAACTGGATTTTAAATTTTTGTAAAATATTTAAATTTTTGTGATCCCCAACTGTTCCTCTATAGCGCCATCATTAGGTCAACATTTCAACAAGCTGTAGCTTGAGTGGTGAAAACACACAATCCGGTTGTCATTGTAAGCACGGCTGTGCTTCAAGTTTAATGAAAGGTATTTATTGGAGTGTGTGAGTAAGACAATACATGGATTCCTTAAAACAAAAAAAATAAGATGTCTTACTGTCGCCTTCACTCGTATGAAAAAAAAAATCACAACGAAGAATACATTAAAAGCGATTGGTTTGCGGGATAAAGTAATCCATGCATCACGTCAGACTTACAGAAGTGTGGACGCACGTTAACACAAATCCTACCCGAGCAACGGCGGCAAAACGTTAGTATGAATCAGCTCTGAAAGATGATTTATTGCCCAGCTGCACACTTACAGTTATGTGCTGGAAACAAAGCAGTTCTCCTTAAATTATTCACGAGATATAATAAGAGGATAGTCGCTATACAGAGCGTTTGTCGATGAACACGGGGCTTTGGGAAAATAGACCTGAGAAAAGGGAACTACACTGTGCAAAGTGAGCATCTTTCAGTGAGATGGAAACCGTCAGTTTAAGAGTAAGACAAAGTCTGATTCCAGAGCGAGAGCCTTTCAGAGCGGAGAAAGATTTTCTGAGGAATAGCGAGACCTTGGCTTCGCCTCGCTTCAGGGAACCTGTTTGTAGTGTGATGTTATTCGGGCCCGTGGACACTTCGAGCGCTGCCACAACAAAAGGAGACTCGTCGGAGGGGGAGGAGAGAGACGCCTTTCAAACGGCATATATTAAATGTCTTCTTTGGCTGCTTTCACCTTCGTGTTGGCTGTCCTTTTGAGTTTGTGTCGCGCCCCGGGCTGTGACGCTAACAAGGCTACCCGCTACGGTCTCCGGTCACACTGCATTTACCTCCCTGTCAACACACTGTAAATACAACAGCAGCAACTTCCTGCCTGAACTTTATTCTGTGAAATCACACTTCGAGAGATGTACGGCAGATGGATCGGGATACTTTGGAAACGAGCGCAGCCACAAACAGGGCTGTGGAGATAATTGTTTCCAAGACAAAAAAAATGGATGAAATACCAAGATGACTCACAGGAAGTCTGCGTCAGCAATTCGGTCTGAGATAAAAAAAAATAAAAAACACCAGCAGCTTTCTGTGCCACTTCAAATAATTAAACAATGAACATATCGCTCCTGTCTGTGCCAGTCAGTCCCCCCCAAAAATACTGCAATTATCCTCTTGTTTTGAGGTGTTAGTGGAAGTCCTTCTTGGCCAATACCAAATTTAGAGCTTGCTAATGCTGCACGGCACAAGGGAGATTTCCATGTTTCGCCAGACTCTTGATTTCTCATGTCTGAGTTGTGATAAATGGGCTAAGTGACGCACGCAGCGACTGCACAGTCCCAGTATCTCTTGGGCCTTCGAGGCCAGACAGACGGAGGGAGCTGAAGGCGTTGGAGGGAAACTAAATGTGTCTACATGTTTTATAAGGAGATAGTCTTGGTACATAATACAACTGTCCTTGAAATATAAATCAAACTCTCTATAGCAAAGAAAAAAAAAAAAAACGCAGCGAAGCTACCGGTGCTGATTGAGTTCTTTGTTCTTTCACTTCTGTATTTTTGTCAAATGCCGCTGAAGCAAAGCAGGTTCCATTTTGAAGCGTCTTGAATTGATCGTCTGGATGGCTTGTTGTATGTTTTTGTGCTTACCGGGGTGGGAAACCTGGACGAACACTTTCCAAGGCGGCGTTACGTGTCAGTGTCACGTTTTGTCTCACGTAGGTATGAAAAGTAAAGGTGTCTTAGTTTTAGCCACCAAAAACCTTGGGGAAAAAGCTACATGGTTAAGGTAAAAAAAACCAAAAAAACAACCTCTTTACTTTGACTTCATCACGCTTTGTACTTCTGCTGCGTTGAACTTGGGTCGTATTTGCTGAGTACTCGAGGAGAGGCCGCGCGAACGACGCCCTCTTGTGGTGTTCACAGCGTCGGGACCCCCGTTTTTCTACAAGCCTTAACTTCGCGAGTCGTGACGTGTTTGCTGATGGATACGGAAATGTCAGAGGCCATGGAGGTTTATTTCTTGTTGGATGTTATGCTAATATAGCGTAATTATAGTCATGTGACGTTTGTCTTCACAACTTGGATAACAGCCTATTTCTGAGGAAAATGTTCATCTTCCCAACGGCCTCATCTTTTCTCTCGATGCCTTTGCATTTCCTGCATTATGTAACCCGCCTGTTAGCGTGCCAAATTGTTCGCCCCTGTGGCTTCCAGGCCTGTCCATGTTGCCGTTGCCTAGCAAAGGTGTTTTTATGACTTAACTGCTTGAACGTCAAGCATACGGTACCCGACTGCCCATGTTGTAACCACCAGCTTGCCATTTCAATTTTACACAGCATTCGTCTTTGACCCTGGTCATATCTGCACGTACTTTTCATGCTGAGGCAAAATGTGAGAGAGACAGGACACCACCTAGTGGACTGACGGGTGTGTTACACGCTTTGGTGTGATCCGAGGCCGTGCATATTTATGTTCTCTGGTGTCACAGAGGTCAAGAGCAAATGAGTGTTTATGAACATTATTAGCATCTTATGAATAACGACAGACAGGTAGAAATGGGATGAAAAATAGGGGCCTTGTACAGCTTTATAATAGACGATTATCAATGTCAAAATTTGCAGCTTTAACAGCAGTTCAGTTTTTGAAGTGATGCTAAAATCATTTATATACACTCACAAAATGCTGTGGTTTGTCCACTTGCTTTCAAGGAACTACACCAGAGTAGACTGGGAAGCAGTATGAAGGGCTCCTTTTCAACATGGTGCAGTCCTGTTGTTTGATTCACACTTAAGTTCAACTGACAGCTTTCATACAAGGCCAACCAATCCACAGTAAATGCACCAAAATTCATCTGAACCAAACTAAAAGCCTTTTGGCTGCAGACAAAAGGACTCATGAAGGGTAAAAGGTTGGATTGAGTGATTCCTCAGTTCATTGTCAACTGATGTTTGACTGAAATCTCGCAATGATCCTGCCAATATTTCACTGAGTGATGGACACGAGCAAGGTCACAGACTTCTCCTGGTAACTAAATCTAGTTGGGCGTTCAGTGTAGAAAGACAAACACTCAGCTCCTCCATTAATGGTGCCACGTTTCGTAATCCGATCGAGTCACAACTTAACATGTCAAGACTAATTTCCATCTGGTTCCTCCTCAGCGCACTGCGATCTCTGTGATGTGCAGGTAGTTCTGTCACAGGAATCTGAGAAGCTAATGAGAAGAAATGAGGGCTGCTTTGATTTCCTGAGCAGCCCAGTTAGTTTTTTCATCCCAGTTCACTTCATCTCATGTTTTGGGTTGTTTCTCTTTTGAAGTGAGACGTTAAAGTCGGTCTTTTGGGATTTTTTTTTTTTGAATTTCGCTCACACAATCTAGTGCCTGTTGTTTCTTATCAGTGAAAAATAAGTCAAACATTCGAGGTCTCCGAAAATGTAAAAAAAACAAAAAAAAGTCTATGATGAAAAGGCCTTTGATGGAGTGAGCAGTTCATTTCACTCTGATCACAAAGTCAACACAAATAGCACTGAGTCGTTGGTCATTTTGGCACCTTGGATTCTTATTAGTTAATAAAAGGTTTAGGCCTCAAATTTAACATATGTTTTAAAAGTCTAATTTAAGTATAAATCCAGGGCATGTAATCTGTCTGTTATTCTGTCTAATCCCCTAGGAAATAGACCTCAAAAGCCATGTTTTTGGGGGTGTGTCCATTTCATTGATAGGCAGTCAGGTTACGGCTATCAGTGGGCGGGACGTAGTATCATCGGGTTTAGATCGAGTCAGATCCACCAGCCGCTCCCTCCCACCTTGTCCAGAAATGATCAATTCTGTCTTCAAATCACTCCAAACTCGCAAGATAGCGACGGCCAAACTCGAAACTTCATAACGGCCGTTCACAAACCAATTGGTGACATCACTGTTGGTTTCTGCTTGGTGTTGACTAAGACCAACATTATTGCCAGTTTAATGTTCAAGTCAGTTTATGCAGGCGGTTGAAACAGGTCAGACATGCTTTTTAGGTGCAATGAAAATCGAGACCTTCCGCACAGGCAGTCAGTGCGTCCTGGGCCTCAGGTTTGGTTCAGTTGCTGTGGCTCCGCAGAAGTTTTTATTAATAACAATATAAAGGTCATAAATTATGACTTCCTATCAGGTTCATTCTTTATTGTTGTCACAATAATTGCATAATAAATCAATAAAGTGAATGAGGATAATTGGAGAGCTTCATCTTTTCAAGGCAACTCACATATAATTCTGCATTGTAATAAGAGCACAGTGGAGAGTTTTCTTATGACTGATTTGCTGAGTTTGGTACATAGGTGACGTGTTTTGGGAAATTCTAGCTCTGCATCACATCCTTCATCCTCCGCTAGCCTTGAAGGAAGCCCTCCACTGTGACCGTTTCAGCTGCATCACACACCATGTGGACAGTCGGCATCTGTCTTGTGTCCTAGGCAGCAGCTGACAGCTAGCCTGACAAATGAATCTCTGGATACCACGTCCCTAAGCGGGAAAGAAAAAGTCACCGATATTCACGTTACAAACAGGTATTTACCGTTCTACAGTTTAATCTGCAGTGCTGTGAGTCAGAGCAGGTACCCGGAGAGAACATAGTCTAATGTCGGCTTTCCATCACTCTTTCGCAGCTGTAATGTAATCACTAAAATGTTTTTTTAGGAAACAAGAAAAATGGGTAATTAATGGAGTAAAATATAAATTGTTTTTTTGAACAACAGAGATTTTGACTACTCAGACACAGGTGTGACTAATTACCCTATTTATTACCACAGTGCAATTACTGCACAAGCAGAGACATTTCTTGTTAATGTTATACTATGACAAGTAAAAATGTCAGGTGTGCGGTGTCAGTGAAAAAGGTCTGAATGAATCAGATTAATTTGGAAACGAGATGTGGAAGATTTATGACGCTAACAAAACAATGAAAAGTAAAAGATGGGCAGACTTTTGACAGAAAACAGAGGACATAAAGGAAGAGCTTTCAATTTTGCTCTCCAAGTCAGTCAGTATAGTAGAAGAGTCTTGTCTTTTTGTGTGTAAATTTTTTTAAATCTAGCAGTTCGGGTTAAGTTTTGCAGAAACCAAGATACAAGATGCAAAACAATCATTATTTTGGTCCCCAGCAGGTATGGTATAGCCTGGATCCCTGTACTACAACCAGTCACAAGAGGAGCAGGACAGATTTATGGAGATGGAAATGCCAGTGACGATTACTTTTAGATAAAAGCAGTGCACATCCTCGCTGTGTTATTACTTGTAATATTAGAGAGCAAGAAGTTGTCCCCTGTAGTGTGGCTGAAGAATGAGGACAGTGTTGCCAAGTAATCTGCCATCCTCCCCCAGTATCTGCTGTCCACTTCAGACGATAACCTCTCTCGGGCGGGCGGGAGGTTAGATCTTCATTATCTCCGCGTCACATTAAAGCTCATACACCGGAGCCATTCCAGGGCCCCTAGGGTGACCCGGCTTGCGTGGTTTCTCCTGCCACAGATATATAAACACACGCAGGCTCGAAAGCAGAAAATAAACTACAAAAAAAACAAAACACAAAAAAGCAGCTCTAAAGACCCTCAGACGCACCACTTTACAGCTTTCCAAGTACAAATACACAATATAAATGGCTGTGAATGAGCACATAAACACAAATGTATGCAAACACAGTCTAACATAAAGTGAACACGTTCAAGTTGCTAGCTGTCCTATTTGTCCTCTCTCATTTCTCCCCTCCACATTCTGTACTATCACACGCACACGCACACACACACACACACACACACACACACACACACACACACACACACACACGCGCACACACACGAGCACTGCGCCACTCTCCCTGCCACTGACAAGATACATGATGAACGCATCCACAGTGATTTATAATAACTCACTTCAGAGCGATGCCATTGCAAAGGAGGAAATTGAACAAACAGGCCATGTTATCTGTCACCAGATGACCCAGTTCAAGTTCAAGAAGCTGCCTGTCAAGTACAATTGACTGCACAACTGATATATTAGACCTTAATGGTAGCAGGAAAAAAGAAGCTCTTAACGATTGCCTTTGCTGGGCATGTGAAGGTCCCACAGAGGGGTGGATTGCAAAAAGGAAACAAATGATTTCCTGAAGCAGCATCTTCCTTCCAAAAAAAAAAAAAGATCCATCTGATACAGATGCTCGGATGGCACTCTGAGGGGAGAGGTTTGGTAGTGAGTTGGCCTCCAGTGGATTAAAAGGCATCTCTTAATTAGAGGAATTAGGTGGGAAAATGGTGTATCACATCTGTAGAGATTATATTAACTGATTTGTTTATCATGAATGCGATGGGTTTTTTCAATTACAGTAAAAAAATAATATAAGTGAGAAGTTTAACTAAACATGAAACAAGTACAGCTTGTGGTATGTTAGTGTTATATACCAACGTTTGCTAGTAAAATATTTTTGTTGCGAGTATGTGCAAGCAGAAGTTAATATTCACAAATTAGTAGCCTACATTAGCAAACGTTAGACAGCAACTTTTTATTTCAAATCAAAATATATAACTACACCCGACATGCTGCACGTCTTTTGGTTATTTTTGGTATTCCTGGATAGGATTATGTGTCAAAGTGTTAGCAACTGTGACTACAAACTCACATTTCAACTGAATACAATAAGCAAGCATTTAGCTTGAAATGGCCAAAAACTCCTTTCTTTTTTGTTACCAACAAATGTGTACCAAAAGTGTATTAAATGTGCCAGAAGCTGGCATCAAACATTTGATCAGATTCATACAAATGTTATGGTTAATCTCATTGACTGTATATAAAAGTGGAATTAGTTTCTTGGTCTAAAAGATGTGTTTTTGGGGCGTGTCTTTTTGATTGACAGGCCTGTGGTGCAATCAGTTTACCGCTATCGTTGGGCGGGACGTAGTATCGTCGGGTTTCCAGTCGGATCAAGTCAAATCCACCGCTCACAAAACAATAGGTGACGTCACTGTTGGTTGCCACTTGGTTATTCTTGGATTAAATAGTTTGTGCAAATTAGTCATATAAACATTTTGGTATCTGTAATGTGCTGGCAAACAGTTATCTGTTGCAAACATCCAGCAGACACAGAGAAACATTAGCATTCATCTGGACTTGTGTCTATGGCCACACGATAATTATATTCACTATTTTTAAAGACAGCTCTTGAAATAATTCTTGAAATACTGAATCTGGCTCTTCAGCTGCTAAAGGCCACTCTATTCACCAGCTAGTTGCTAAATGTGGTATTGTGGAGGCACACTGCTGCTGGATTAGCCCGTGTATTTTAGCAATTTGTATGCTGTCGTGTTGAGTTATCTCGGTGGGTTGTAGTTTCAGATTATCTGATTCAAATCACTGTTACGTTACGTATGTAGCGATTTTTACTTAACAACCTCTCTGGATACAAACAACAATGTTAAATTATGTGTTTGTAATCGCAGGTTAAGGGTTAAAGCAGTGACTGAAGTTTTTACCCAAAGAAAATGACATCAGATCCCACTGCTTTTCACTAATTGATCACATGACCAAAACGATTTTCCTCAGGAAGTTTATTGCCACGGATAATTTCCCATGCAGTGAGAATAAAAGGCCATCTTATAAAATGACAGCAACAAAACAAAACACAACGTATCGGCGTTATTAAGAATCCTGTGAAACATATGTTGCAGCATATGGTTCAGAGGATCGGGATCTGATTTGCCGTCAAACGGTTTAACTCGATGTAAAAAGTTTGAAAAATATCCCAGCACATGGCTGCTTTTGGAAAACACATTAACCTTTTTGCAGAGTGAGAAGGAACTGAAGGCACAGCTGTGAGGGCGAGGTGGAGGCAGTGGAGGTGCATTCAGATTTGCAGTGTTGCACCTCATCCTACCCCGGACGTGACTCTGGCAGGAAACTGCACTTTCTTTCAAATTTCTTTTCATCACAGCGAACCTAATCATGCACAAGCCTACCCACAGAGGGAGCAATCTACACTCGCCCGCAGGGGTAAAATTGCAATCAATTGACATGGCATGCGATCCCCAGTGTTCAGTTTACAGTTTCATTAGAGGAGCAGCAGAAAAGCTTCACGGTGACACAGTGGACTGATAATTTCACACCACTGAATCATCTCCTGTTTAAACACACTTTGGCCGCCCTGGTATCAGGCCTGTTAATACAGTCACTCATTCTCCCTGTAATCTGATATGATATATGTTGATAGGCACAACCCCAGGGCCAGAGAGCACGGCCGAATTCATGTCCAACCGCATTCTGCAACAAATAGTGGACCACTTTAATGAGCATAATGAGCAGTCTGAGCATGGAAGTTCAACTTTGATCTGGGGAATGGTTGCGCTGCTGTGTTTTACTTTGGTTTCTTTCCTCTTTCATCAACGAACTGAAGTTGGTTCATTTGTTGTCATGTGACTGAATAATTCAGTTTTGTGGAAATGACTCAACTTAAATACTTAAATACTTGAAACTTCAATGAAATAAGCTAAATTAACTTTTAAAAATGTCTTCTGTGAGCCACAATGAGCTGTAAAGAAAAGCGTGATTTGAAATTGATGAGAAAACACTTATAAATTAGAGTTTTGCCCATCCAGTTGGAGAAGATTCGCATAAAAGTCGGGGAATATTTTAAGCAAACAACTAGGCTATATTTGATTATCATTATTGTAGCAGTGCAGGTAATTAGATGTTGTAAAATGCGATGTGCAACTGATAGAATCTAGAGGAAGGAGGGAATTGCTTCATTTAAGTATCAGGAGTCTTTATTTTACATCAATACACTGATTCCTGAATTGAAATTCAATTCATTATTTATACTCGTCCAGTGTAATAAAAGCTAGCAGTTTGCCCGGGAGCTAACTAGTTAGCCTGTTGGAATCGGTGCATGAACTAAATGGGAAATGACGAGTATTTTAGTGCTGTGGTTGAAAGTTTACGGTTTCCCGCTCACAGTGAATACATCCTTTAAAATCCTCTCGATAATTTTAATAGTGCTGCTGGCCCGTAACCGTTTGCCTCTACTCGAGCTGCAAAAGCACCACTGGTTCTGTTTTGATTCATTTTATTATAACAGAACTTTATTTAACATTATTGTATCTTCATTGACCTTATTTTACCAAAACTTTAAACGTATTCAACAACGACGATGCTGCTGAAATAAAACTCCGAGACTGACTGACGTGAAGGGCATTGCTTCTGAACATATGACGAATGATTTACACCATCTCCAGAGGAGTGAACCTTTTCCCATCGTATTGTGTGAAAGTACAAAAAAAAAAAAAACAGGTAATAAATAATATCAAATCGCAATAGTTGAAGAATCACCAATATTTAAAAGTTGCAATATGTATCGAATCATCACCAACGTACCGTGACGGCACTGAATCAGGAGATAAGCATATCGTCCCAGCTCCAAAAGAATCCATGTAAAACAGAAAGCACAAGTCTCAAAGGTAAAGGTAAATGCTGATTGAACACTAAATATCACTACATGTAATACAGAACTGTGTATGACTTTTTTGTAAATTATATAAACTGAGCAATGGACTAAATCTCCAACAATGCACAGTAGTCTAACTAATATATTTGACACAACATATTGGTATTTTAAACATTGGCTGTCACACTGCAGACTTTATTTAAACCGACTTTACTCTTCTCCCTACCACACTTGCCAATCAGTAACCTGCTATTTAAACATGGATATGTAATGTGGGGCAATTTAGAAATGTCAAGTTATTAACATCAAACCCTATAATTAATAATAACTGCACCAGTATTAGCAGTAAACACTCTTAAAGCTGTGACTCGCTGTTAATCGAGACTTTTAAAGATGTGTGAACATGAGAGACAACAAGGTCACATTTCTAACATTTCAACACTGACGAGATAAAAAATAAAGACACAAAATGGAAGCAGCTTTTTTTTTTTTCTTCATATGAAGCTTTTCCAAAGTGGGATCAATAATATGCTTAAAAATGAGATGAGCTCTCCACAGTCACCTGTCATCTTGTCTGTCGCTCATGACTGTAAGCTGTTAAAAAAAAAAAATCAAATATAAAGGCACAAGACTGACGCTGGTGTCTGTCAGGGATATTGGGATCACATGCTAAATGCAAATGACATGCACTTACATTGTTTTACAGTAACACTGCTATTATTGCAGGCATTAGTCTAAATTACTAACTCATAACACAACATTTCTGCACAGCCATGGCCGGGTTTGGGCTTTAATTTATATGTAAATACATTTGTACCCTGCGTATTATTTGTCACCACATCATTTGTTGAAATGAGATGTGGGATGTTTGGTGTGGAGGGATGTTGATTACAACTCAGATAGTTGAACTCCAGGGAATAAGTCCAATTTCTTTTAGATTTTCGGTGGAATAAAAGGACAATTTCCGTTACTGATTTCCAGCCTTCCAGTTCATGTTTATTCTCACAGTGTTAACCTGTTGGGACGTCCAAAAAACAGGAAATTGCCTGACTTTGTGTGCCGAAAAAGTTTTTTTTCAGGGAAGGAATAATGGGATGGCAAATGTAATAGCCTCAAAAAACAAGGAACTCATTTCCTAAAGGAATATTCATTTGTACAAAATGATCATCAATTATCTTCCAGCTGTAAGGATGAGAAAGAAATATTTATTGACAGTCTCAATACTCAATCACATACCTAATTAAGCAATTCTTTATGGCATTATCCCTGTTTTGCAACATAAAGAGTCCCAAGAGACTATGATTATTGTGTGTTTTTCATTAATGGACTGAAAAATAACTTGTGCAACCCTGTTGCTGTAAGCAATTAAGGATTTTTGAGAGAAAGCGACTCTTCAGAACACGTTACAAAAGTGGGTTTAGAAATTTGAAACAGACAAAACAAAGCTGTCAAAGCTGCAACAGCTCGATAAATGATAAAAAAAACAAAAAACAAGCGAAGGTCGTGCGGAGCTACTGAATATCTTCACCCAGACTTAATTTCATTATTAAATTCACAAAACCACACACAATGAAGCCATAATTATCTTTTGCTCTCTTTGCAATATCAAGTCTGATTGAGCTCAAATACATAGTGGGGATTATGCTGCTCTTGGTGACCTTTCATTGTACTTGAGTCATTATATTCATAATATTACTGTAAATTAACTTTCAGGGGTTAAACTGGCAATTGACTCCTTTCAGGAGTCATGTGACATCACTGATATTCGACAGCTTTGAAGCATACCATAAATATCCCTTGTATGCCGTATATAGTACATAAAGCAGTGCTGATCAATATAGTTAATAGCATACTGCATATCCTCAAAGCTCAATGTCTCCACTAAATAACTACCTAACTTTGTTTTATTCAAAGCATTTTGGACTCCATGTAGTTGGTGGAAATGCTGTTGTTAGCATTGGTTAAAGGCAAAAATCTTCCCAGACAGTATACTGTAAAGCATTTGTCACAATATAACACAGAGGTCGATCATTTAAGATAAACTCTCTCTGCTCTGTCAACCTTTAAAAAAACATCTGGAAAATGTCACATGCAGGAATCTTGATTTTTTTTTTATTTATTTATTTTTTTTAATGTCATTAAAAAGCACACGACTTTGTATAATTAGTGGTTGGTGACAGTTGTAATCTCTGCTTTGGTGTGAACAGGCTGTGCCATGTGTTTGTCCATGACTCAGAGTCTTGAATGAGGAGCCAAAAGCAGGCTGCTCATTATTGAGCTATTGTGTGGATTCAGTCATCAAATGCCTGGAATGTGTTGAGCACCAACAGCAGCCTCAATGTAACAGCATTTGTTACATTCATCAGCCTGATCTCTTCATTACTTCTGTGCCTCCATCCAAAACGTCATTGGGGAAAAGCTAACATTGAAGTGATATTGATGAACTTAAACGCTTTAAAACCTTGCAGACAGAAATTCCTCATCCTTCCTTCCTTCCTCCTTTTGGTGCCCGTGTCTAATGTCCGAGGAACTTTCCGAAGCACTAAAGGCTCCTTCAGCTCTTTCTTATTCTGTTTGAATCGCTGTCTAACTGTCTGTAAATTTTCGCACCCAACAATGCAAAACCATGACAATCTTAAGATTTTTTTTTAAAGGTGGCTCTGTTAAAATTCTTTTCCCATTCTCCGTGTAAATGCTTAAAAAAGCTCGGACTGCGTTGTCGGTCCATCAACTGTAGGATTTCTTCTGTCGCTCTTTGTTGTGGAAACGTGGTTCCACCAAAGAGAGCAAGAGATGGCACAAACAAGCATGCACGGTATTGAAGAGTAACAGCCAACCGCACTGGCGTTTGTAGGTGTAGACGTGTGCTGTCTTGGCCTGGGCGTCATTCAACACTGTTCGATACTGCTCGATACTACCTTGACTTTGATTCAGGTTCCTGAACGATACATCTTCAATGACAATTTTACAAAATCTAAATTACACATTATGATACAAATCTTTAGTTTTCATGAAGTTTAGAGAGGGAGAGTGTAACCCAGTTTGTCCTCTGTGGCTTCAATTTACATATATCCCCTGAACATCTCGCATGCAAGTTTTCACTACAATTTGCCGATGATCCCTAAATGCCTCACTTTCTATCGCCAGATGCTCGCTCGCTGGTTCCCTCCGGTCCACAGTTACTGCAGCCCACAAACTCAGACAGTTAATATGGCCAAATTTAGTTTGAAAAGAGTGAAACAAATCATTAAAATGTAAAACTGACCTTAGTTGAAACTTAATGACTTTATCTACATGGGTGGGCTGCTCAAGTAGGGCCAATGCAGAGGAAACACTTTATTGGTTCACTGATACTGATCACATTTACTCCCCTTTTTAAAAGCGAAAACATATAAGTGTGGGTGCAGCGCAGGTATCAAAATCTACAACCGAATGACAAAGCATTTTTAAATACGAGGTAGTATTGAGGCAGTTCAGTCGGTGCCATGAAAGTATTGCAGTAGGATCCAAACCTTATAGCTCCAGCTGTGCAGCTAATTAGCTATCTAGCCTGCAGACTGACATTAGTGGAGCACTTTTCCCTGGTGGGTGCCTGTTTGGTCACTTGTGAGTTGGTAAAGAGCTTTATGTAACTTCAACTGGAAAGCTAATGTGGGCTGTTGTTCAAAGTCTGGCTGCTGCATAGTTCAGTGTGACTGATCTGCTCTGACTCTACTGCTTTATGCAAAATTTGATTGGCTGCATCAACATATGGTCTCCGGCCAAAGAGGACATCATCATGAAACCAAAAGTCTTCCTTTAGGTTTCTGATTTTTCAAAAGAGATTTACAGCACTGATATGTATGCTCCAGCAAGACCAAAACATTTCAACTAAATCTCAGTTTTGTTTTCTCTGTTTGTAGGCAGGTTAAATACAGAAGACTGAAAAATGAGTGGAAGGTTTGGAGTTGTTTTAAGGCACGTTTGACCAACTTAATGGTTGAGTCATAAAAGTAATGTAACGAGTAAAATAGGCGGTTCCTTTTCCAACTTTGTTAGTTTTGAAATAAATAATACATCATTAGGTAAATATTATAAGAATCATTAAATGTTTTTACATGACAAATTGACATCCTAAAAATATGGAGGATTTTCCTTTCATTCTTCACTGCTGCTCCGGCAGCGGCAGATCCAGTGAAGGGTGTACGCACGGAATAATTGAAGGCCGACACAAACGTTTTTTTTTTTTTCCCAGAAATCTGACGGCTGTGATTATTGATATGGACTGTCAGTGTTGTACCATAAAGAAAAGCCCTCTAACAGCAGGCTGCCACTGCTGGACTGCTCCAAAGTAGCCAGCTGGCAGCAAACCAACCTTGGCATGCCACTGTAATCTCCACTGACTCTGCTGCTGCACCTCCAGCACTTTGATCTCAGACAGAGCGCACACTCCAGAGAGCATCTAATGCACAAGTTGTGGATGTGTGTATTTGGACTTTGCGTGATAAGTGTTTTTTTTTTTTTTTTTAAACCTTCCAGACGTTGTCACTGAAATCATAATAAATTATAGTATAAGTCTAATACAGTTTAAAGATACGGATGTAAAAGGACTTCAAATAGATAAAGTAATAGATTATTTTTAGATAAATGAGGAAAGTCATTTAGAAAACAAACACAACGCAATAAAACAGCAATAACTAATAACTCAAAAGCAACATTAACCATCTTGAAAGTGAAACTTCCCATCATGACCTCATGAAACAATTATTTTTGTAGCTTCACCTTCATGATGACCTGCAAACATAATAATGTACTGCCATTTAAATTAATAATTAAAATAAAAATGAAAAAAAACAAACATAATTCAACTAAACATAAACACACGACTGCAGGCTTTTTTCAAATAATTTGAATTTAATCTCCTAAATCAGTCTGGAGCACAATATTAGGAACACATGCATTATATTTTCTGTGATTCCCTATGGAAGTAACTCGACAGCAGACTTTCTGCCACCTTCTTCCAGCCTCGTTGCTTTTTCACTGTCTGCGAGGTTTCGGCCTTCAGCGCTCTAACGTAACCTTTCAGATGTCGATAAATGTTGATGTCGTGTAACACGGTCAGACCAGGATAGAGGAGAGGAGAGAGGAATAGAGCATCTGACCTGTACTTGCCCCAAAAGTTGCGAGCCGCCTGGTGCTCTGCCAGCAGCCGCACCGTTAACTTGATCACGCAAAACTTTACATGCAACAACCGACCGCTCCCTGCAAACTGACTTGTAACCCCATAAAGCAGCATGCACGATTAGCTGAACTTAAAAAGGTCTAAGAGGCTTTTATAATCAATTCCTTATTGTTTCCTCCCTGACATAAAATCAATGGATGGCCCATCATGAAAGCTGGGCCGCTGTAATATGGGGGCATGACATCAAGAACATCTGATTATCGGCCACCAAGTGAAGGACCTTCAGAAGGCTTCATGAGGGATGGAGGTGTTTTCAAATTAAAGCAATTTACAGTCTGAAAGTATGAGAGCATCTCAGAGTATGAAGCACTGTCACTAGTAATACATTGACTTAACATAATTTACGAGTTCCAGAAATTACATTTAGTCTTAAAGGTCCCATGTTTTACACTATTCTGATAGTTTATTTGCAGTTAGCACAAATATGTTTTTGGGGATTTTAAGCACCGGGTTGTCTTGTAGTTTGCTCGCTCCACAACAGAATGGTCACCCAGTGTTTTCTGACAGATAAAAGTTTGGACAATAGGCCGTGCGGAGGACAGATATACGCCATAAATATGACTTTGTGACCTCACAAACGTACGGCGATCCAAACTGCACAGGGGCTTTGTGTGAATATCTCCATGTACTGAGCATATTGACATTTTCACAGTAGATACAGAATAGAATCTAGACCTGCTTTATGATGGAAATCCACATTTATTCAAGATGGGACCTTTAAATGTTTATTTGTTCAGTTGAAAACAAGACAGCTTCCTACAGACTTTCCAGCCATAAAAAAAACAACCTTATAGGGTGTTTGTGCAAGTAGTTTATCATAACCCATAGTTAAGTTTCATTATACAACGAGTAGTTCCAACCGGTCGATCTGATTGGTCAACTGTACATTTGGAACGTGCTCAAATCACCATAAAGCATCACACCATGCTCATCACCAGAAATATCTCTCAATGGGAATATATAATTGGAATTGAATTTCATGTAATATGCAGTTTAATGTTGTTTTACTTGTTATAGGTCAATTAAATGTGACCCATTTGGTGGGTCTCTTTTGGTCCTTATTTGTTGCTCCGAGCACCCGTACTGTAACACCACCGACAGTCACGCACATAAAATTTGAGCGGCGGCTGGCTTGACCGGTAATGTTTTAACACGACAAGGTGCTAAAACCATAAAAATACATGAGTCCATCGATATCTTTTTTTTCAGCGGAAAAATCTCGGTACATCAAAAGTTTGTGAACATGTTATAATAGATATTAACATTTCCTGTATTTTTTATGTTTTTGGCCTGAATGGGCTTCCGTATCTTGAGGTAAGAAAATCTCTCTTCCTTTTTAAACCGATAGCGAGTTTTTTGTTTGAGTGGATGTGATTGGTCGTCCACGCTGCTTTTTTTTTTTTTCATCTTCAAGCAACAGGAAGAGTAACTGCTGATTTTCAAAGGCTAATGGGGATGTAAACAAACAAACAAACAAACAAACAAACAAACAAACAAACAAAACAAGACAAAGTTGTACATTGAGACTGTTTTTTTTTTTTTTTTTTTAAATGGGAGTCAATGACTGTTTGACTTGCGGCCTGCAGTGTGTTTTAACGACAAATCTAAGGTATTCCTAACCAGCCACATAAAATAATTCTGTAAAACAGTCGGGGAAAGCAGCCGTTGCTCCATTAAGACCTGCAGAGAACGAAATGAAATCGTTTTTTGTTTTTTTTAAATCTTCACTCAGCTGAAAGGTTACCACAACTGTCATGCTGCTGCTTCTGCAATGAGTCCCTGGGCAGGACTCAGACCAGCGTTGTGTTTGACATTTGCACACCACCTCAGGATGCAACGAAGTTACTCGGCTTCAGACAGATTTACCCAACTGTGCCTGTGAGTGCGTGCACCCATGGATTGCTCTTTCCACACATACTCCGACCTGCTCCTCAGAACCACCGGCCCAGTTCATTCTTCTCTTCAGTAGTCGTAATAAACGATGAAGGTGCAGCTCCCCTCCGTTGGTTTGCATTTACTCAGCCGTGTTTTTTTGTTTTTTTAAAAGAAAACACACACAGAAAAACAAAGAGCTCTAACAGCCTTTATCCGTCCTCCATGCTGCCAGACAGTCCCTGACTGTCCCTGACCTGCAAGAAGCTCTTGTCACATTTCTCTTTCAGCCCAGAGAAATGGAGTTTGACTCGGGCTGTTCTTGCCCTGAATCCTCCGGGGGCTGTATTAAAAAGGCATCGCAGCAATGTTGACAGGAATACATTTATCGGGATTGTGTCTCCTTTCAAGAGGCGGCTGGGGGTGGCGCTGGCTGCCACAGGTCGCCTTGGTTGCCTGGCAGGCCATTTGATCTCCATATCACCTGCAGTGGATAGAGTCGCACCAGGCTGGCGCTTCAGACAGAGCGTCAACTGTGGAGTAGATAAAGATCAGATGGATGCTGCTGATTTACTCATTTATATATTTATTGAAATCACAAAACACAAAACTAATTTTTTTTTTTTTTGCAAATAAATCCATGCGCCTGCAGTTAATGTATTTTCCTCTCCTCTCTCTTCTTGTCAAGCCTTACAGTAATTGCCCAGCTGTGAGGCTTTTGGAATATGAATGCAGATGCTAATGACATTGGTGGCTTCATACTTCCTGCACAGGAAATGGTGCACTGTGTTTTAAAGCACTAAAAAACAACATCTTTTGTGAGATGTCACTTCTACATCAATTCAGAGCCGTCAGCAGTGGTACGTTCTCCCCATGTATTTCTGCACCACCAAACTTTGTCATGGTTTACAGCACCTACAAATCCTCGTAAAATGTAAGGACGATATTGTCGCAGTGTAACTATCAATCTTTATTTTTACTGCAAATGAACACCTCAGCAATCCCATCTAAAAGTGGGGATTACAGGGTTTGTAGGACGATCTGTACCATACATAATTTAGGAGTTTCCAGTCCAAGAAAGTAGTCTTTCATTAGATTTTTCAACACGGCAGAGGTGTTCAGTCTTTCATCCGAGTATCGATCATCATATCCTGCTCATCGTGCCGGTGAAGGTTCTTTTTTAATTATTCTCTCTTCGAGGCACTCTGTCTGCAGACGCCCACAGCAGGGTAACTCAAACATCAACATTCAGCGATGCAATGATGGGAGAGTTTCCACTGTGTTAATGGTGGTCACAAGCAGAGTCCCCGAGCTGCTGGGAATAAAGAGGGCTGGCAGCGCAGATGTGTGACTCACCAGAGGAGAAACTGTGTATGTTTGTGTGTATGTTCCTGGTCACATGTAAGTGAAACCGTGCTTGTGTCGTATCTCATTTTGAGACCTGAAGGTGGAGTGCGACTCAAAAAGCAAAACAATTAGACAATTAGTCCTATTTTTATTTTATTTTTATGTCTTTTACTTCCACTAAAGCCAGTATGCAGTGAAGTGTGTGGAGAATTGAGCTGGTGCCGAGTTTAAAGATGGAAACACTGCGTAAACATTTTATACCATTACACATTAGAATTAATATGTACAGCATCCATATTGGTTAGGCCACTCGGGGTTACTGATTTGATGAGAATGAAAATTACATGAGTCATATACAGTGGTGTGGCCTTTGCAGTCAGATGTCAACTTCACTGAGACTTATAATTGGCAGATTAAGCCAAATATTAACATTCTAGTCTCTGGGTTTAGTGAGAAAAATGGTTGTGGTGGTCATGAGTAGCTGGTATGATCTTGTGGCTTTAAGCAAAGCCTGAGCACGTAGGCACAAATCCTACTAGATGTTAGACAGGTAGAGCACGGGTGGTGGGTGTGAGTATTGAGTGGAGTAGTCCTGGGCCGAGCTTAACGAAACACCGGTGAAGGGAGTTGCCCACTTTATAACCCCAGTGAGATACTGCACACTCTCACGGCGATGCAGAGGCTTTGTTACAGGTGGTTTCTACTTTGGTGTATGAGCCATAGACTATATATAAAAGTAGACGTAGCTGCCGGGTCTGAAAAATTAGGCCGATACGGAAGTGCATTAAGCTGCGATACCATTGGGTGCCCGCTAGAGGTTTGCTCCAAAAAATCTCCGGCTCCATAGAGGCCCATTCAACTACTCCAAAAAAAATTCTCAGTCAATGAAATTTCTCCATTAGTTATCTCGGTTTTGTTAGCTAGTCACTCCTTCTTATTAGATTTCTGGTCGTCCATTTGGAAATAATCCTGTCATTACTTACAAAATAGGCTTCAAAAAGCCATGTTTTTGGGGGCGTTGATTGACAGGTCTATGGTGCAGTCAGGTTTTCACTATCGGTGGGTGGGACGTAGTATCTCTGGGTTTCCAATCAGATCGAGTCCGATCCACCGCTCGCTCCCCATTAGTCATTGATACTTCTTATTGTCCGCTGATACATTTTGTGTTTACAGTATACTGTCTTATCTTGCGCACAGCCTTCTGTAAATTACAGTGACACCTTCCACACCTGAATCGGTCAGCACAGTAATCACTAATCACTAATCACTGTCACATGCTCGTGGTTATTGCCAAACGTGTGCACCGCTCCACTGGCAGATAGACAGATAGATAGATAGATAGTTACTTTTGCAGTCAAGCGCGAATGGACAGATGAGGCCTCTCTGGGGTTATTGTGGGTGTTTCTCAGCTGAAAGTAGCTCTGCTTCTGGACAAACTTTTAGATACGCCATCAGATTTTTGAAGTCCCAAAATGTATCTCCTTTTCTTTAGGTGTAGACACAGCAGCTCAACATAAAACTTTTTTTTAAAGAGTGTGCGTATCTGTGAGGTTGGAGTTTGGGCCTGGATGAGTCCAGTTTTTGTGCCTGGGTGGCCTCTGTGACGGCAGGATTGAGGCTGAATCTTTCAGCTGTCATAACCTCTCCTGGGACACTGACTGTACTTTGAGCCCATATCAGACAATATGAGATGTACAGAAACTAATTCCTTGTCTTCTGTCGTCACAAGTACTTTAGATCTTCATTTGCAGAGGTTTTGTCATCAAAGCCCTTTAATATCAATGAAAATGCTGCTCCGCACTGAACCTGTTACCAGCTGCAATGCCATCTTATTATTGTGACAATATGCAAAACAGCCACACTTCTTTGTTTTTGTGTCTGTGTTTAGGCAGTCTAACAATGACACAAATTGGATATTGCATATATTTACTGTATACAATGGATGAAAACATCTGAAATACAGTTGTTTTTGAAATAATTTTTGATATTGGACAGTTATTAAAGACCAACTGGCAGTCAAACCGTGATGTCACCCATTGGTTTGTGGGTTCCTAAAGCCTCGATATCAGCATTTCAGTCTTATTTGACCGAGCTGGGAGGACTGAATAGTGGACGACACTACGCCCTGCCCACCTATTGTGGAAACCTGACTGCACCACAGGCCTTTTAATCAAACAGAACTGCCCCCCAACATACCCCTTTTTGAGGCTTAATATCTAAATATTAATGGGACTATTTTCAGATGAACCACCAAAAAACTAATAAGAAGGAGTGACTTTAGTGAATGAGACCATAATGACTTGTGGAAAACATGTATTGTATTTGTATTTCATGAGAGAAGTTGAATGGGAGTCTATGGAGCCAGAGGCTTTTTGGAGCCAACCCCTCATGGCCTTCAGTGGTATTGCAGTTTAAGGTATTTTGCATAGGCCTCCCTTTTCACACCAGGAAGCTAAGTCCACTTTTATATATAGTCTGTTAAAGACACACGGTTTGAGTGCGTGTGAAAAAATAAATAAGTTACACAGGGTGATATTTAGTTAATGACTCGAGGTATACATCTTGTATTTCCAAAATACAGAATATACAAGCTGGACATGTATTAAATAAAGCTGACTGTGTCTGGCCTTCACTGGTTCTAAACTACCTCAAACAGCCTGTCTTGGTACTTCTTTGACTTCAGCAATTTCTTTATATGTACAACATATTGAGCTCCTTTAGCAGCTTCACTGCTGTCCCTTTGGTATTTTACACTGTTTTAATGTGCATTGTAAGAGAGGTTAAGCTCTGATAAATGTGCATTTAGCAAAGAATATGCAAGTGTATCGAAACGGATCAGTAGAAATCAGCACAATTTCAAATAAATCTTACAGACAGAGAAAAACGCACTGAAGTTTAAACTGAGATAGATTGCCTTACATTTTGATAAGGGAAATCAGTACTCCTGTGGTGTCCAAAAACCACAATTTTAATTAAGGATGCATTGAATAATTGATCTGAAGACCGTACGGGTCGACGTTTGTCAGAATGAAACGAAGCAGTTGGTTAAAGGGAGACACTACCTGTGTACTGGAGTTTGTACACAGGTACACAAATACCATAAAACATAAATCTCCAAACTCAAAAATAGCAGGAAGTAATCATCTTAAAATCTGCCGGTTTTGAATGCACCTTAAGTCACTGGCTGGCTCTTTATAGGTTTTTGTCTGTCTCTTAAAGGCCCGGCAGCATTTTAGGCGACTGGGGTTTGGATGAAATCTGACTCCGACACCTATTCTGACAGCAAAGTCATTACCAGGAGATTATGAATCAAACATTTAGTCTTCAATCAGGTTTATGAGATGGATTGCTCTTTTGCATTTAAATAACCTCTCCTGGCCCACTCAAACACTCCCCTTTATTAACGCTCACCCAGACTAATGATGTAGAACGTCCTACTAATTGCTGAAAATGCCGGCTTCGGATCCCCACGTCGCTCAGCCTTCCCACCTTTTGCTTTTTGCAAGCGAGAGATATATCAGCTGACACGGTGATCAAAGCCGAGCACTGATGGCACAACTTCAGTGTGAGTTGACGCGGAAGGTTCAGCTCAGGAGGATCAAGGGTCTTTATCACCGAGGAAGCTGCTGAATTCAAAGCGATGCAACCTCCAGCCTTTCCTTTTCTGGTTCGGCTCAGTGTTTGGTTTTGAATCAAATATCCAAACACAACATGAGATCCTATAAAAATGTATTGATCCCGGTGGGGGAACTGGGCTGCTGCAGCAGCAGGCATGATGGTGTTCAGCATGGAGAAAAGGACGACTGGAACATGAGCACAGAAATAACACTCGTATGAACTGTAAGTGCCAGCAATAAGCAAGAAAACAGAACACTATCCTTTGAGAGGTTCTAAACGTGACAATATTATATTTCTGCTGAACAGCAATATCTTTTCTCCTTTAAAGCAACTCATATGGAGCTCCAAAGAGTTCATTAAATTAAATAAGAATACAGCCTTACTAAATAAATACAAGGACAA
Source organism: Embiotoca jacksoni (assembly GCF_022577435.1). Taxonomy (NCBI): domain Eukaryota; kingdom Metazoa; phylum Chordata; class Actinopteri; family Embiotocidae; genus Embiotoca; species Embiotoca jacksoni. The sequence continues at coordinate 6,480,564 of NW_027185352.1, read as the reverse complement.
ATAATGTACAGTAACAATAAATAATAATAAACTGTATTTGTATAGCACCTTTCATATAAGAAATGCAGCTCAAAGTGCTTTACAGCAAGAGAATTACATGCGGTGTTTCACATAAAAACAGATATAAAGGACCATTTAAATATATAGAAAAGAAATGAGATGCATAAGAACAGATAAAATGCATAAAATTAAAAACAAATTGAGTTAAAATATCAAATAACCAATATCCATTTTAAAGGCCCAGTAGTTCAACTGCAGGCAAGTGCAAGTGAACTTCAAGAGTAGCTAGATCAAGGCTCTTGAAGGCACATTGTTAACCAGAGAGTTTGAGATGTAACTCAGTCCGAGCCCATTAAGAGCTTTGCATGTGAGGAGGAGGACCTTAAAGTCAATGCTGTGTGTTACAGGCAGCCGGTGCAGAGCAGCCAGAACTGGACTGATGTTCTCTCCTCTTGGTTCTGGTTAATACTCACGCTGCAGAGTTTTGGATGAGCTGAAGTGTATCTGTTGTTTTCTTTGGGAGACCTGTAAAAAGTGCATTACAGTAGTCCAGTCGGCTAGAAATGAAGGCATGAATCAACTTTTCGGCATCTGTCTGATTTATAAACGGACGCACCTTGGCTATGTTTCTAAGTGGAAAAAAATATGTTTTGGTCAACTTGTTAATGTGGGCCTTGAAACTTAACTCAATACGTCTGTCTTTTTTTTCCGAAATAGTTGAAGCCATTTTATATTACAATTAATTAGAATCTCACAGATAGTAATTACATAAGTTAATGGCACCTTAAATATATCATATATCAATGAGGGATCTATACATCAATTGATCTCGCCAAGAGTATCCAACCTGCTAGCCGGCAGTTAATGATCCTCCCGTACAGCAGACGACATGTATGACTGAAAGGTGAAGGGGGGAGGCTAGTGGCCATTAGATTGACATAAAAAAAAAGAAGGGAAATTTGACAATAAAAATAGACTTGTAAAGGTATTCAAGAAAAAACATACAAACATTTAGAAAATCAAGAACAAAATGACACGATCATGTCTTCAGTTATACATTTACTATTTGTTCCTCTAATATATTTTCATACACTTAACTAATATGTCTACTAATTTTATTTCAATAACAGTTTGTTAATTTGTTTGATATTGACCTCTTTGGGATTCCGTATGAAGCAAAAACTCTCTTAAACCAGATCAGATACCATTTGAAGCTTTGACTTGGTTGAATATTTGAAATCAATATGAAGGAGAAAATGCCACTGCGGTGCTGTATGATCTCAGTCTGCATCCTGATCAATATTACATCCTCGTTAGCGAGACAAATTGTCCCCCCCCCCCGTCTCAGTGCTCGGCTCACACAGCATCCCGCTGCTGGAATGCTTCGCCTCTCGTTTTCGTCCAGCTCGTTTCTAATCACACCTAAAAGGGGAGTTTTGATCGAGATGAATTGCATCCCTTGAAACCCTGGATCCCTACTGCCATTTTGGGCCCCCGCCACCCATCCGGCTCCTGAGAGTATCAGTTTAACCCGGGTAAAATACCAAGACGGTTGCCAGGGAGGAGGAAGAGGAGGAGGAGAAGGAGGAGGGGGAGGGCGGCGGCAGCGGCTGTGGAGTGAAGCACAGAGTGGTGTAACAGTGATGCTGGATGGGGAGTAACGCTGATGGATTATGGGAATTTGAGCAAACGTGTGTGTGTGTGTGTGTGTGTGTGTGTGTGTGTGTGTGTGTGTGCGTGTGCGTGTGCGCATGTTGCTCTTTACCCCTGCTACTCCATACACTACGCCTGAGTGGCTGCTGAATCTGACAGCCCAGCTTCCCCAGAATTCCCGTGTGGCCGACCTCTCGAGGTTGGAGGGTCTTGTTGCCATGTGAACCGCACTGAGCAGGATGCACCACAATAGAAGTTGTTACCCATCCCAGCAGCCAGGGTGCAATCCCACCTGCTGTTCATTTACCTCGGTGCCATACCAGAAAAGTTCACTGTGGTGTGTTGTTGTTGTTTTTTTTACATTAGTGTTAAAATGATCAATTTCAAGCCAAGACAGGCTCATAAACAGTTGACTGTTGGACAGCTGTAGTCACAGATGGCTCATATTTTAATTAAATAAACTTGAAATTAATTCTTTGATAGGCATATTGTATCATTTTCGAAGGAAGACATTTAGAAGCAGAGTAGAAGGACTGATCATATATCTGAATCAGTAGATTGTGTTGCTGACTTTCGGCAACTGTAGAGTGATGATCCTGATGGAGGAAGAGCTACTTAAACCATAAAGTACAGTAAACTTTCAAACTTTAGGTATATGAAGGATTTGGTATTTTGGTTTTCTTTCGGCTTATTAGTGTTAGTTATTATCTTGGCATGCCGTTGTTGCTGGCTTTTCCTGGATATTTCTCTTTTCACTTAGTTTAATTGCATTTATTTTTTTCGTTGTTCCAAGTCTGTTTTTTTTGTATTTAGTTTTATGTCAGGAGTATTCACCGTGTTAAAACATCACCGAATGGAATACTGATTTTCTTGTTTAACCAGACATTTTGTGTGCAGCAGCATCTCTTGCAAATTGAATTGCATGTATCAAAGCTTCCTTAAGAGTAAAGACTCTGAACTACAGTTATGTCTCTGGGCGCCGTGGATCGATGAATCTGAAGCAAATAAAAAATGCAAATGCTGTTTTCTCTTCCAAAAACTCATTTACACGGCAACACATAATCAGAGCGATGCATACCTCTGTAAGATTCCACATGTCCAATTGCACTTTAATGGATCCATTCCAGGTAGTACGTTGATAGGATTTCCTGCTCGGTTTGTTGGCCCTCATCTTGTTTATTATGTCTCTCATTCGTAAGCAGTTTTCTTTGGTGGTTCAGTCACACTCAGAGTCTGAGTTTGACACCTGCATTGTTTAAAACGCAAAAAGTGGATGGACATAGATTTACTCAAATAGCCATAAATATTGAATATGTTCATCTGTTCTACTAATACATCGACATGATGGATATGTTTTCACGTCGAGTTGAAGTGGAAATACCTTTTGGCCACTTGAGGCAACAAAACCGGCTGTGAACTCAAAATTGACATTTAAAGTGTGGTGGTGTCTCAGCAGATTCAGACCTCCAACAGACTTCAGCATCATCCATTTTAGTTTTGGTGCACCAACTCTTCAGGGAAGTACTGTATCTGTCTTCAGCAATCACATTTTTCAAAATGTTCACCAGCTGGCGGCTAACTTTGTCTGACTTTTGTTGCTAAGAGTGCAGGACTGAAGTTGGAAACCGCACCATGAACAAAAACAGTAAAGCTGGTGTCCACAAAACCAAAACAATTTGCTCAAAGACACATAAAACTATAACACTTATTTGGTTTCAATTGTATGTCCTTGAAATGAATTAATAAAATATTCAAATTTATTTCTTACCTCTGTAAGATTCCACATGTCCAATTGCACTTTAATGGATCCATTCCAGGTAGTACGTTGATAGGATTTCCTGCTCAGTTTGTTGGCCCTCATCTTGTTTATTATGTCTATCATTCGTAAGCAGTTTTCTTTGGTGGTTCAGTCGTGAAGACTTTCATTATGAACTATCGTGATGTTATTTAAGAACCATTTTGCCCACTTCTACTGACTCCTTTCACGTTACATATAGTAATATCATAGTGTTAATGGTAAAGATACAGATTAGTGCTGCTTGAAAAGATTCAGGGCTGGCAATTCTTCTGTTTATCGTTGCTTCTAAAATTTAACTTCGAAATCAATGCCAATTAAATAGCATTTGTCACCCTGCCTACTCCCCATCTTGTTATTCAAAGCTGAAGAGCTGTCAGGTGAAGGTAAATGACAGGGAAAAGTCTTATTTTTGCTCATGTACAACAAAGACATAGAGTCCCTCATGAAAATGTATTGATCTGACCTCAAACCCACTGCCTGTCAGTAAACTCACCATCCCCTCCAACACGCTGAGCTTCCCAAAGACTGAGCTGTTGTTAAGAAACACAGAGCTTGGGGACTCTGTTGCTGACCGGCCTATATTCAAAGAAAAGGAAACTAAAAACAAATAATCCAGCTAAATCTTCTCCTACTTTGTTGCTGTGCAAATGAACACATGAATTTAGAAAATTTTACTTTCATGGAAAAACTCATGTCCCTTCTTCCAACCAATACATTTTTTTTCAATCTGGATTCATTTGTTTAATTTGGTTGGAAATGCGCTCTCAGTTTTCCACAGCTTTCCTCTTAAAGAACCCAAATCTTCTCTTTTTGTTTTTTTTTTGGCTCTCTGTTGTCATTTGCTGAAAATGGCAGCATTCTCAGCTGGGCGAAGTAAAGCAGGAAACACTGCAGAGAAGCTGTGAACGCAGCCGAAGTGAGCTGCGAAAAACCAAACACACACACACACACACACACACACACACACACACACACACACACACACACACAACCAAAATAGACTTGCTGAACCCTGACTGACGCTCGCAAACGCATTCTCCCACAGGAACGAGATAAAAGGACGCGGCGGGAAGCTAATATGAGACACATCCCTGTTCAGATTGTGGTTCATGTCTCAGTTACTTGCCACAGTCTTTGTAACCTCTGACCGGCATAATCTTTTAATATCTGAAGGTGTGTCTGCTGTGGTGAAGCTGGAGGTCAGTCCTCACTGGGAGGGGAGAGTGTGAAGCAGCATCGCAGTCTTATCACCAGCCTGATTTCACCCTCGGAAAATGGAACCGAAGCACACGTGAGGAAGACAACACTCCACAAATACACAAAATCTGACAAAACCATCTCGCAGCCCAGCTATAAAATATATATTTTTTTAATTCTGCTGTTTTCTTTCATTATACTACAAAGCGCTCAGAAAGTGATTTGCATGTAAAGTGTCTTGACTTCCAAACCCCTACTGGGTTTTTATTTTGGCTGCAGGGTAGGTAGATGATATCTGTCTCCCTCTCGCAGAGAGATGAAGGAAGTTGCCCATCCGGAAATCCAGACGACTTCTTAAAATTTGCACATGTTTCTGTCAAACCTCTGGAGTGGGACGGTGAGGGGAGAGCCAGGCGTCTCTTAGCAGGAGGGTTTTAGGGAGCGGCAGCTGCTTTCTTTAAGCCTCCATTCACCATTTTCGCATTGTGGGAAGAAACCAGTTTGCCAGTAAGAAGTGAACAATGTGAGGGAGGGCAGAAATCACAGTACTCCATTTTGTAGCTATGCTTTCTGGGCGTGATATCCATGCAGAGGGTGTCAAACGTAATGACTACGATAACGCCTCACTGCGTTGCATTGTGTGCAAATACGTTAAATGCATTTGATTCAAATTATTCTTCTTCTATAAAAAAAAAAAAAAAAAAAAGCTGAGTTTTCATTCATCTTTTTAAAGTCCATCTTTACAGGAGCTAACCTAGTAGTTTGGGGTGAGGCATGGATGGCGCTGTTTTCAAAACAGCATAGCATTTCCGTTAGCAATCTAGGTAGCCCGGAAGTGCAATTAAGGCTGCATTGACGCATTTAATTTTCCCTCGGGGGACAAAAAGCCGTCTTTTTCTCTAATTCAAGTGCGACTCAAGCCAGCTGGTTTGAAAGTATGGAAGAAAACGTGCTGTGACCACCTGATTTCGAAGAAGGAAGCCAGGTGACAGTATAAAGAGTGAGAAGGCCCACGTTGACGTCGGTGTTGGTAGGAGAGATCCTACCGTGACGTCACCCATCGGTTTGTGGCATTTTATCCGTCGCCATCTTGTTTTTTTGGAGCTAGAATTGAGAGCGAGGGGCTCGTCTGACTGAGAACCCGAGGACACTGTGCCCACCCACCTATACGGCAAACTTGACGACACCCCTAGCATGTCAATCTAATCAGACACCAAGCATACCTCTCTTTCACCTGCAGTGACTTCAGAAAATGACGCCATGATGACTTGTGGAAAAAAAAATATTAATGTTTTATACCATGAGAACAGTTGACACTTTTTGAATTGGAGTCTATTTGAGCTAGAAGTTCTTTGGCACCAGCCCCTAGTGGTCTTCAGAGGTATTACACTTGAAGGCACTTCCGCATTGGCTTCACTTTTCAGACTCCATAGACCACACGTGTCAAACTCAAGGCCCGTGGGCCGGAAACAATTACATCCGGCCCGTGAAACAATATCATGCGTCTTTAAAAGCAAAGGGAAAGACACCGCAGAGCTCCGGGATGAAAAGTGGCGATGTGAGCTGGCATAACGAAGCATCTTACTGCGCTACACCTCCAGCTTCGGGGACGAGGCCGTGTGATCACGGACACGTATGATGCAGTGAAAGCTTTCCAAGTCAAGCTGCGGTTATTGAAGACTCGGCTGCAGCAAAGAAACTTGGGTCACTTCCCGTGTTGTCAAACAATGACAAACTACGTCTCCGCCGCTGTGTTCCCGACTACGCATTTTGCGGAGAAACTGAGCGCACTTGGCACAGAGTTCACTCGGCGATTTGTAAACTTTGCAGCTCAGGAATTTAAACTTGAACTGCTCAGCAATCCGTTTGCAGTTGACGTGGAAAGAGCACCTGTGAACATCCAAATGGAGCTGATTGATCTCCAGTGTAATGACACACTCAAGGCAAAGTATGACTCTGTGGGCGCGGCACAGTTTCCAAGCTTCATCCCCGAAACAATGCCTCAACTCCGCCTGCATTCTGCTAAAATACTCTACACGTTTGGAAGCACATACCTGTGTGGGCAGCTTTTCTCTGTGATGAAGATGAACAAAAACCCACACCTTCACTCCATCCTGAGGGTTTCCACAGCACAGGACCTAACCCCAAACATTAATGAACTGGTAGCCAAGAAAAGGTGCCAAACATCTGGCTCTGGCACATGTGCTTAATAGGATGATGTGTATATATATATATATGCATTTTATCTAATATCCTGTTTGTTCTGTTCAATAAATGTTGGCCCTGTTTGACCCTCGACGTAGTCCCAGTTTTTAATTTTGGCCCTCGTTGAGAATGAGTTTGACACCCCTGCCATAGACTGTATGTTTTCATACACAGTCTACGGATAGATCACATACAGGACTTTCATGCTGTAGACGTGTGTCCTGGTGAAAGCAAAAGTCAAAGCAGACTTATTGAAGGTAACCTACGCAACTACAGTTTTGTATTGAAGTAATTTAGGTGAAGTACATGATGTTACTCGTGACATATTTGTGTGAGCCTAAAATCTAATCTAATTTGATCTAATCTCTAATCTAAACTGAAACCTAACCACGTTGTTTTGTTGCCTACACCTAAGGCACCTTGTGCGCTTGTCTTCAACGCCAGCGGACTTTGACACAACGGCAGTATTTGACTTCCTGACAGTGAGAATGGGTTGACGGCTCAGATACATTGCATCTTTCATTCAATTTAATGATAATTAAAAAATAGAAAATAGATCCAGGTTGTGATCAGCAGGAGTTATCCTTTAGCTGTTTTCCTTCAGTTTATTGCAAAAGAAGGTTGTGCTCGGACTGCTTTTCTCTAATCAGACGAAAGAGCAAAATTCCATCACAGTCCGAACTTCACAGATGTGTTAATTTCTCGAGGCACTTCACAGATCATGTGGTATGCCACTGGAGTTTGAGTATTTGAGGACATTGAACCTGGAATATTTCAGCGTTGCTATGACAATACACTAAGTAAATCTCTTCCAATTCACCGGCGACCGAGGTGACAACAAGCATAGCAGGTGAGGTGAGAACTATCACCTTTGCCATTTTTCTTCCTCTCATACACAATCATCCGCTGATGCAATCATTACAGGCTCACAATTATTTTTTTTATCCAAGCAGCAGAGCCCACAGCAGGGCAGTGTTAGCGTTTCAGCCGAGCCACAGTAGGAGAGGAGGGACTTTACCCTCCTCACTAGTTTCATCAGTTTGGTAAAGTCTTACATGAACATATAACACTGAACAATTTATGTGATGTACCATTGTCTTCTGTTTGTCTCCAGATCGACTGCTCTTCAGCAATAATAAATGCATTTATGGCACGAATGTCATCCCATAAGCTCTCATGTCTTCTCATCTGTCTTTTTAATGTAGAAATCAAATCCAAATCCATGACTGTGCCACAACAAATATATTTTTACATTCATGAGCTTTGGTTAAAGTCTGAAGCTCGGGGTCATGTTGACTGAGGTGAAAATTTGTTTACGACAAGCGTAACACTGTTCCGATGAACCCTGCTGAAATTTATGAAGACGATATTCACACTTCTTAAGGGGGAAAGAAAGCCCCCTCCACTCCATTAGTTATTTAGATTTAAGCCTCCCCTGCGCTTTCTCTCCGCTTCGCATGACTAACCCAGACATCAGCAAAAAAGCACATTTTATCAGTAGCACGACTTTGCCAAGAAATCATTCACCTATATAATTACGAATCGACAAAAGGCAATTTGTACAGTATCTGATTGCAGGTGAAAGACGCATAGAAATCAATATCCTCTATCCATCTTTTCTTGTGGAATTAAGGTATTAGGGGTGTTCTTTGTCCCGGCTCAGACACCCATACAATCTTATCTTTTCACTCAACCCTTTTCTTTTTTGGTAGAATTTGGTTATATTTTGTCCTGTTTTCCATTTTGTCTGCTTGTTCATCTGATTGTAAAGCTAAGTATTTCTCTAAATATTTTCACTCCCTCAACCCAAGCGATCAGATCCTCTGCCCTAGATTTTAAGTTGCAGTTCTGCTAAACAAAGGATCTTGGGAAAATGTTATGTATTTCAATGTTAGGGACTTCTTTTAATTATTTCTACACATGATCAGACATAACACTAGGTACGTTTTTGTGTTGCAGTTAGGATCAATAACATTGCTCCAAACTGCTCCATGATGACACACTTGCTGGGTTTTTACAGAGCTTTCAGACATAAGCTGTCATGTAGGAGGCTTTGTTGATATGAATGTTCAGTGAGCATTATTACTTTATCCACAGCACCTCAAGGACCTCTTGTTCCCTGGGAGATTCTCGAGGGATCACTATGTCCTGCAAGGCAATGATCAGATGACAGACAGAGGCAGCCTCCCCTCTGAATACGAGCACTTACCTTCTGGCAGATTGTTTTTTTCGAAATGTATAATGAACTGTAAACGTACCTGTTACATCTTTAATTAAGATTTTAAATAGGAGTTTAATAATGAATTGGTTGAACTACAAAAGGTCACGTAGGACATTAGTCAGGTTTACACTTGCATTTGCAATATTTTGCTCATTGATTTTGCTGTTTTTGTTTATAGCGTGCTTTACTGGTTTTTATTGATCTTACTGTTTTTACGGGTTTTTTTTTTTTTATGTCGTTTCTATTTTTAAATATATCTAAATTGATTGTAAAGATGCTGCTGTGCCAAAGAAATATTTCCTCAAAGGTACTATAAAGTAAGCGACATCTTGTCTTGATACTTTTCAGTAGCGAACTTGCTACCAGGACTTTTCACACATCTCGCACTTTATTTTTGAGGTCGATCGCGAACCTGCGAAAGAACGCTCACTAGATTTTACACTATAAAGCTAACATCTCTAATTTATAATAATTCTTTCAAAATGAACACCCAGCATTTCAACCTTCTTATTGAACTCAGGTTATAATGTCATCAAATACGGAGGCAGGGATAGTGATATGTAAAAACAGCACAGCAAAAGCTGCATCAGATTCGCTGGATCGATAGCTACCTCTGTCAGCCACATGACCCTCCTCTTGCTGGTTGTCGTCCCTCAAGAACTTAAACTGTCATTATTGACATTGCAAAACGGAGTTTGCCAAAACAAAAGTTGACTATGTTTTGGGGTATTTTTTGCCGTGTATCGTTGTGTTTCTTTTGGTGGCTTTGAAGCAGTGTAGCAAATAAGTGGACCTTGAGTTGCGACTCTTACTTTTTCCAAGGCTAAGAATAAACTTGTTTGATGAAAAGTGATTTCTTAATATCCGCCTACCGAGTTTTAACTCATTTCTCTATCCTGAAAGTGTTTTTATGACAGAAAAACCTAAAATATGATCTAATTAGTGGGAATCATTAGCTGACATGAAGTCAGTGCAATACACATAGACATAGATGTTATAGAAAATAACCCTAACTTCAATAAAATTACTTTGCGTTATATTTACTTCGTGAGATGAAAACAGAAATAAATTAGTTATTTATCTATTGGCTTATCTCTGCCAAGAAGGTTATGTTCACGGGTTTTTGTTTGTTTTGTTTGTCAGCAGGATTTTAATAAAACTACAGGACCGATTTTCATAATATTTGGTTGAGGCAGATCCACCGATCATTATTTATTCTATTTGACGCTGCAAAACGGAGCATTCGACTTACGGATTACCATGCATCTTAAAATCTAGTAGATGGCAGTAAAGTTCAGTCGTGACAAATCATAGGCCATTCTAGAAATATGATGACTCTGTTACAATCCATACTCAGGGGTGCAAGTAATTCTCTGGGATACACTTTCACTTGCTTAAATGTAATAAAGTGAGCAGTCGTTATGGAGCACCAGAGGTGCACCGGGAAAAAAATTCAGCCCTGCATTTATCCGCTGGGACCGGACTACCTGTGACACACAAGAGGGCCAGTAAAAACTTTATGGATTTTTTAACGGTCTAGTGGCCCATCGATGCGGCAGTCTAAAGGGACTTGTCCCAGTATACCTGATGGCCAGTAGACCACAGAGGACAATAGTTTCATGGGAGAGAACGAGGACATCGCCACAACTGTAAATATATCCAGATATAGTGGTTACAGATTTGCATATCTTAGAAGAGTATCTCCAAGTTTTTATAATGTAATGTAGGGTAATGTAATCTTTTTGGCTTTTGAGAGACAATACATTTTAGATTCGTATCAAAAACCATGTTAGTCTTCACACAAACGTGGTATTTTGATGGAGTGCATGTCTGACCTGTTTGTACATTGTGTCATGTAAAAAGAGCAGAATACGGGCACTCACAAAACAATATGTAACAATTTATTGTGGGCAGAAAAACAGACGTATTTCAGCCATTAGCCATCATCAGTGTAAACAAAATATGTGGAAATAACAACCTATGTAGAAAAGAGGGGACAAAATTTTCAATCAGCGAGGAGGTACTTAATTGTGTCCACCTGAGAAAGACCTTTGGACGAAGGGGGACTCATAAAATCTCATAACAGCATATTTATCAGTGGCTGATGTAAAGTATCCAAAACTATAGTTTTATCTTCATCAGTGTAATCTCTAGTTTTCTTAATATAATGGCAGTGTGGAAACAGATTTTCCACATTACTATTTGCACATAATTTGTTTTATATTATTTGGATGATAATGGTATTCCACTTACAAGCACTTTTAGCATAAATATAGCTCTTAATATTCCTGTAGGTTTGGTTACTCCATTATTGGAGATCAGCCATTGATGAATATGATGTTATGAGATTTTATGAGGCCCTCCATTTTGTCCCCTTTTTCTATATAGGTTGTTTTGTTAACGCTGAAGATGGCTTATAGCTGTAACACGTCTGCTTTTTTTTTTTTTGCACACATTGTTACATATTGCTCTATGAGTGCTGGAATTCTGCTCTTTTTTCATTCTTGTTACAACCGTGCACCCGTCTTGTCTCCAGATTTGTGAGTTGTGCGTGCCATTTTTCTATACACATTGTCTCATGTAACCTTGTACACTGTGTTTTCAATTTCTCAGAGCAGAGCAGAATATTGCTGCTATCAAGTTTTGGCAACCCTCTATAGAGCATGTGTGGTTGTGTGTTTGTACTATATTTGGTGCAGGGCCATTTCTATGATTTGTTAGATTTTAATAACTCTTTAAGACAACAAACACAAGACAAATTTCTCTGCAAAGTGACAAAAATTGCAGTTTGATCTTTTATTAGAGGAGAAAACTGCCTCTTCTGGGTGTTAAGTTACAGCCCATTTATAATAATAACTTCTCATTTGCTGTGTAAGACTTTTCAAAGCACAGGTTCCAGTGGAGAAAGGGAAGCAGGATACTTTAAATAAACAGATTATAAGAAATACACTACATCTGTCTATGTATAGTTTACATTACCCCAAGCAGTTTCCAGTATATGAAATTCGATTTTGAACCTTGCTTGAAATTACCTGCTTAGGTTGCTTCATGTGGGAGTCAGGTGATTGATACCAAGCACAGACTAACAATATGCAGTGCCCATATGAACACACCAAACCTGGCTCCAATAAATAAGGATAAAACTAACAGTCTTCTTGTTTACAGTGAAAAATTGTCTCCTTCTGCTGAAGCTGTTTTTAATGCTAAACAAGAATATGAAAAGCAGCTTCTTCATGAGGAGGGAAACCAACATTCGTACAGAAGTGTTGTACAGTATCTCTAATTATGCAGAGCGTGTGCAGAATCCTGTGAAACTGGCACAGACTATTCTGTCTTAAAATCCCCCTCTGGCTGATTAGTTTTGCTTTATTTATCTAATCTGATCCCATAATCCACAGACTGTAGTCAAGTGTTGCAGCCAGATATTATCCTCAACACAAAAAGTATGCAACCACTGTGCATATTTTTCTTGTTCCTCGTGTTTTCATTTGTTTGCATTCTCACTTTAGCAAGTTTAACAAAGTCAAAACTAATTTACAGACAATAAAATGTGTCTGCAGCTGCTGCTAATCATTAGTTTGTCATGGTGAAGCAGAGCAACACAGTGGCAGCAGTTTTTCTGCCACTGTTCTCAGAAATACATTCCCCAGAAGGATTTTCAGTAGTGTGGGCGTACACACTCCAAGGTTATTTACCATTCACACAGACAGCTCGAGTGAAATTTAACCTTAACCTGATTAAAGACTTGCTTTTGTAATCCCCCCTCACCTGAAGATGAATGAATCATGAGTACCACATCTATACGGTAACAAATGCTGTACAACACAAAGATGCAATACAGTTTAGTTTAACAGTCATCTTGCTATTGACCTTTGTAAGGCCATCGTCATCTGCTGGATACCAGCTGAGCTCACAATAGCTGCTGTTGTCGTTGTGAGAGCCAAATCTGTCAATGAATATTTTGTTGAAGTTTGTTGTTTGTTGATTTCTACTCAAGGATGCTATTATTATGATAAGTCTGTTTATTTTTTGGTCAACTGAGTACTAAAATTAGATTTTGGTTCATCTTTTGTGTAAATTCATTTAGTTACGGCACTCAATTATTGAGATCATGTGACATGTATGAGGAAGAAGTCTCGATGTTTGGTTAGTTATTTGGCTGAAACTTGTGAACAAAAATAGGTTTTTGACTGAAAAATGTAAACCCACAAGGACAGGCTGGATATTATCAATGTTATCCTCAGAGAGAACCTCAAAAGGATGCACAGAAAAGGATGGAAATTGAAACTTGTAATTTTGGATATATGGATAAAGAACTGAAAACCCCAGAACGGGTTTTTCTTTCTCCTTCCTTTCCTTCTTCCCCCCCCTTTTTTCCTTTTTCTTTAAGTTATTGGAAGAATATTAACTGTTATTGATGAAAATATGTTAGCCACAAAAGGATTTAGCAAAATAAATTGGATTCGCCCTTTTAGTGGTAATGTATATTGTGTCCTCCTGCATCACAGTAAGATATAAACAGGAAGAAGCTTGAACAAAGTTGTGGCTCAAAGTACTGCAATATTCCCTAGTATTGATAACACACCTAATTATATGGTTTATTTGTTTAGAGTGGAGTAGAGTAGCTTAATGTCTCTTCTTTAACAATCAGCTACAGTCACTTATAGTGTGTGAAAAACAAACAGGGCCAGTCTCCCTCGGGTGGGCTGTTGATGTTTTATTGGTTCTTAGGATGCTGTCTTGTGTACCCTTTTTGAACCTGTTTACCTGTCTTCGATGGAGGAGATACCAGTGTTGAACTAGAGCATATTAAAATGCTTCAAAAAGAATTTGATCACCACCACACTTACCAAAGGATCCCCATAAATCCTAAACTCTGGTCCTTTAAGGTAAACACCACCTGGCTGTATCTCCATACTTATACATATTTAAAGCTTATTAGACCCTTATTTCCTGTACTACATGCATTACCCCATTAAATATGTAATGGTCTCTGCACTGCCAAAGTGCCTGTGACTTACACTTACTGTGCCTGAATGCTGCTCTACTAATATTCTGCTCATGCTACGTGGGCAGCCTAGATCGTCTTAATGTGAGTGTCCCATCATTCCTTTCTTCTGAGAGTTAATAATAACTGTACTTCCCAATGAGCCTTTAACCATAGTGATTGGATTTACAAATTATAAATTTATTAGTACTAAACGCTTTGTATTCTGATTTAATTGGTGGGTATGTTCTGCACATTACTGTACTGTGTGTGTGTGTGTGTGTGTGTGTGTGTGTGTGTGTGTGTGTGTGTGTGTGTGTGTGTGTGTGTGTGTGTGTGTGTGTGTGTGTGATGTCACCATAGACTGCATGTAAAAGTTGGCTTAGCTCCCGCATATTAAACTGTTTTTTTGTGTGGGTTTTTTTTTTTTTTTTTTTTTTTTTTTTTTTTTTGGGGGGGGGGGGGGGGGGGGGGCACGTCTGTTTGATTAACTGGTCTGTTGTGCAGTCAGGTTACGGCTGTCGGTGGGCAGAACGTAGTAGCTCAGATTTCCAATCCGATCGAGTCAGACCCATTGCTCGCTTCTCCCCAGTTTGTCCAAATATGGTCACATTCTGAAACTCATTTTAATTTTTAATATTCTACGAAAATATGTATTTTTTTAAATCAGGAGTTAAAGGGTAAGTTCACCCAACAGTGGTGGAGCTGAGTATCATTTGTTCCTCAAAATATTGAAAAATGACATTTATACAAATTCAATAACAGCTTTACATTTCATCTCATTTGTTTGCAACACTGAGCCTCGTATACATGCGCAATCAGAGACACAACGCAGCCATATTATCTCTGCAAACACATCATTTACATCGCGTGTAGCTTTATGACATTAATACGTACAGTAAACACGTGATTTTTCTTCATGCTGGAATGTGTCTCAGGCTATCGATCAGAGCTGCAGCTCTACCTGTGGCTTCCTGTCAGCTGCTCTGTAGCTGATATCTGCAGGGATGAAGGTGACTGAGGATGACAGGCAGCCGAATGCCTTTTCACCTGCAGCTGATTTCCGAACGCAAACGCCTCGGTTTAGACAAATGGGAACGGGGCGCGGCAATTACGGCGCGGCTGACCTTCAGCTCGGGCTCTGTGATGGAGCTGTCACACGCTTCACGCCTGGCCCCGTTTTCCTTATCACAGTAAAGACTGTCCCCACCGTTATAACTACAGAGTCCAGGGGCAAAATATTTGGTTTAATTCTCAGCTGCATGAGTTAGATGTAGAGGATTCCACTTATTTTGGTGCTCAGCATTAAAAACTCCACGAGTCCTCTGTGCCTGATGATTTTTCAATGGTGTTCATCTATTATGAAGAGACAGATTATTTATCAATCCGTGCTTCCTGAGAATATTACTGGGAAAATCTCCAGGACAGACAAAGGGAAATGCAGCTAATAAATTCTGCATGTAATGATTAAATTTAAATAGCGAGGTCAAGCGCCCTCATTATTTGGACTAAAATATTAAAATACTGTTAATATTTTATGCGACCAAATATGCAGAACTGAATTAAATTCAAAAGAAAAATGTTTGCATAGAATAAAGTGCTTTTTGGGGGCAAAGCATGTAAGTGAGGAACTTTTATCCCGCAGCTGAATTTTTAATTTGTTCGTGCGGAGCCTTGTTGCAGCCTGGGTTGCTCCCACTCGTCTTGGTGTCAGTGTGACTCATTGAATCGTGGGAAATAAGGTGTTAGTTCACACCAGCTGATTTTATACCCTGCTGTGCACTAATCAAGCCAGTTCAAGTTTATGTGCTCGAAGTGAAAATCGGTGCTCACATAGAGAAGTACGCTTTGTTCACCCATTTATTGTGAATTAACAAATATGTTGTAGCGATCAACACACATGTAAAAGAGTACAAGTAGGAGAAGTGATTTATTTGCTAACGCATCCACAATGAAGAATATGTAGGAATTGAAACAAAGATTAGAGGGACATAAATCTTCACTCATTTAAACTCAGAATGTGTAAAAGCAGTGAAGTAGTAACCCTTAACCTTTCTACAAACTAGAATAACAAGACTTTTAGTATGTACTGTAGCTACCCTTAAAAAGTATGTACTGTTGCATGTAGTATGCATACAATTAGAAGATATACTTCATTATAAAAATGTGCCTTAAACTTTGACCCTCCTGATATTTGAAGTAAACACTCTGTCTCCAGCCGCAGACTCCAAAGTCTTGTCTCCCTGGCTCCCCTCATCGTCCTTGTGTTTTCTCCTTCCGGCTCTGCAGCACAACCCTCCACTGTCTCAGGAACCACTTTCCAAGCCTGCACCGCTGGTATCCACGCCCCAGTCCTCTGCCCCATCACCATCCTGATCAAATCATCTTTTAGCCTACTACTTTTACCTGTGGGTGTTTCTCGAGGATGTGTTCTGGGTAGGTTGCGTTTCTCCGATGCTACGTCATCACACATCACAAAGGATTAATACAATCTTTAGAGTCCTTCGTTCAAAAAAAGGGCCCTTTAATTAAAAAAGAACAACAGCAACAACACAATCTTAAGTGAATGTACAAGGGCGGGACCTTTCCAGTGACGCACAAATAGAATATATTGAACTATAACACAGCAGTCGGTGGAGAAAACTCTCCACCTGGTTGCAATTCGCCATTAAATCGAAGAAGAGTAGTGAACACCTGCACACTCACCAAACTGTTCCATTTATGTGTTGTCCAAAGGAAGGAGTCTCGCTGGGCTTTAGGGCCTGACTTAAGGGACCCCTCCTTCCATGGATGCCTGGATTCAAATATTGGGATTCCCCCATGGTTGTAATAATGATATTTTGTAAGGATGATAATGTATTATTTTTCTTGTAAATTTGAGTAATTTAAATAATCCAAAATAAAACTGTGGCACTATAGTTTTGTATTCTTGGTGTTTATGGTAATCTAGAGGTCATACTACTGGTCAAAGGATTAGGGACAAGGAAACCGAAAAATAATTTACTACCCTTCAAGAATGCCAAAAACCTTTGGTGAAAAGGGTACGCCAAATTTGATGCCTTCTTACATACCATTTATTTGCAGTATAAAAACATACATGTTTTACACTATAAATATATTTGTAAACAGATACAGAATTGAGCAATACTTGCAACTTATCTGACTAAGAGAGGCTGTGTATATAGTCATACAGCATGGGGACTTACTTTTCAAATAGAGTTCATCCCATTTATATATTTTTAATCTGCTTATAAATGCTTAATTAACAGTTTCAAAGTGTTAACCCTAAATAAAACATGTGTACTGAGGAGTTGTGAGATATACTTTTATTTTGACGGTCTTGCATGCAATGTCACACTGGTTTGCATTTTGCATTGCAGGTGTTGTCAAAATTAAAAGTTAATTCAAATAGCACTAGAAAAATGAGTCCGGAGTGTTTTTGCTGAGTCTCTGCCCACACTCTACTTCACATTAGTTGACATGCCTGGCTGACAGTCAGTATCTAATAGACTAATATATCAGTCTAAATCTGTTAATTACAGTATAATCACCTCTTGATACAGTCAATCACTCTTGTTACACAGAAGACGGATGAAATCCCCGTGTCTCTCGCAGCACAACAGATTGACTTATTCTGGAAATTATTCTGGAAATAAAATCCAATTCTGCTGTGCTTCTGTTCGCGTCTTGCATACATTGGTAAGACAAGTCACACACGGGTAGCAGTGGGGCAAGTCTCTTCTCCAGCCTGATTAGTTCTGCTCCAGAAATGTAGAGAGTGACGAGCTAATCGTGAGCCGCGGTGGCGGTGAAATGGAGGCCTCAGAGGGACTGGAGGCACAGATCGATGATGCGCGAGCCCGGCGACAGCAGGTGATGCACGGCTTCATCCAGCGCAGCGACAAGATGAAAGCCAGCACTGCGAGGACGATGAGCTGTCACTTCGAACGTCTCAACCTTCTGTATTCAGTGTCACGATCAAGTTGGAACAGTTTTATTACTCCGATGAACACAACTCTCCTCCTCATTCTCCTGCCACGTCCATCTGTAATGCTCATTAGTTTGGAGGTGTTGTTTTCTATGGCACATGGTGTGAAACATGTCAAAACTCCACCACCTGTTTTTTTGGACCAATCGCATTTAGTGCCACATACTGAGAAAATTTTCCAAATGTGCCAGCGCATGTGGAAAATAGAAACATTTGTGTAAAGTCAGCGGTGGCCCCTGGGGTGTGCTGCCACCAGGAAACACTTTCACACCTCACACATTTGCATTTTACACCTTAATGGTTTAGCTGCACTTGAACTTTGCCCAAGCTGTGAAATTCATTTGCTTATTGGGCCGTTTCTTTCGGGGGTATGCAGGTCAAAATTCTACTATTATTCTATATGATTGTTTCATTTCATGAATAAATTATGCTTCTGAGTTGCACCCAATTTACACTGTGATAAAGTTCAGTGAAAATTATGGTTTTATTTGTGTAGTTTTGGTCATTAATCCTGTCAAGCTATATTTCATGAACACAGCTCCACTGTTAAGATCAGAACACACAACAACACTCCTATAAATTGGTAATTATAGTTACGATTCCTGCCTCCATCTGGTTTACTTTTTGCCGTTCTGTCCCTGCCTTCAGCCACGCTTCCTCAGGCCTCTGCATTTCTATGGACCTTTCTAGTCCCTGCAGTTTAGCTCTTAACCACTGGATGCCTTCACAACTCACAACTCCCACATCCACTTGCTCACCTTTTCCTCATTCTCTAATCACCACCTCGGTATTTATACTGGCCGCTTTGACCTGCTCCTGTGTTTTTGAGATGTATTGTAAACAGCCCTAAGGGCTACCCATCCATCCATCCATCCATCCATCCATCCATCCATCCATCCATCCATCCATCCATCCATCCATCCATCCATCCATCTACCCATCCATCTACCCATCCATCCATCCATCTACCCATCCATCCATCCATCCATCCATCCATCCATCCATCCATCCATCTACCCATCCATCCATCCATCCATCCATCCATCCATCCATCCATCCATCCATCTACCCATCCATCCATCCATCTACCCATCCATCCATCCATCCATCCATCCATCTACCCATCCATCCATCCATCCATCCATCCATCCATCCATCCATCCATCTACCCATCCATCCATCCATCCATCTACCCATCCATCCATCCACCCATCCATCCATCCATCCATCTACCCATCCATCTACCCATCCATCCATCCATCCACCCATTCATCCATCCATCCATCCATCCATCCATCCATCCATCCACCTGTCTGTCCGTCCGTCCGTCTATCTATCCATCTACCTATCATATTTAATTGATTTTGAATTTAGTGTAAATATGAATACGTTTAAAAAAAAAAAATCACAAAAAAGAATTCTCATTACAGTTTATTTGAATCTGAAAATGAGTGAAACAGCGCCCCCTACGATATAAATACGTTAAGTTAGCCTGGTTCTGTGGTCAAAGATGGTACTGCACTCCACATTTGACGCAATCAGGTGGCGTTCAGGAGGAGACGCCAGGTGAAGCTGATTAAAAATGTCCGAAGTGGTCATCATTGTGACGAGCGTGAAAACGTAATGGACTGGACTCCCGAGAAGAAACCCAAAAGGGAATGTTTACAACAAGATAGTTCGACTCTGACGTCACAACAATCAGGAGAAAACATTTGATGACATCACCGCGAGAGCCAGCTTATTCTCCGGTTGTGCTAGCCTATCAGGGTAGCTTGCAGCAACCGCGGAGTTTATGTCAAGAAACTGACTGGAAACAAGTGCAGTGGGATGTCATAATTGGGGATTTCCCGGGTTTTGTTTGTTGTAGCTGTTGAATCAGTAGTTGATTTGTGTGAGTTGTAAATGAGGCTGCGCGCGAGCTGAACTCGGGAAGCCGTCATCCTCGATTAGATTTCAGCTGCGCGGTGTGATGATGAGTCATCAGCTTCAGACACGCGTTTATTTCCTTTGATGTATAATTTGAATACATAAATATATATATATATATTTTTTTGTGTTCAGTCTTCACAAGTGTCAGTTGTGATCTTTTCCTCTAAGTAACGTCTGCTGTATCTTTATACTCCTAAACACGTGTAAGTCGTGTAGGTGCATCGTGTGATGTGCAGGCTTGAAGTTCACTATTTGTTTTTCTATATTCTGCCTCCATGGAGCAGATAAACATGTCACTGCTAAAATGAATAAATCTGACCTCTCTGAAAAAAAAACCCACGTGGTCCCCGTTTGACCCTTAAACAGGCCTGAACCGTCACTGAAGACACACCAGTGGTTCAAAAAAATCAATCCAGCATAGTGGTGACATTTTCAGGGCAATATGATATCCATGCACAGGCACTAATTATCAATATTTTATAAATAAATGAACACGTCAGGTGCATTTATGACAGGTTATTATGACAGTGTTTTGTCATTCTGTCTGCTTGACTTCTATTTTGCTGCAAATTGAAATGACTGAAGTGAGATAAACAGCCCCAAAACTTTATTTAATTAGATAAAACAGGTGTTGGAAAAATGTTTCCTTTTGGGACATAATTTGCAGGTGGAAAAAAAAAAAAAGGTACGTCACGATAAACTGCATTTTCTTGCCATAATCAGCATATTGCAAAATATTTTTTAAAAATCGCAGCGATATCTTATCGTGACTTGAGTCTCGTGATAATATCGTATTGTGGGTCTCTGGTGATTCCCACCCTCTCGGACATCTTGTTTTTCACATATACATCATCGGAATTTTACACATTTTTACCAAACAGAATTCATATCTGTTGTCATGTATCTGTTTAACAGAATGAGACTCTTTGGGTAAAAATACCTTTCAAAATAGTAATTGAATTTTACTTAGTCGAAGAAACAGAGATGTGAGCGTGTTGCGTCCAGACCTGTAAATATATCAGACCCTTGAGTTTTGTGGCTTTTTGAAGACAGAGCGTACTGCACCTTTTATGCCACACGAGGGCACTCAACTGACTGGATAGATGGTATTGTGTTATAGTAAATTAATTTAGGCTTAATTATCCTCCCAAAATATGAAGTTGGTAAGCTGGTACCTTTTCAAGACATAGTGGGTTTGACCTTACTTGCTGTCATAATTTGGTGTGTTGAGTATAATTGTAACAAGCACTCTATTAAAGGAAATGCCATTTTATATTTAGAGTTCATAAAAAAAAATAAAAAAAATAGACGTAGCCTCCCTGATGATGGGTTTCCTGAAAATCGGTTTTGAAGCTCATTTGCGGGTGACTCTGGCAGGCGCCATGTTGGCAGCGTCTGACTGAGCTTTACTCCCGGCTGATCCGAAGAGATTTTGCGTAGATGGAACTCAGGCGGGCCGAATGAATCCTGGTTAATGAAACCTGCCAGCAGCTAGCCAACTGAGAGAGCAGCCACCTGTCACTCAAAGCAGCCCCGTCCTTAATTATGGATGACTTTAGGCCTAAATACAACTGAAACGGGTGACTTGTATAAAAAAAAGGAAAAAGGAGAGGGCGGAGGGCAGGAGGGGGGTGGGGTGACTCGTTTTTGAAGTGTGTATCTGTGCATGTGGAGGACGGGTGGCGGGATGTAACAACTGTTTACTCCTCTCAAAGACATTATTCCTAATATAAAGCAGAGACATGCTTTATGTAAGGTGTTACTTTGTCCTTCCCTGACCGTCCTGCTTCGGATGAATTTACACGCTCAGGCTGATTCTCACACTAAACACTTTCCCGTCGTCTTGTCAGGATGGATTTGGACAATGTTCCACGACTATATTCATTTCTTTCTAATCGTCTTTCCTCACCTGTCCTTGTATTACCTGTCCCCTGCCCACCCACCCCCTCCTTCTCTCCCCCCCCCCCCCCCCCCCCTCGCTCTATCTCTCTCTCTCTCTCGGCTGAGTGACTCGTTGAGATGGACGTAATGAGACAGGTGCATGCAGGGAGGGAGAAGGAGGCACTGCCACGAAGGAGTGCAGCCGTAAACAAGGTGAAAAATAATCAGGTGACGGAGGACTGCGGCTCTCTGAGGGCCCGCTGCAGCCACGGGCACGGCAGCCATGCAACAATACATCACTTTCTCCTTAGAAATGACTTCTTTTTTTGTTTTGTTTTACCTTCAGTCAGCTCTCGTTAGCTCCGTCAGATTTTTTTATTTGTTTACTTGCTTTCATGCCTGTCTTGATTTAGCACAGACTCGCCTTATTAATTGTTTGCTCTCGGCCAATTTGATTATTCTAATAAATCATATCTTAACATTTCAGTCTGTGACCTTTACAAGTGCAACGGTAAGTTTCAGGTTCAGTGTTTAAAATGGCTTGGTATCTTTTCAGACTTTTTTTTTCTTCTGTATGGTGCTACTAAAAATGTTTCAAAATCAAACAGACGGATCCATTGAACTCTGTTTAAGCTAATTATCTTTAAACATCATGTGGACTTTATTCTTGGCCTCATCTGACTCCAAAATTCGTATTTCTATTTCATAAAACTGATATAAGCAAGTTATTTTTTCCAACCAAAAGTGTCTCAAAAATGCTGAGTTAACCATAACAGGGACAAAGAGTCGCTTATTTCAGATAATATCCCTGTATATATAAACTTGCAACTCAAAGTGATTTGTATAAAAGCAAAGCGATAAAATGAGATAAGATGCAAATAATTGTTAAACAAAAACAAGTTCTGTTCTTGGTCTCCGCCAACTCATGAAGGAAATGTCAGAACTTTTTCACAGCTGCCACTGATAAGAGCAATAAAACTGAACCAAATCTGTAAAGATCTCGGTAGAAAAAAAAACCCACTAAGGGAGCTTTCACATCTGCCTTACTTGTTCTGGATTTTTGGACTTTTCAGTTTAGTCTGAACCAAGATGGTAAGTGTGAAAGATGCCCTGTGAAAACGCCCCAGAACTCAAAGCAGACGGGCGGGGAGTTGTAGAGTTGCCTGATCATTTTCCTATGAATGAAAACATAGTCATTTAACCAATTTTACACACACAAATATAGATTAGATCATCATTAATGTGACGAGTGGCCTTAGTTTAAAAAAAAAAAAAATCTGTATGTGACTGTAATAAAACCACAAATTAATAAAATGTTTCCAAAGTTAACTAATGAGGTTCAACATAAGAAGGATCTCGGCCAACGAAAGGGAAAACTCCTAAACTCAATTGGCATGCTGCTCTTATGGTCGGAGAACAACACTGTGGAGTCAGATGAGAGGGTTTGATAACCTGCTCTAATCGCCTTAAAGGCAATTAAAAGTGTCCGGTGGGCAGCCTTTCAACTAAACCCACGTAAACGTTAGACTTCAGCAATGTCTCCCAGGGGCACCGTTTCCCTACCGCACTGTGAAGGTGGCGAGCTGTGTAAAACAAAGGAGGCAGTGTAACTTCACAGTATTTTTATTCATTCAAATGATCATAGTTTTAATTCAACTCAGCCAAAAAAAAAAAGACTTTAATATAGAACTCATGCGGACAAAGATCCAGAAGTAACAAACGGTCTCGTTAGACTTCCCCATTCGACCGTGTTAAATGAGACCTACGGTGAGCAGCTGACGTGGTTCAAAGGACATCATATCAGTCAGTCGTTGGTGAAGCAGCAGTGATGTGCAACGACCGGTTATCACCGCCACCAGTCAGCAAACGCATGTGGAGATTGAACTCATAATGGTTACCGTGTTTCAGATCAAATGTGCTTTCAGTTGCCTGCATCACTTGATTATTATTATTTAATAGCTTGTAATGGGGATGAAGTGCTTGTTTGGACTTCTAAAAATGATCAACATGATATGACATTGTGATATGATAAACTTTGCACATTTTTGTAGGCTTTGATTTTTAGATAATGACGGACAGCCAATCCAACGATCGTCCTCTTTATTGCACATCAGTTGCTTTGGGAACAAAGTGTTCTTCAATTCTTAAAAGATCCTTTGTGCTGTGAGTGAGTCATAGCCCTATTTTTTTTTTATTTATTTATTTATTTTTTTACTTCTATTACACTCATAAATCATTTGTTTATAGAAACTGTGGTTTGTTGTCACATTGACTGCAATTGCTTACCTACCCCTGGCAAATCTACCTTGTTTTTGAAAATGTCCTATTTCATTAATGTTCACTAGCCTTTATAAAGCAACAACAAAATATCACACTTGCATGAACTGTAAACGAGAGGAGTTTGGCAGAAGAACCTCATGGGATTGTACAACTTTTCTTGTGTGAAAGCATTGCTGTCTCTTTGGTAACTTTTTAGTCATCAAATGGTGACTTCACCAAACAACCATCAGGACAGCACTCCTTTGAATTTGTGCATAAATTATCATCAGAGAAACCGTAAATTCAAAAGATGCACCTGCGTGCAACTTCGCTGAACTGCATCATCTTCCTCTGAAGTTCAGGGTGTTATTCAGGGATCAGCCTGCACACTGTCTATTGGTTTTTGGAGCTGGTCACTGTGTACAGCATAGCATGAGTAGTTTATGTGTGCAGAGTATAACATTGCACCCTCAACCTTTTTGAAGTATGTTGTTGCAATACAACGGTTTTGCTCCCATTAGTCAAAGTGTATTTATTTTTCCAACACCTGTTGAGTTGAGCCATAATTATGTTGCATTGATTTCTGTAGAATTATTAATGTATTAAGAATACTTGCTGCATTTTCCTCTCTACTATAAAAGCATTTGTCTAAAGTTCTGTTGCAATACGAGTTTAATAGCTAGACTGCATGCTGGCTGATGATTGGGTTTGGTGACTCTCCTATTAATTCTGAACTCACTAGTAGGTCTAATTTCAAGATAATAGTAGTGTAAATGCACATCTCACATCATGCCTGAATTCAGACAATTATAAGCTCTCTTGGATATAAACAGCGTAAAGGATTTTGGAGGTGGAAGAGGTGAAGAAATGGAGTCACTGCTACGGTAGCTTTTTGGCATTCTTAAAAATTGGTTTGTTAAGAAATCTCTGAAGTTTATAAAGCAATGATCACAGTCGATCAGCTGTGTTGAGGAATGTCGGCTGCATTTGAGACCTAACAGGGTGAGAAAGTTCAGGAAGGAAATATTTGATGTTGATCAATTACAGGGGGATACTTAAAGCACGGTTTCTGATTCATGTTTATTTTACTGCTTGTTACAAGATATACAATAACTCTCAGTTTCCTTTCCGTAAGAGAAAATTGAGTAATGTGTTCGGCTTTGATGTTTACCACACTGCTGTACACCGCTCCAGTATAAACAATAAAGGTAAGGCCAACCAATCATATCGTTTGGCATGTAGCGCTGCTACGCTGCTGTTTTTCCCCAACTCGTGCTATAATCAAGGTTGCAGAGGCAGAATCGATTCGGTCATCCAGTTCTGCTGTAAAACCATTTATTAAAACATCAAATACTTGGCCGTGGTGGATGTGTGCCCAGTGATTACCTTTGCAAATCAATTAAGCTACCGAGTAATTGATTGGATACGAGTCCATGGTTCCTGGATCCTTGTGTTTCTGGAGCGAGTGAAGGTCAGCACGTTTGTACCCATTTTCCATCAGATACCTCTCTTTCTACTGAAAGAAGCAGAGTTAACATGAAAAGTGGAATCAATAGAGAAGGAATTGAATTTATGTTTTGGGTTCTCTCTGTGGGTAGACGAATAGATTGCCGGGTTGTATTCAGTAATCGCATTTTCACTTAAACTGAACATTTCTGCGCTATGAGATTAATATCTCAGTTTTCTGACTGTAAGAAGCATCTCGTTTGCTATCAAAGTTAATTATCTACACAAAGATTAAATCATTGGGATAGAAAAAGGGATATTGGAGGAAGAAAATACCCGTTGAATCTTTTGTACTTCAAAAAGATTCCAAGGCAATATGTGAGAGACATTGAGTTCTCTGGTTGATTCACTGCTATTGTAACAAATTTGATGTACAGAATAGAATTCAGCCTTTGATAATTCATGTGCAAGAGGCTTTGTCTTAAAAATGCTGATGGGAATTTGTGGTCACTGGCCTCTATCAGGCTGGTAGGGAATTAAAGCGGACGGTCAATAGGCGTTCGCCATCCTGTTGTCTGAATCAGAAAATAAAAGAATCAGATTTACTCCAGACAACCAGTTTTAGAATAGTTGTATCCCCTGCAGCATAAAGATGTGAGCGTCAATGCAATTAAAGCCAGTTCATCCTCACGGTGCCATGATGAGTGTCATTTAATTCAAATCGGTAGCGGTCAGAGCGCCGGTTGAACGTGCGAACGCAGCTCCACATTAGTGGCCGTATCCTCCGAGGCCTTTGCCATTGTACTAGAAGAGGCAGGTTTTCCAAGAAGGCAATTATTCATTAAATTAGTGTGGAAACGAGGTTCTGGTGGTTGTGTACTGATGAATTACAGTGGCCAGTAATTTGCACGGTAATTAAAGATTTGAGCTCCTCGCTGTGCCGCAAGCATAAATCACATTTGCAAAGATGTCGGGCAAAATCTGTGAAGCACTCCACCTCATTACAACCGAACTCTTTCAGAGTTTGAACTAAAACCTCTATCGCGAAGACTTTTCTGTAACCCAACCCAGTTTACAACATAAGTATTCCACCTGCAGTACGATTAATGGGAAAGCGGCCATTAGAAGGGATGAGGCAGAAATCTCACTGAATAGATTTTCCTACTCTGATAATTGACTGAATTTAAATAAAAGTCATTACTGAAATTGTCACATCAAAGGAATGGGTACCAGTCTTGAATTAGAGGTTTCTGATAAATTAAAGAATAAGGTTCTGGGCAGTTGTTGTACCATTCATTCATTTAATATCATAATTGGCATTTTACATTCATTTGTTTACAGGTAGCTGCCTGCTAATGATGATGTGTTCATTATCATGGTGTGACTACTATATGGTTGCGGGGACATAGTTAACAAGTTAAAATGATGAGATTGGTGTCTGGATTTAATACAATTTTTAAAAAATGCATAAAAATAAAGCTAATACTGCATGTGTTACAGTTATTGTTTATAACAGGGGTGACACTGGAAAACTATGTGGCTCCTGCTCCACTGTCAGTGCAGCCTATCCAGTCCCTCTACTACTAAAAGAGTTGTTCAAAAGGCTTCTCTTGCAGTAGGTTTAATGAACATCTTGATACCACTCTCATAGTCTGGGTTAATCTGAGTTAGTCCAGTTATTTTAGCGTAATGTGGTGAAACAGGGAAATGGTTCTGGCCAAAGTCCAGAAATCCTCCTCTTAGTAAAACTCACTGGATAATATGTTGAATGTTCTTTTTCTATGCTGCTCTTTTCTTTCTCTGCTCACTGCTCTTCTCTCACCCCACCTCATCGAGGCCGTTGGCCACACACCTCTGCACCTGCTTCTGTCTGAGCTATCTTCCTGTTGAAATTGAGTTTTTCCTTCCAGTTGTTGCTCCTGTGGGGATTATGGGATGGTTCCTCTCTATAATGTTGTTAGGACCTTTTTCTTATAAGTGCCCTGGGATGTCTTATATTGTTTTATGTGATTTGGCGTGACATAATTAAGATTGTGTTGAATTAATCCTGTATCTGCAGTTGCACAAACCTGTTATATGGCTGGAAGCTGTGTGAAATTGGAGGGCTTTTAAT
Organism: Embiotoca jacksoni; assembly: GCF_022577435.1. NCBI lineage: Eukaryota > Metazoa > Chordata > Actinopteri > Embiotocidae > Embiotoca > Embiotoca jacksoni. The sequence continues at coordinate 6,452,887 of NW_027185352.1, read as the reverse complement.
TTGAAAAGTCGTGGCATTTAAAACAAGTGTGGTGTAACTTTGATCTCTCACTTTTTCAGTGGCAAACATTATTATTATTATTATTATTATTATTATTATTATTATTATGAAAGTGGTTGTTAAATTGGATATACTTATTCAACCTTTAAGGATTATTGTAGCCTTTACATCTTTGTAAAGTGACACAGTTAACTTTTAACATTTGTGTCTGTTATCACTCGACAAAAGGATCCGGCTTTCAAATTGACAACGCTGCCCACATGATGCTGTGCTGTGGAGTGGAGCAGGCTAGACCGATTATTTCCTCATTGTAGTCAAAACTGCTTCATGAGATTGAGAGAATTGTATTGCTTTGAACTGTGCAGTGTTCATACAGTGTAAGCAAAGCGTTGCTTTAAGCAGATAGCTGCCGGGTATACAGTGTGTGTGCATCTAAATGTACCCAGTGTCGGGCCAAATAAATAAACCGCTCGTTCTTATTCCGGGCTGATTACGCTGATAAAAATAAGTCTTCCTGGCACTTTGTATTCTTGCTGTCTCTTGAGGACTTTGTGTACAGCTGTCTGTGAATTGTTTGAGTAATGGTGTACTTGCTGCTTGATATAAAGGGGTGTACACAGATGAGAGGATTCTGGTCCACATTAAGACTGAAGCACAGAAACCACGATGAAAGGTGGTCCGATGCTCAGTAGGAATACAGTCAGAGCGGCGCTCAAATCAATGAGAGACGACATGTGAAGCACAACGTCCAACTCTCTCTACTGAATGAACTTCCATCCTGGGAGATTAGCGTTGACTTTTTCATACTTCCCTTTCTACTGGGAAAGTTAATTTCCACCGTCTGTGTCAAACAACATTTCCAGCGCCTGCCATTGTTTAATTAAGCCGAGGTTGTGTGTGCTACATAAGCGCACACTCCGGCTGGATGAAGGAACCCCTCCGCTGGGACTTCATTCGGTTTGAGAGACTCGCGTGGGTGGAAGAGAGGAGATACGCTTGCCAGAGAAACGTACAGTACTCCACCAACACACTGAGAGCCCCGGGGGAGTTAAGGCAAAGAATTCCTGCTGGATTTTCTCTTTCAGTCTCTTGCTCTTTCGCTTTCTTGCTCTACCCGCCTCTCTCGCTCTCCTTCTCATTTGGTTGTGGTAATTCATCATGGAATATCAAAACCATTCAAACCTCCAGTGCCGAAATGAAGGCTTCAGAGCCTGTGTATAATTGGTTTCCGTGAGGTCCCACCATCCTTATTGAACCTTCTTGACTTCCTGTCCCTTGCAGTGTCAGTGCGTATGATAAAGAGACAAGAAAAAGAAGCCTGGAGACACGGAGATCACGATGCGTGTGAAAGGACGGAGAAGCCTTTACATCTCCAGAACATTCATGAAATGACAAGTCTTTGATTTGCTTTCGTCCTTTTGGTCTGTTTAAGGAGGAGGTTGCGTTCACATGGCTCCTTTGTGAACACACAGTGGCCGAGATCCTCGAGTCACAGGAGGCCCTGAAAGCAGAAAGTCCAAAGGGGCCCCTGAGACAAACTTTGAAATTTGTCAGACCTTTTAAATTTAATAAATAATTATTCAGAAGGGCACTATTATTAGAAGCAAGAGAGAACATTACATCAACCTGAATATTTTAAATAAATGTAAATTTAAATTCTTCGTGCATGAGTCATCATACTTTTCACTCGGTTAAAAATTGGTTTAACGGTACAGAAAGGTTTACTTATCCTTTAACAGTAAATTGCTTTTAATGCTTTGCATTAATATGTCGCAGCATATACTTGCGGTACAGAAGCAGGACAGATACCCCACATTTATCTAACAAGTCAAATGCAGCAATCAGACTCACACTCAACTGTTAAATCTGCCTCCACTATACCAGAGTTTAATTACGGAAAGCTGCACTTTTGTTTTTGGCTACTTGTAACCACCAAAACCAGCTGAAAATATGGTAAGATGTTCCATCATATTTATGCTTGTGAGATTGATGACAGTGTAAAGTGGCAACCCACCATGACATCACTCGTTGGTTTATGATTTGCTGGTTTGGAGCATCATGTCATTTTGTATTTTTGGAGCCAGACGTGACCATATTTGGGTGAGATGGTGGAGATGGGAAGCAGCTCAGGTTGCAGCGGTATACTAGTGTCATGATATATGTTTATATTTATTGTCAAAAAGGGAGATCAAGTAAAACTTTTATTCAGTCAAAAAAAAGCTTCTGTTTTCATTCCTTTAAGGTTAAGGATTTTAACTGACGACAATAAGCATAATTATAAACTACTGTGATATTTTATGAGAAGGTTATCATACCATGAAAAACTCCACCATTGCAACCATAGAAGGAGCGAGGAAGTGGATGTGACTGAGTCCCCGATGACACTATGCCCGCCCACCTTTATCATAAATGTGACTAAAGTCCAGGGATGTCAATCAAACCAGACACGCCCACAATTAATAATGGAATTATTTCCAGAAGGTTCAGAAGGAATAACACTGTGATAACTTCTCAAAAAAGATTTATTGACTTTGTATTTCATGAGAAGTTGATGATTTTTGAATAGAAGTCTACTGGAGCCAAAGGTTTTGCAGCACCAGCCCCTAGTGGCCCTCAGTGGTACTGCTTTTTAAGGCACTGCGACATTGACTTTTATACACGGTCTATTGGTACAACTAATCTGACCATCAGATTTGCGGTGAGAAAAAAAGAAAACGGTGAGCTGAAAGATGCTTGAATGTTGAGTTGAGGGGAACTTCACTCCTGTGATAATTGTATGCTGGTGCATCAGTAGGTGCAACACGCTTCAAATCAAGTCATTGATATGTTGGTAAAATAAACATTTTGATTGGTGCAGCTTTAAGTATCCAGGTTAAAGTAAGAATGAAAGTATTCTGTCTGTCAGCAAGATCAGCAAAAAAGCAGAAAGGACCCAGAGGAAAGCCATTCTTTGATTTAAACTTGATTCAATCTGGTTAGTCCCACAAGAGGGTGGAAACGCCTTTTAAAGGGAGACCTGGACAAGACAGCAACATAAAAGCTGCAAATAAAAGAAACCTACATGAAAGACTGCTTTGAAGTACCTGACCGGTGTTGTATAATACTGCGTGTTAGATGGCTGATGTCTGCTTTTAATCACAATAAAGACAGCGTCAGAGCTGAGAGCTCCTGGAGCCTCTGTGACTGCATAGTGCCAGTGGCTCCAAACGCCATCTGTGACTTTGGCCAGACAGTTCCTGCTGCCTGGCGCAATCCCACGGATCATACACACAGCACCGCTGCACTAACACTTCCAGTCGAGATCCGACAGGACTGGAGGCTGGTGAGGGCATCTCCGGCCAACAAAGGGCCCCCGTTCCTTCCTCCCTACAAAGTGCTGAGGAGGGGAAGGCAGTGCGTGCCTTATGGTTTTAACTGAGGGTGCTGCTGAGATGAGAGAGAATCTCAATTTACCGTGGCATCTGCTTCTTATGACAGCATCATCCAGATTCAGCAAGCCAATAAAGCAATCAATTTTTTTCATTCTTGTAGACAGGTCCAGGAAGTTTTGGTACCCGAGCACCAGTCATTAGGACCTGCCCTCAGTCTGAACTGGTGATTAGTGGATAGACATCTGGCTCACTGATAAGACTTTATAAAACAGGTGCTGAAATTACCAACGAACAAGTCAGGAAGAAAGCTAACTGCAAACTGATGAATGAATAAGGAACACTTTCTAAATAGCATAGCAGATAACGAGTACCAGACTCCTTGATATGATAATGAGCTCAGGCCTAATGATTAGTTGAAGCTATTGATGAATCGGAATTTGAACATTTTCTCGAGAACAATTTCCGCATCACGTGGAAATAACCAATAACTAGTCATTACTTTTGACTTCTCCAGTAAAGCGGTGCATCGTAGCAAATTACTTTATATTTGGATCAATTGTGATAACAAACAAAAGCATTTATAACAGATCTGTACCATAGGCTACAGCTGCTTGTAGCTAACTTAGTAACTAGTTAGTTAAGTGCAAAAATCTGTGATCATTTTTTTTGGACCATGTTCACCATGTTGGTTCGGCCTGTTGGCACGTTAATTAGCAAACAATACAAAGTACAGCTGAGGATGATGGGAGCGTCATTAGTTAAGCAGGTATCTGGACAGAAACCGAAGTACTGGACCAGTTTTTTCTGTTAAACATTCCGTGTGTAGGATTTAGGGGAGTCTATTTGGAAAAATGGAATATCATAATTTTAATTATTAATTATAATTATTATGTGCTATTATAATTTTCATTTGTGTATCATAACCTGAAACTAAAAATTGCTGTTTTCATTACCCGAGTCCTTTATATTTGCATAGGGAGCGGGTCCTCTTCCACAGAGCCCGTAATGTTGCACCTCCATGTTGCCTTTCACGGTTTCTTGTCGATTCTCAAGTGGTACGCAGGCGGTTGCAGGCTGCAACCTCACCTGTAGATGGCACTAAATCACACACACGACTCCTTTGTTAAAGAATTACCAAAGTGATGACAGTTCTTCCTGATGGGGGACATAAATGTCAGATAATACCAGATAATAACCTCATAGATGTTGAAATATTTCAGTCTGATGGACCAGCTGACTGACAGACTGACATTGGCATCCCTAGAGGCATGCTGCTAGCGTGATTAAAAATGAGTTTTAACCCTTTTTTTTTTTCTTTTTTTTTTTATGCAAGGCACTTGTTGTAGTGACGTGCCAAAAACAACACACACAGCAAACATACAGAACAGCCCTGAACGTCCTAAATTATCAAATGAAGGCAGTAAAGGCAGCCGCAGCTAAATGTGATTTAATTACAACTAATATGGTGAAAGTGTTTGATCTTTCCCAGCTTTGAACACCGCTCATCCGTCCAGCATGTCAAGGGCACAGTTTGCTACAGCTGTTTACATAGACTTTGTCCAACAGGTTTGTCCAAAAACAAGCAGCGATGGTTCGTGCATCAGAATAGTCGTTAAATGTACTAAATGTGCAGCTGAGTGATGACGAGATGATTGTTATAATTTTCACAGGTCAGGTAGAACACATCCCGGTGAGCTCGTCTCTGGCAGTATGAAGATTGTCAATCATGAGGTGACATTTTTAGAGGCCGAGTTTGGTTTCCAGCCTCCTGCTGCGTGTGTTGCTGTTTGTGAGGATGAGGGGTGTGCTGCCATTTGGCTGATGCTAACAGGTGCTTACCACGCAGCACTCCCAGTGAGAGCACGCCGGCTCTCGTCGGAAAGCTGCTCTCACCATTCAGCGGGAATGAGTGATCATTAATGTACCACCCTTGGCAGCCTGGCGTCCACTTAAGGACCTTCGCTGGTGAAAGTTTCTGTCTGCAAAACAAACAGGCTGTCTGCTGGAGAGTTCAGCCCCTAATATATCCCTCGGATTCACACACTCGTGCGTAGACGAACAAAGGGTTAGTAAGACGGGGTCAGGATTTACTGTCACTCCTCCATATGCTGATCTGAGCACCAGGGGACATATTCATTAGCAACCCTTTTATCTTACTCTTCAAACACTGTTAATGAGGTGCTGCCATGTTACACCGTATAAATAATAGCAAACATAGTCTCGCTGGAGTGCATTCATGCTGGCATCAGTGCGAGCTCTTCAAATTAATTGTCTGTAATGCATGAAAATGCTGCGTAGTTGCATGTGAATACATGTGGCAGACTGCGTTTTAAACTCAAGACAGACCGGTTAACTGCAGTAGCATACAAGTGAGCTGCATAACCGACGAGCTGAAATAGCAACTCGAAATTTTGGTGAAAATGCGAACAGCAGTTCTCGCTGTGTCGTGATATCACACAACCTTTGAAAAAAGTTTGTAGACAAACTAAGATAATTAAAAATGTTCACCATTTTATCCATTTTCACAACAAACTACTGCATGCAAATGATGAGCATCGTGGTCTTTGTAGCACAAGATCTCTGGTGAGCTTCAGATCATTATCCTCCTCTCTGAATGTGTTGTACTCGGTTTCTAAAAGCTCAGGATGCAACATCAATCATTCTGTTTGTCCAAATAAAACAGGTTTTGTTTGGAAGGACTATCTTCTCCACTTGTTCAGAGGATATTGCTTTGAGCACGTTAGCTCCACTGTTCGTCAACCTGTTTCTTCTCATCTTAAAGAAACGGCTGTTTTCCAAATGGCAGTGGAAACTTTTTATTTATTTTTTTTAACTCAATCTTCCTCAGACTTGTGGTTGTTTGTGAGATGCCCATGTTAAACATGCAGACACATCTTCATGCAACTATATAATCAATATCAAATTCTTATAATGTTGGAGAATTATGCTGGTGTATTGTGGATGGCATAAATGCAGCACAGGCCGAGAGCTAACAGCTGACACACTGCAGCACTTTGCTTTTTTCTGTTTTGACATCACGAATCACATTGAATCCCGACGTTACCGAAGATTCACACCTCTACCGATTCGCCAGAAGGAAAAACAGCTCGACTGAGAACCTAAAATTCTCACGTCCATTAATTTGAACCCTTCACAAATTGATCTCATGCCAGATCGTTTCATTTATTGGATTTGTATACATTTAACTCTTAATATGTCGGGGTCAGCAGAGGATGACGTGGGTCCGCAGGATGACGAGCAGCACCAGGCTATTCCTTTAGAGGACGTTGAACCTCTGCTGCTTTCAACCGTTGCAGCAACTTTTGCGGTTGCCGCAGCATCAGCATCAGCATCAGCATCCCCTCCCCTCCCGTCAGCAGGACCGAGCCCTGCGTCCAAATAGAGTTGTAGAAACGAGAGAATCCAGGGCTTAAAGAACAAAAGAAGAGGCCAAGTTCGAGCGAGACAGAGTGAGTCGGCGAGATTAGAGCCGTCAATCCCGGCATCTATAGCACCCAGCGAGGCCTCCTTGTGGGATCAACCGCAAAGTTGTAATAGAGGCGAAGGAACTTTTCTAGTCTGCCGCCGCACTCTGCCACACTCCGCCGCCCTACCTGCTTCCCTCCCATCTCTCGGCAGCCCCAGGACCGGGGAGGTTGAGAGAGGTTTAGGCGGGGTGAGTGGGTGGGTAGGTGGGGCGCTGGAGAACTTTCCCTGAACTCTCGCTGGCTTTGTGTCTCCTCCTTTCATCTCAGGTCACTGTCAGTAGAGGATTTATCTTGTTAAAAGCCGCCCTGAGATGAAACGGGGACCACTGCAGTAACACTAAGGGCCATGCTCCCGGTGCTGCTTTTTCTTCTTCACTTACCTCCGAGTGAAGTTTTTCCTGTGCTTGAATATGGGTCATTTAGTCCTGAGATACAGTAACCCCGATGTCTCTACCTGATTAATTAACTGGTGACAGAAATTCCACAAAGCGTGAAATTGTGAGGAATAAAAGGATTGTGGACGGAGGGAAAGGAGCCCTGGAAATATCTAATTCCATACTTTACACTTTGTAATTGAATAAGTAAAATAAGAAAAGCCACCACAAGGGAAGAGAGAGAAAAAGTAACTCTATATAGCAGCCAGTCGCACTGTGAGAAAATATGTCAGCCGGGCCTTGATGAATCCGACGGGACACCTAGGTGACATGTTTAGTTCAGTCTGATAAAAACACTGGCAGGAAACAAAGACGCTGACAAAACTGACAAAAGACTCATTTGTTCAGTTTGGATGTGCCACCACAAATCTGACGGTTATTGAAATGACTTGCTTTCATGAAAAAGCCTGTGTTTTCTCACTCTCGTATTTTTTTTTTTTTTTTTGTGCTTATTGTCAATCTCCTTGCGCTATTGTTGTTGCCAGGCCTGTTTTAATGATAGCAAATTCATCCCAGGCTGCCAGATCCTAAAATTGTAGCAGTGAAGCGACACAATGGCGAAGCAAATGACTAACAGAGGCTGCGCTTTCTGCAGCGGGTGCCTGCCTCTTTTTTTTTTCTCCCCGCGCTGCGCACCGGTACGTTTGATGACACCGACGGCTCACTCAAATCATCAACGCCATCCATTTATCGGCTTTGTTGTCGTCGATGTAATTCTCCGCAGCATCTAATTTGCTCCGTGTTTTTACCGATTTTTCAACAAATTTTAGTTTGACAATAGATGCAGAAATCTCTGTCAACGGCAGACAATGAAGAGAGAGCTTTGTGGGAAACTGATTTCTGCAGACATTGTGTAACACCCGATGCCTCCGTGTTCTTTGTGTCTGTGTCTCTTTAATTTGGATGCTTAAGCTCGCTGAAGCAGGATTCAAAGCTGCTCAGTTCTCCAACAGAAAAGCTTTGACAGCTTTTTTTTTTATTTTCAAAACTGGTGCTGATCAGAATCATTGTGAGATGAAGTTATCATTAATGGTGCTGCGTCTCCCTCATTTTTCAGTGGAATGTGCCCTAAATTTGAGGATTTATTCACAATGATGTCACCATTTTAGTTCAACTGTTATGGCTAAATGTGCAGATTATTTATTGAACAGCAAAGTGACTATTAGTGTATGTTACAGGTAGCTAAAAGTCTATCGTGAAATTCTGATGACCATTAACAAGTTTGGAAAAAGAAAGAAAGAAGGACTGATTGGAGACTCAATGACAGAGCAGAGTTAAGTTTGAAAGAAGAAGAAAAATACATTTATTCATCCATCCTGGAGGTCAGGTGCGGCTGTAAAGTTTCAGTTCTGGTTTATTTTAAAACACGTGTTTATTGATGGGAACGTGGAAGACATCTTATTATCTCCTACTCTATATATTAGAAGTCCCAGAGTTTTTATGAATCACTTCTCTCTCACAATTACAGCAGAACAAGACAGCAACTGATGTTTGTTTTAAATAATTATAGCTTCACTTATACGAAAGCAAATACGGTATATCCTGTTTTAAATGTCTTGAAAGGCTCCTTCAGATTGCACCTGGACTCGGGGTGTATATCCACATGCCAAAATTACATTTTGTAAATGTAAGTAGTGTGTGCACGCGGTGAGTCCAGCACAGGAATGGGTGACCACTGCTAACAAGGCAAACTATGGAGAGGTAATTATTCAGTGTAAACACACGACAGTAGCCGTTTAATTTCTGATAACTAGCATCAGAAATTAGGATTGATCTGTTGAAAGTCTGCTCTCCAACACTGCTGATGTTTATCCGTCAACCAACAAAGTAATATCACAGTTGCTGGTATCCAACCAACCCTCATCTCTTTATGTAACATACTAAATGGTACCTTTAAACGAAAGAGGACGTTTAGCACAATAACACATTGAATATCGTCAGTTCAACATGTGGTCAACATTGTTCATTGTCTCAAGTTTGAAACTGATGCTGCTCTAAGACCATTTTCAATTGGTTTCTTTACTTGTGGTGATAAAGTGGACTAAATCTGGGTATTTGAAAGCAAGTATATTTACACTGTTGTTTTTCCTCAATGTGGTTGCCATTGTTGTGGAATAGAAGAGTAGAAAATTGCTGTTCACTTGCATATAAGCAGCAGCAGCACTCAGCATGTATTGTTATGTAGTTTGGCTCCCTTCTAGTTTCACCTCCAGATCAGTGCTTTAGGCATTTAGACATTTTACTCCTTGCCCTGCTCCATCCTGTTGTTATAGCAGAGATGGCCTCTCTCCAAATCATAGCCATTGTGTTGAGGTGTGAAAGGTTATCAGAACCAATATGATATGACTCATGTTTAACCTTTAACCGCTGCAGTCAGTCCCTGGGGGTCTTTGAGATCTGAGAGGGGGTGTTGAACAGGGAGAGGAGGGATGGACTTACTCTGGCACAAAGGCACAGGAAGCAAAGTGTTATATGTATAACCAGGATGAATCCCTCCTGCTTCCTTTTGTCTTATCCATGTGTAATCCAACCCTGCGCAAGGAGGGATGTTTCACCGAGCTCAGGGGAACGAGCCAAACAGGCGTGATCCATCTTGGTGCTAATTAGAGACGTCTCAGTTTTATTGGCGTGAGAAGGGCCGGATAACGTCAGCGCTGGTCGGTGTACGAGCAGGGGGATCTATTCCTCATCAGATTTCCGATCACTAAATATAGCAATAACACCCTGGAGGGCAATCTTAATGACATTAATGGGTCCAACAGTGATGCATCACTGTAGCACCTATAATAACAGTAAAGCATGTCCTCAGGGTGGTTCAGCATTTATGCAGTCGTTGCCAGCGCATGTGGCCTGAATGAAAAGTTTTCTTTCCTCTCTTGTGGATGACAGTCATCAGCATGGTGAACACGTTTTTAGCCACTTACATTGGTTGGAAGAAACTATAGCACCTGTTGATTAAGTAGATTAATGCCTCATATTTATTCTCAACATCTTATTTCCATTCCAGCTTTCTGCAGCTGCAGTAAGACTTCCCTCGCTGCCACGGCGATTAGTGGTTCAATAAAATGCTGATGTCAGTTTTTCTGTTTCCTCCCACGAACACTGTGATGTCTTTCTTATTTTTATACACTGATAGAAATTCAAACTTAATCACCTGAAACGTTGAATTCTGCGCAGACACGATGATAAGTGTTTCACATCAACAGTGGAGAGAAATAGATAAACAACTCATAAATCAACTGGAGGAAATCAACAAGTAAAACTTATGTTAATCAGATTTTACAAAAACTCAAATAGCAAAGATTATATTGAGGCCCATATAAATCCACTGCACCTGTCACAAGCAATTACAATGTACAAAGTGAGTGCACTAATTTGGGGGTGGTAATTTGCGAGAAGGATGCTGTGTTATTTTAAGAATTCATTGCCTAAGCTGTAATTTAATATACACATTTGTTTCATATTGAAAATACATTGAAAACAGACTCTAGTGTGTATCAGATTCATTTGTACGACTCAAATACAGTGCTACAGGGAAGAATATCGGATTTTCTGTGTCTTAATGGACTTTTAGACTTTATTAATGCTTTATTTACCTTTTAAAGACTTATTTGTCCCCTGGACTGTACTAACAACCTCAGGGAAGGCAAATCAGATGTAATGAACTGTATTTGTGGCATTTTCATTGGTTGCTCTTCAAGTTTTTATACAAACAGTAGTGTCAGCAGTTAAAGCTGCATTCATCTATATTTTTATTTGGGTCAAACAACCGTGTGTAATGTGAACGGGGTTGCTCGTCGTGCCAATACACCGACAATTATTACCAAACTTTGCCCAATTCTGAAGTTTTCTTTAAGGTCGTAGTTTTGGTTTTATGACAACATTTCAGTTTTAGTTCACTCTCACTGCTCTCAGCGATCTTGGGTTTAGCAGGAGTTATCCAGCAGCCAAATGACTGAAACATCAAGTTAGGAGCTAACTGGTGAACAGAATGGCACATGTAGGTCAGGGGTGGGCTCAATGCTTTTCCAGAGGACCATCCTGACTTACGTAAAGTAAGTAAAGGGCCACACATTAGGCAATTCAATTGAAACATGGAACGCAGGAATTTTGTAGACGTGACCAATTGTTTTACAAAAGGTTATTTGTCAGCACAGAAGGTCTGGATCCTTGTTTTGAAAAAGCAATAATTTCCTTTTGAAAAAATTGACTTTTTACAGGTCTATGTGTCAGTCTGGTGACTCTGAGGTTACAATGAAAAAAACTTGCATTAAACAATCCACTTAAATGCTGTATCAGCTGATAAATTGTTTGATATGCGCCACCGCAGAGGTCACTGATGAAACACATTGCAGTATGTTATGAATATGGACTTAAGGTAGACTCTTTCATAATCAAAATCCAATATAATCACTTTGCAACAAAGTGAAACTGTTTCCGAACGTTTCAGGGAAAAGTTGCAGCAGTGTGAACCGGCCCAGTGAGCACTTTTACAATGAAAAACAAGTTAGCTCTTTCAACAGCCAATCTCCTCGTAGCCAGTCAGTTCATCTCAGTCAGGATCAATTCATTTGAGGGACTGCTGTGTCTGTATGGCACAATTGTTGCAAGTCATTTACTGTCACTGTCCTCATACATGTCTTAAGATGCTACAAATTATATAAAAGGACAAAAATGCTTGAAAAGCAGAACGATTTTCTGCCGTGTCGTCTAGTTGCTTTGGTGTGAACAGGCATCAATGCAACCTCTGCTGGAATTCAGTTCAACAGCAGTGCAGATTCACTGCAGTCGTTCACCTCAAGATTCAATGTACCGCCGCCTTCTATTGATTGTTCTTTTAGGGGTTGTTTTGTTCTTGTTTGAGATGGTTGTGGGCCAGACTGAGATGGTCCTCCGGCCGGTTCTGACCATCGGGCTGTATCTCGTCTACGTGTGATGTAGCAGGTAAACAGCTTCGTACCTCCGGAGGTGGTGGCGACCAAAACAGAGCGAAAAGGAAGAAACTAACGTTGCTCTGTGTCAGTTGGACGCTGCTGTATCAACTCGAGTGATCACGTGACTTCCCTTTAAAGACACTGGTGGTGACAGCATGACACAGTAGTGGTTGTCGACTTTGTCAGGCTGATTTTAGATGTGCTGCAGACGGAGAGCCGGTCGGGTCACTGCGCGGTCATAGGCGTGGTCTTCATCGCTCGTAAGCTGCATTCTCATCACGACTTGACTTGCTGTAGGTTTCACAGTTGAGACGGAGCAAACTTAGAGCTGGAGTTCCCAGGCTTTACTTAAAAGGATTTCAGCACCCAGCAGAGGGAGGGCTACTGTGAATCTACACTTCCAACAGCTCCAACCTTTATTATACCCGCAGAAACACATAAATAATTCTACCACAGCGACTGTCTTGTTTGTCATTTGATGGCTTGATGAATGCAACAGAGGAATTTCTATTGCTGGATGTGAGGCACATCTATGAAAAAAAAAGCTGCATTCATTAGTTGTATATATGAGGCAGTCACTGAAATGTCACACAGACTACGACGCTGCACTGGGAAAACAAATTACACGATCAGATGAAATGTTTCCTCTACATTGGTGCTTTGGCAAGTTACACTTTCAACTTTTCAACATGTGTCCTCCTGCCCCGGAAGTTTAGGATGATCTCGTGTCAGCGGTTTCACATCTGTAATTCTCCCTCCAACATGTAATTATGACAAGTCCTTTTGTTATGTAAAACGATTTAACGAAATTAAAGTGTAAAGCTGTTGATAGCATCGACGGTTTACAGCGGGTCTGCGTAATGAAATTTCTTTTCCCAGAGAATCGATGAGCTCCATTCCCCTGGTGGACTGTGTAATTACAAAACCCTCATTAGATTATGAAACTATACAGCATATGGTGAGAGGAGGAGATTCCTTTGATGTGCTCTTGTAATGACTGCAGCAAAAAAAAAAGAAAAGAAAAAAAGGGTTAGAATTGCCTTCCTTTTACTTCATTTGAATCTCTTGAAAGAAATCAAAGCTTTGAAAGTGAGGTTTTTTTTTTTCCTGTGTTGTGCAGCTGCCTCACCCCTGGACATTATTCCATCTCCTCTGAACTGCCTCAGATACCAACCAGGAGTCTGGGATTGACCCTGGAAAGTGTTTTGACAGGCCAAGGCCAGCGGTGTCACGGCCTTTTGATTCACAGAGAACGTTTGTCGTCTTGCCAAAGGATGCGTTTGCTAAAGAAGAATGAAGCTTGATGTTTGAAGGAAGCACTCCCTCCTCGTAGAACATGAGAAAGACGCTTGAGGCGGCACTCGTCTTGTGTTCTTGGCACAACACATTTCACAGGCTCACTGTTTGGAAATGGATAGCAGGCTGGGAAACACAGTCATTCAGTGTAACTGTGTTTGACAGCCAGAGACGAGCAACAGCGTCTACAGCGAGCGCAGAGCGTGTTACAAAATGAAAACCAAGGTCCATTTAAAAACCTGAAGAAACAAGCAATATGCCTTTTTTAATATTTTATTTTATTTTATTCTCTAATGTGTCTGTTAGGTAAACATCTGCAGCTGAATACCCTCTTGATTACACTAACCTCTCTGCTGTGGAAACACGTTTCTGTAATTGCCTGTAAGAGAAGCATTTAAGAATAGAGAGGTGTCAGCAAGGCATAAAAAAAAAAAAGGGTTAAAATCCTTCACAGCTATCTGAAGCAGTGGGTTGAGATCCAAATTGACTTAGAGGCTTGTTGCTTATGAGTCCCTTTATGACAAGGATATGAAATTCTTTAATAAGTCAGCTTCCCAGAGCGGGGAAAACTAATTTCTCACTGGGGTCCGAGGCTAAAAACATCTGAGAACCTCTCGTGTAGACAAACAGATTTCTGCATAATGTTGGAAAATTTATGGGCGATGTAGAGTCATGTTAAGGATGGATTTTGACAGTCGTATAGGGATACATTTAATATTTACTTTATTTTAACAATCTAAGCACACGGGCTAAAACTCATGGCACGAAGACATTAAGGGCGTGTTTAACGTCAGATAGTCTGAACACAGAGTAAAGTGCATGGTTCAAAGAGGTTGTATTTACTGCCCTAATTAACCATAGATGAGTTTTGTGCATAATGGGAAATACAACTAGTGTCATCTCCCCCTGCGTTTAGAAACCAGGTGTGCTTGCACCCTGATGGATTGCTATTAAAACTAAGGATTTGCCAAATGGCAGGAAAGGACGCTTCTTTGCAGAGGAAACCGATCTGCTCCTGTGCAGATTGACGCACACAATCGTGTTTTACGTTGTAATCTTTTCATAACAAGCAGAGTATACAAGCATTGTCACCACCTGTGTAGGCGCATATTACTGTCTGTGTGCTCGTTGAATATCAGACCACGTGGCGTAATCAGGAATATTCTGCGAATCCTCTCGGAGTTCCTAATTTAGCCGAACAATTACTATCCAGGAAAGCTGAGGAGGGATTCAGGAAAATTCTCTGAGCAAGGAATGAACAGAAACTTGGCTCATAGTGAGGAGGTGGGGTTGACCCTGTTGCTAGGTGTTACGCATCCTTTTAAAAGGTGTGATTGGTTGATCAAAAACAAATTGCACTCTTTGTGATAATGGGCACAGAAGAGCAGTGACCTCTACTGGAAGTGAAAGGAACTGTGTCCCAGTATGAGGCCATGAAAGCGCTGAAGCTATTTGTGCGATCTCTCTGCTGATGGAAGGGTGCGACAGACCCGAGTCAACACTGTTGTATTTGTCCAGTTTCCGGACATCTTAGTGCTGTGATCAGTTTCATTTATGTTGACCTCAACGCTGTGTTACAGGAGATGTAAAGCACGTCTATTATAAGATGTGACCACAAACATCATCGTTACCTACTGTATTGATTTTTTTCCACTCAGTGTCAACTGGCCGTAAACAATAAACTGACACAATATCACTTTATATAGTTGATATAAAAGGTGTATTAGTTGATAGTTGCCTGTTTATGCATTGAGCAGACACATATCAATATCATTATTCATTTGTAATTAGTGTTTCTGGTTAGCCAACAATTAAAGTCCAATATTTAGTGTCCTTTTTCTTAAGTTTTAGTCTAAACAAACTCTTTGCATTTTTTTTAAAGCAGTTTACCAGTTCATTGTGTATTGCTGTGCAGGTGGTGTACAGTGGGTTGTGCCATCAAACCAAAACAATGACCTGAAAGATGCTAAAATGCTCTTTATGGCTGAGGGGAGTTGCAGGGTCTGTATGGGTTTATCACTAAAACGGACACCTTTCACATCACACAGTCATTTGATCCATTGTTGATTTAAAATTTGGATTATAGCAGCTTTGTGAGAATCCTTTTTGGGTTTCTGCTGCCGGGGCAGCAGCTTGAAAACTGCTGCTAAACCCAGTTAATGTGTTTCTGCGATGAAGCATCAAAGCAGGATTTTGGACCGCTCTCAGGAGGAGCAAGTTGCAACTTTTCCCCTCAAAGGACAAACATGAAGTCATTATTCACAGGATGGTTTCATTTTTCAAAGAAAAAAGGATTGGACTCGGAATGGGTCAACAGGATGATAACAGATGGAATTCTTGTTGTGGAAGGCAGGGTGAGATAAATAAGACCATCATTTTAACAACTGAACAAAAAAATACAAAACAGGATTAAACTATGGCTCGGCTGCGCGCTTCAAAATAAACTGACCGTTTTTCCTGCTGATTTACATCAAAACATTTCACTTCTTGAAACTGTGTGATTTCCCCCCACTGTGATCGTAGGAGTCATGACGGGTTTCTGTTGAAGTGCTGAATACCGACTTTGGCTGTTGATTGCAGAACTTCAGCATTCGCTCTGAGGTGATAAGTTTGTAAAGGACCTTTGATGTTCTTGGGAAGTTTGAACTGACAGCAGAGCCGCTAATTGAACTCGAGTGAGCTCGCATTCACTCGACCAGATGACTGTTTGGGTCTAAAAGTTTGGGATTGTCCATCCTGCACAGTCAAGTAAAGTTAGTTCACAGGTGTTGGAATCAAAAGGTCCAGTTGGACAAAGTCGTAACAATCAGTCAGCGTACTAATACTGAGACTAATACTGTGACATTTCTGTTTATTTAGCACACATCGCTAAGCATAGAGTCATAGCGCCTTGCTAAACCGTTATCAAGGCTTTCACATTCATGCTTTGATGACACTGTTTCTATTCTTTATTGACAGTCAATCAATCATATTAGGGCAAAACCTTCAGTACAAATCAGTTCTGTCAACACTTCCTCTGAGTATAGCTTCTACAATTAGCAGCTGAATCAACACCACGTGGACACGGTAGCATCGAAACCTGAACGATAATACACTTTAGAAAAGGAATTTATTGCAGGGCTGTATTGGATCAGGACAAGATTCAGTAGATGTGACTAATAACCTAGCAACTGAGTGTCGACTACTTCAGTAATACTTCTGCATTGTTCAAGATGAATAAAAGCAGTAATGATAGAAAACATAAAAGCAGTCCTTTAATAACAAGAAATTTTGAAATAAATGGCCCCTCAGCTGGTAATGAGTGCTTCATTTGAAACGAGGGGAATTTACCTTTTTCATCCAGTAAAAAATATAATTCATTTCTGTTACGTGTCTCAGTAAACCATGACAGTGAACGTCACCTGAGTGGAAAGCAGCCATCATTGACACACCTATGATTTTCCTATTATGACATGTCAAAATGTCTGCTGGGAAAATGGTCACCAGCCCCAGCATTTTGAATCAAGTCCACCATTGCTCTCACTGACTCTCCTTTAGGTAAAAGTGGGTGTTAAACACACATTTTAAGTGAGACTAAAGTCCATTTGGGGTGTGTCAAATCCTCACAATAAGAATACTAACATACTGACATTTAACAGGTATGATGGTTTTCTTTCTCACCATTTTAACCTATTGTACAGCTAAAGTAAATACCTCTGAGGTTAATAGTAATGTTGATTTTGCAGGAATTAGTTCATAAACCAAAGTGTTGGAAGAACTACACATTTGACCCGGTGATTGTGCGCGACACATTTTTTTAAAATATTTGTCTCGATTTTGAAAAGACTGTGAATAGCTGTACCAAATTCCATAACCAATACATACATTGAAACATTTCACTAAAACGTCTAAAGGTCAGCCTCATGGTGGCACTGGAGGAAAGGTCAGAGGATTTAGATTACTCCTCTGGGAACCATGAATGTCCAAAATATTTTACTGATTCATTCAGTAGACCTTAAGATATTTCACGGGATAAGTGAAAGGTTTGGCCACGGCTGGACTGGGAAAATTCAGGGGGATCACCAAAGACAGTGAAATTCATCTTCGAGGGACCTTCATATTTAATTTCATGAGAAAAATAAATCCCGATGTTGTGGGCACAAATTGGCAAAAATTCACCATTGTAAGCATAGAAATGGTTAAAAGACACAAGACTTTAGTTACACAACCATATTTTATTACTGATTTCATCACTTACACAGACAAAGGAAGTGTCAGCGATACCTACTGAAAGGTGATCAGCAAATCATACTTGAGTAACTGGTTGAAAACCGTTTTGGGAACGTCGCTGTCATCACCCAGCCGGCGGCCAGATGCTGCGATTCATTTACACTGCTCTTGTCAACAACCTCAACTCCAGAGCTGCAATACAAAACAAAACAAAACAAAAAAGTCTGACAGAAGTGGCAGGAGACGGCAGAGGGATTTTCAGAAGAAAAATAAACCATGATTGGATTCAACTTGGTGTCTTTGGAGCGCTGGGAGGTTTGATCAGTTTATGCCTCCTTATATTTTCAGCAGTGTCTGGGTTGAATGAAACACTTAATGCACAGCTAATGATGAATGTGGTTGTGTTTTCCTTTTGAAAATCACCCTGAATGTCTGCTGCTCGGCCACACATTTTCACCTATATTTGAACTTTTTAAACTACACTTTGTTAGAGAAGTAAGCCACAACCAACTGATAAAACAGAGTCACATTTTGTGTTCAACATTTGCAATGCTTATACAACATACTGACCTGCTGTTCACGCCGGACAACTCGCGATGCAAAATCCCCTGTAAAGGACATATTACTCTATAAATAAACACGTAGGCAATGTTCACCGTTGTCTTCCACTACAAGCAGTACGATGTCAGAGATTAAATCCTGTTGTCCGGTAAGGCTAATCATATGGAGTCCTTCAAAAAGAAGCGCTGAATGATCAGTACTTTGAAGAGGATCTGCTCCTCTTTTTTGATGTCCAGAGTTCAAGAAGAAGCATTCCGAGTTTTCCAAAGATTAATTGCAGTCCAGAAGAAAGGATATCTCTATTTACAGGAAGGTCCTTTGCGTTACTCTCCTCTCCTCAGATGAGCCGACAAACCGGAAGAGTTGGTTCACCTGCATCGTCAGAGGGACATAAAGATAAAACAAAAAATCAGAGCGCTGAAAGCCTCATTAACATCAAAACACCATAAAAGAAAAGTAACCCCACAAGCAGAACTGAATATATTTCAGTCTGATGGTTCACTTCATTTTCATATATGTTGTACATAAATGTATGAGAGGTATAACATAACCAAAGAGCGCAGTAGGAATGCACACTTAACATAGGCAGACACCGATACCGCAGCTGAACAGAAAAACAGCGGTGCACGGCCCACGGTAAAAAAAGTGAACTCTATCAACAGAAAACTCCCACCTACACTGATCGACATGTCAAAGATGTCGGCAAAGCAACTACAAATTGGATGCATTTTTGTTTTACCTTGAAGCCCATTTTGATCGTTCTTGCTGTTTCCTTTTTTTTGTTTTCCACTGTGAGAAAACTCATTATCTTCAGAGGAAAAGTATGACTAAAGGTCTAAAAGCCCCACAAGTGACCCTCAGAGGA
>NW_027185352.1:6356229-6428729 GCF_022577435.1 Embiotoca jacksoni | reverse complement strand
GTCCGAGCACTGACTGCAAACATTAGTTTTTAGGTAAAGGGAGGGGACACGACCGTAACAGAAGCCCCAGCCTGTTGACCTTGAAGTGCTGAAGGGCGTTAGGTCAGATTCAACAGGCTTGAACATCATGCAAGTGGCCGGATCGCTTCTTCCACTCACCTTAGTCGTTTTGATCTTGTTCCCCGTAGCGCAGCTCCAGCCCTTCAGATCAGGAAGAACTTTACATTCCTCCCCGTCAAGGCACGGATGCATCTGACACCACCACTTCTGCTCCACTATCGAGGCTAGCAAACACACGTCGAAGAGCAAATGGTCAGAAATATAAATAGATTTTTCACCTTGTGATTTAATCTCTCCACCGCTTGTGTTTATGTTTCAAACACATTTCCACATGACGTCATGAACCTGAAATATCAATCAAATCAGTGTGTCTGTGTCTCATCAGGCCATGTCATATTTTGACAGCTGTCTCGGGGAAAATGATGTAAGATTTGCTTTTTGACTGGTAACACATCTATTTTGAGTATTCTTACACACAAGACTCACGATCCAAGCGATACATGTCCATCACGCGTCAGGGATGGGAACTAGAAACGGATGCGACTGCAGTCATGTGAAGGTAAAACCTTCAGCTGCAGCGATAGCACCTCCGCTGCCTCCACAACAAAGAGCATTAAGCGTCTGCTCTCGTGACGTACAAGACATCATTTAAATAATCATCCACGTTCCACATCCCCCCCTCCACCGGCATCAGTGCTCTTCTTAATGAAAAGGACAGTTATTACAATCCACACATGACACCGCAGCCTCACTGGAGTAAATGGCACAGAATATGGAGACTTTATGATAAGAATGAATCCATTTGTGTTACACAGTCACGGTTATAGCAGCAGTGCGGTGTAGAAGTGCATCAGGTCAACTGCCAGCAGATGGTGGTTGGGTAACAGCAGCTATTAAAAAGCCACAAAGGTTCCTCATGAAATGAAATGGGAGTATTAATGGCCAAACACAAAAAGAGTGTGGGATACATTTCACTTAACAGTTAATGATGCTTTAAAAACATGAGGGCAGCTCAGACCGAAAACATCTGGGAGCAAGAATTAAAGTTATTCTTTTTATTGGAGCTGTAAAAAAAAAATAAATGTCGATGAGTCTTTGCTTTGACCTTGAACTCCTATTCAGAAATGATCAAGAGCTTGCAACTCTATTCTGATGTGGCAAGTGGTCGATGAGTGATGTGAGCTTTGGGATTAAAGAAAATGATCTGTTCATTATTCATAAAAAACAGCTGCAGTTAAATTTACCCTTGTGCTACCAAGGAAGTGTGGCCACATCTCATAGTTACGGCAAGAGTGAGAGACCAGGAAGTTCAAACAGTGTATCGGATAGTAAGTTGTAATTGCGCTGCTCAGTGCAAAATTGGACACCAAACCTGGAAACTCTGACTGACTGACAACATGTGACCTTCCAAAGGTTCTTCAACAAAGGTTGTGTTAAGCTTGTGGGTAAATATTGAGGCTCAGTATTAGCCTGGGTCCTCCTGAGTGGTGCTCAGACATTCAGTCTCTGTTGTGATTATAGTCTGGAAAGCCTGTTCGTATTCAGGTTTGCTCAACCACACTGAAGGATGGACCAGTCATCGACCAGTGATTAGTCCCCACTTGAACAGTTCAATTGCGATGATGTTGAAGTTGTTCAAACGATGGCGGCAGTGGCACAGTTTCGGCGGACAACATGTGTTATTTGGTGGCCAATGCCAGTTGGTTGAAGGCTGCTCCAATGGTTTTAAATTTGACCCCAAGGTCTACGTCCATTAGGATGCAACTAATGGAAACAATCCTCAGTGGAGGGTGGCAGACCCGTATATTCAGTGAATTTGGGTCTGGTGGCACCAAGATAGCTCGGCATACCTTTCTAATCTATTTTTAACCTGCTGTGCCTTACACAGACTAATTATGTAGGAGTTTGAACGATTAGCACTAAATGAGGTTAATGTTCAAACAGTGTAGAGTGTCAACTGTAAATCTCAAATTACAGTCGCGAACATGGAATTTCAGTTGTCATCCAAACAAGTTAGTTGTCAATTTTGTTGGTTTTATATCACTATTATAGTGTAAGCATAATAATTTATTTTATTAATAAATATGCACCTTGTGAAGAATAACAGCCATTTATTGTCTGTGGAGTTTTGCTTTTCTCCTGAATCCACATTGTTAATGTCAATAGATGCTCATGGAAATGCAGTCTGTTGAAAATTAGAAGTTAAGCACTGAGATAAACAGGTGGTGGAGAATTCTTAATCCATGTGCCATTAAACCACATCTTAAGACAGCTTCATGTCAATCTAAGTCTCTACAAGAAAGCAACATTGAATTTCCCTCAAATCCTTTAATGTCACTCAACTAAAGACTCAACTGAGTCTCCAATATTGATAAATTGATATCACTATTATTCATAGAATGCATTAGGGTGAAATTCATCCAGACCTGTACTCTTCTACAACTATACAGTTCTTTGAATGACTAATGCTGATTTGACATTGAGTTCAGAGGTGAGACTGGAAGTCTTTGCCATCTGTTACACCCAATTAGTGATTCTTTAAAGTGAGTCTGCTAAGCTTTGCTGCTCTGCATAAAAACAATAGCAGAGTTTAGCATTCATGATGTGGTAATAGTTTAGGATTCATTTTAATTCTTTATCAACAGGAGACATAGAAACTGAAACTCCTATTTGTTTCTTGTTTTTTAGCTATTATCACATGTCGTGTTTTGACTCATCACCACTAATTAAAAGTGTTTAATTCAAAAGTCATCATAGAATCACATGAATGTACAAAACCCTTATTAGAAAATTCTCTCAAGTTTTCTGGTGTTTTCTGTAGCCGCCTCTAAATTACACCTTCAGATCTGCTCAAGTTTTCTCAGATGTCTGGAGGTGCATTTATCTTCATAAAGAGGAGATTGTCTCACTGAGTGGAGCTAAAGGTAAACCCTGCTTGCAGAAGAAAGAATAATTAAAAGGTTAAGTGCTGATCATTTTTTTCTGGGATCACCCGTCGAGCGTTAAACTGGCTCACAGCTCTAATTTGCAGAAAATGTCAGTAGTAAAATGTCAAGGAATAGGTCAAACACGACCTGGTCCAGAGTTTAGCCAGAAACCCGAGCTTTTCAGACCAAAGTGAAGCAGCCACTTCAGCCGAGTCGGGGGTCTGAACAATTAGCATGCTAAGAGACTTTTGAGGTCACGGAGTGCTGCGGACAGCGTCACATTCATTTATCTGCAACTTAAAAAAAGCCGCCAGGAGCGTCTTTGTATTCATCGCTGTCGGTATTCTGTGTTCAGATCTAACAACGCTAACACGGTTCAAAGTGTCCTTTAATCCCATATTATAGTGATGGCTGTTGCGCAATAATACAACACATCAGTTATGATCCCAGTTTATTGGTATCATCACTGATGTGACCATTACTGATATTAAAAGGGATACTTCACTTCCATGACTACAAGAGCTATTATTGTTACTGTACTACAATATTAGCCTACGACTACTTCCACTGTTACTGTACAGGATTAAACACATGATTGTACATTTTAAAAGGACAGTAGATGAATTAAACCTTTTAGTGGGCAATTAACAATCTATTGAGTTTATATAAATTGGAGCCTGACTGATACTGAATTTTTAGGGCTGATGCTGTGATCGATATTAGGAAGTAAAGAAGTTTTTCTATCGATATATCGGCCAATATTCCTGATATATTTTCTGTACATACAGCATATATATATATAAGGGTATATATAAGGGTATATATATTTATATATAAATATATACACCCTTTTTGGAATCTTCAAATGTGGTTATCAAACGCTTGTGATACTTGTGACACAAATATTTAATGCAGGCAGAACATTTTACAGTTTATTGTCCACACTGGCGTCAGTGCATTAAAATGCTGATACCAATATATCTGTAATAGGCCGATATCAGCCGATATACATCACTTGGGCTGTAATACAAGTATCTTTAAAAAAAAAATTTAAAAAATGTAAGAACTTTTTAATACTTTTGTTGAAATAGATTTTTGAAGTCAGACAGATGTTTAAAGAAAACTAGAAATTGTGACTAATTTTGGAAAACTACACTCTATAGTCAGAGTTTGGGAGTTTACTTCAAAATGATTTTGGCTATGAATTTCTAACAATTTTATTCACACATATAGTGTATCGTGCACAGGAGCCATCCAGCTCAGAAACAATTATTGATAAAATCATTTAATATGTAAAAATAACGATCACTCTCTGGTTCCAGACTCTACTATTTTTACATTTGCTGTTGTTTTTAGTCTTTTGCGACGGTAACCAAAGTATTTTGGGAGGTTTTTGGTCAGACAAAACAAGCATTATGAAGGGTTTTATTCACCATTCTCCATTATGTAAAAAGATATTTATTTATCTAATCATTATTCTGTGACATCCTGTCCTCCAACAGTTTTCATGGCATCAAGTATGTTGAGCCTGAAAGGTTTTTTTTTCTTGAAAGGCGAGTTTATTTTGAGTGTAACGGTGAACACACTGAGGTGTGACGACATTTACACTCAATAGTGTTCATCACAGTATCCTATTGAATGTCTGTTTCCCTTTTTATTGTCTCGCACATTGCAAATATTATCCTCCATCTTTTGAGCGTGATCTTGTGTCTGTGATACATAAATGTTTTACACTCTGGATCTTCTTCAGTAGTTTGTGAATATGCATAAAGTTTTCCTTCTCTTCTGTGACTCTTTTTGTTGCATCTCCGGCACCTTTAAGTCACATGAGCAGTGAACAGTTTCGTCTTAACAGATTTAGACCAAGCAAACAGTAGTCGATCCGAACCCACAGGATGTGAAGATTTTAAAGTGTAATTTAAATTTAGAAATCTTTAACTAGACTGGCATCCTCGTGCAGTTATTATCAGTCCCTTGCTTATATTTGTCAAGCAAATCTCCCTTTTCCTTATGAGGATTTGTTCATGTGTGGTCGAACATGTAATTCCATGCAGTTGTAATCATAAGGCAAGTAAAAGTATTCTTAGAGCATCTCTTGAGATATGAATTCAACACTCAGCAAATGTATTCTTAAAGATGTGGAAAGCAGTATCATTAAAAAAAAAAGACCACACACTCAAGATAGCCAGTGAAATATCCAGTTAATGGAGCGTACCATCTACACACGACGGGGCGGCTCTGGTGGTGCCGGCCACTTGCCCGGGAAAGCAGGAGCACTTCACAGTTTGTGACCGCTCCTCGATTTTGTTCTTGTTGCAGCAGCGGTGCAGCGCCACCACCTCGCAGGTGCCTGTTCGGACATGGTGTGCTGCTGGAGAAATGAAAAGGAACACATTTTATTATCGTCGGTAGTGAATAATAAACTGTAGTTGTAACCCTCATTTCCACCCACAGTCGGCCTTGTATCGAGTCCCAAAAGAATGTCTTTCTTTGGTCTGTGTTGTGTGGTTTTTTTTTTACTTTCATCAGTTTCGGTAGTGAACAAAATTGCCAGGCAAAGCAGACCAATTTTCTACAACAGCCCATTCATGACACTAAGTTCCTCTCTCAACATGCAAAATTGCCCCCAATGGAAGCAGCAGAGACCAAAGTATACAGATTTTTATTCTCTCGTATGAATCAAGCTCCAAGTTCTGGATCCTACATTTCCGAACTTTCTGTTTTCAATATGACATCAGTATTATAGCCTGAGCACTTTAAAAGTATTCAAAATTGCGTTTCCTTCAGAATTTTCCCCTTAGCAGGATGTAAAACCTTTCAAACAATGGAACATACAATTCCCACAATGCAACTGACTGATGACACCCAATTTGAAATTTGTTTTCTTAAAGGTACCCTGTGGAGTTTTTGAGTGCCAGCATCTCTTTTGAGGTTCTTTTGATGAGGATGGGACCATTTTACTTGTAGGATGCGCATGTAAAAGTGGTGGCACATTAACATAAACAAAACGGGAGTTCAAATATTCTAAGAATTTGAATAAAACATATTGTTAGTGAAGGATATCACACAATGTCTCACAATGTGTTTTGGTGATAAACACTGAATGTAAACATTACTTTTGTGTGTTTACATGAAAACTCCACGAGGCAATTTTAAACTTAATCCAGGAAAAATCCCGATGATGTCATCAGGGTCATGGGCCCTTTAAAGCCGTTGTAGAATAATGAATCCTGACACTGAAACCAAACTGCAGAAATGTACTAGCGACTCTTTAAAGCGGAATAGATAAGATAACCAATCAGGACCTGACGTCATAAAAACCATTAAGATCACCATTTGTATCATTATCACTGTATTTGAAAACGAATCGGTAACTTTTAAATGAATAAATACTCGAGTACGATACTCACAACAAGCAGCAGCCCTTTAAAAAACAAAATTGAGATGTGTGAAGGGGAAAGTGTGGCGCTGCAGTATTTGGAACCAATTTCCAGATCACGCTCCATTGTCTGAATTATTTAGAGCCCGAGCTGCTCCATTCTCTTTTAATTGCATGTGACATTTTCATGAGGTGCGTTTCTGCAGCGCTCCGCACATCTGCAGTAAACAGTAAATCTGAAACGAGTGCCTGAAACTGGCCCGGACTGTCCGCCCTAAACTTAATTTAATTCTCACTCCAGCTGGTTATACTGGTGAACAGCAACAGCTTCCAGCTGCTGTAGCAAGCAGCTACTGACACTTTGCAGCTTTGCTGAGGCTGATGAATATTGAATCTGATGTTTAACACATATACACCTCTGGGATCTGTGTTATTCTGTTTGAACAGTGTTGCTCAGAAAACACGACTTTTACATTAAAAAATAACCGAGAACCAGAAAAGTCCTAACACCATGTTTTATGTGATTGGACAGCATCAAACGTTTCACTGATGGCTGCTGCTGGAAAATATCAGTGAGCAGCAGGTAGAAAAGGACAGTAAGTCAAATAAAAAAAAAGCAAAGAAACTGCAAAGGAAAGTTCAGTTTTCATTATGAACCCTTTTGTAACTTTTGATAGCGTGTCTGCTCGAGCAATCACCCCCTCCCTCCCCGTCCCTCTTCATACATCAGATATAATGCGGGTAGTCACCCAAAAGTAGCGGCACGCTTACTCACACTCTGCTTCCAAACAAGGAAAGATATGAAAGACAAACACACCGCGAGCCGAGCTGCTTCAGATGTTTGTAAGCGAAGTGCTGCCAGTAGCGTCACACTGAGCGCCTTTGGTGTTTCTGACTGGATTTGGATTTTGGATGCCTGCTCTGCTTCTCCTGCTAGCAGATACAGAAAAAGGCAGTTTCACTCAGGAATCAGCGTGTCCTGCAAACTCGGATTCCATCTTTCGGTCTACCGTTCAAAGTTTTATACGACGAGCACGATGCCATGACATTTAGATAGCGGGACGCAGTGGCTAAACATGGCATAAAGCTGTCACGTCCCCAGTTGGATTCTCTCTGGGGATGTTTGTTAGATGCTGTAGCTCCGTCTTTTTACACGTTTACTGTCAGTTTAGTGTCTTCTCACTCCAAAGAAACGCAAGCCTGACATTAGAGAAAGGTTTTGGAGGACAATTAACTGGAGATTATAAATAGTTGTATAAATGGTGTAAAATATTTTGAATATTTACTGTGCTTTAACTTAAATGATAGCGTTTCATTGACAACAGGTTTTGAACACTTTTTAAAAAAGATAACCAGGACTAAAACCAAACTTATGGACGTTTGTGTATTCTTTTCCATTGATTATTCCGTGTTTAACTCTCATTTGTTCTTCAAACATCAGGAAGACGTGATGAGTTTATTTATTTTCAGTTCAGATAAGGAGGGTCAGGGAACTTTTTGTAATTAAAAATCACAACACAATCAATGTAATTGAAAATTACAACACAATCAGAAGAATCTACTGCAGTCTAATTCCAGTTACACAGAAAGCCCTCAGGTGGTTGACATGGCCTTGCCTGCAGATAAAAACCAAAATCATACATAGTGAAGTTGGACTTCCATAAAATATTAAGCAAACCAAAGAAGAAAGTGTTTTCAACATGAAACATGACATTAAAAACGAATATGTGCACGGCCCATTTGCTACCAACACAAAGGCTTTTGTATCGCAAACTGAGCCGGGGACTCGTCGTCGTGGCCGTTCACAAGCATCATTTACATTTATTTTTGAGTCAAAACTTGTCAGTTAGTGTGATTTTGGGAAACGTGGTTTTATTGAGTGAAAGATAGAGCTGTGAATAGGACAGCTGAACACTTACAGACTGAGCAGCCTGATGCTTTCGCACAGTGAAGATATCCACTATTGTGAAGGTTGACTCCGATGCACTGATGGATCGATGTTTCTGTTTTCATGACATTTATCAAGTTTGTAAAAAAATAAGACACACATCATGTTTGCGTCAGATGTGTGACCTTTCACAACCCAGAACCAATGAGCTCACCTCACCAGAAAAGAGATAAACCCGACAGTGTACAAACACCTTTTCATGGCAAAACAGTACAAAATGCATCATCATAATTTAAAAATAGTACTAAGGACATAGCAGGAGACACTGCCAGATGTAGATTCAGTGAGTGCACAGGACGTGACGACTTTGACACGTCTACTGATTTGTAGTAAAATCGAAGAAAAGACCAGAAAACAACAGACTCCCAGTCTTCCTGCGTACAATGTGCTGCACTGGCTGCTGCACAGACTAGTCACATGACACGTTATTTCTCACATCAGGCGTTGTATAGCCTCAAAGCTGACAGTTTCTCCTTCTTCCTTCCAACACAACAAAAAGTCAAAGCTGACGCGTTATTACTTTCAAACATCCGAGACAAAGGATGAAGTGTCATCGTCCTCTAAACTGTTAATTAAGTACTTGGTAAATCCATACCTTTTAAACGAGTAAGGATAACAATGTTTTGGTCATTTTCGACACGCCTCATTACAAAGATTACTGTTATATCTGATGATAGATCAACACCAGGGACTCGGTGATTTCTTGAAAAGGTGCCAATCCAAGTGACACGACTCTCACCGTCAACAACTCCTGAGACTTTGTGTCCACATATGAGGATGTTACATTTTGGGTGCGCTGCATCTTAATCTTAATCTTAATTCGACTCAGTTTCAGCCTGTCCTTCTCATTAGTGGACACGTTTTCCTGCAATTTAGTGGCAGCAACAACACAATACACTCATCAGAATAAACAGCTGAAATATCCATCCAAACGTTCCACAGCTGAGACCGAGATGGAAATGGAAAGGATACAAAACGTCATCAAATTTATAGTTAATAACGACTATAGTTTGATATAGAAGACAAAATTTGACAATTTCTTTGCAATAGTAGCAAACTTGGACGCTGCTAATCAGGACCTACTCCGTTGAGGACTTTGGGACTTTATTTTTGCCCAGTAAAGTTGTAACAGTGAGGTAACAGCCCGGGAAGGTTTTAGAAGACACCAACAGTTTGCATGAGTATAAATAGTTCTTGCATATATTACAAATAAATCTACATCAACTGATTGTCTTTTTTATATTGATGATACATTTTTCAGGCCATATTTGTCTGTCAGGAGCAGAGAGACTGGAGTACAGAGTGAAAACATTTTTTTCACAGATGTACGAAACCTTGAAAAATCACAAAGCTTTTCGTTGTGTTGCTCGGATTGAAATTTTGTTTTTGAACAGCCACGTTTAGGCGTCGTTACAAACTCTTTTATACTGTGTTACACACACGGGACTTGAGTATTTTATGCAGTAAAATAAACCCATTGTTCCCATATGAGGACTTAAAAAAAAAAAAAAGGTTTCATATGGGGAGTCAAAACTACAAAGATGAGGTTCGGTTTTTATACTTGTATGGCGTCACTGATCCCAAATAAAAAGGAAAAATGCATATAAAATTAAAACTGGAGTCTTAGCAGGTTAAACTTCATTTCAAAACCCAGTACATTATTAAACATGTAAGGGAAAACGTCTGAAATGAAGTGAGGCAGAGAAAAGATGAGACGTTTCATAAATGATCTATAATTGCCGCATCTTCCTCTACTTCTTTTAAACCGTGCTTTATCTTTTAAAAAAAAAAAGTCCTTTCACTTCTGTCCTTCACTCTCATTTCTGTCATTTCTTTTGAAAGCACCTCTCTGTTACCTGATCATAATGTACTCGCATGAATAGCAGGAATATTACCCAGGTAACCATGACTTTGATTCTCCTTTCTGATTCTAGTTTGTAGAGTCAATGCTCTGAGACTTTCAGCTAATTGTAGTCTCCTCTGCCATTCAAATAGAAGAAGCAACATGTTGTTTAATTGTTGGTTGAAGCAGATGGTTCATCTGAAGTGGAAGGTGACAATGAGAGAAGTAAAGGATCAGATGTTATTGTTGCTCAATCTCATTTACTAGTGCATTAGATGGGAGGTAGCCAATGTTCCACAGTATTCTTCATATAACTGTAAAGGCATACGATTTATACAGTATGTGAGTCCTTGCAGAGGAGGTGTAGCTAGAACTTTGTTGAACCATTAACTCCATGAAGGACTAGTTAATGCAAACTTGGCAAAATAACATATTTTATCCAGTTTAACAGCTCTTCTGCGAATATGTCAAATTAGCTTTTTGAGCTAGCAGCTCTCCAGAAGCTTGTCTGACTGGTCGCTAGAAGGGAAACAGTTTTATTCAAGAGGCCATCAACTCCTGTCTGGGAACTATAGACTCTGTAAAGGAATTTACATTTTTGAGTCTGAAAAGTGAAGCCTATGCAGATGAGCCTAAAAATGCAATACCTCTCAGGGCCACCAGGAGCTGGCTCTAAAAAAAACACAAAAAAAACCAACTCTGACTCCGATAGACTCCCTTTCAAAAAGCATCAACTTCTATCTCTGCAACACAAAGTCCATATATTTTTTTTTCCACAAGTTGGCTTGGTTTTATTTGCTAAACTCTCTCCTTCTGGTCAGTATTCTGGAGGTCCTTCTGAAAAAGTTTCCATCATTATTTAGATATTAGGCCTCAAAGAGAGAGTTTGATTGACATGGCTGACCCTGATAGTATCCTCGGGATCTCAGCCAGATCCAAACTCCTTCCCAGCTCCACCCTTTGGTCCAAATATGCTCACTTTTTTTGTTGCCAAGAAAACAAGATGGAGACGGCCAAGATACCAGACTGAAGACCTCTAAATGGGGGGTGAAGGAGAGTTACCACTTGCATGTAATATATTCCAAACCCTTCCTCCTTTCGTGCATTATATTTCACCAAAGTTGACAAATGCTGAAGTTACAGCCGGCGGCTTGTTAGTTTAAAGACTAGCTACCGTTAGCGTGACACTATGCTGGTTAGCAGGCAATTCTCACAGCAGACAGACTCGATGAAGTCGCTGCTCCTGGTCGATGAGAAGTGCCGCACTTTAAACCACAAGATGTTGTTTAAGGTGAGGGAAACAGCTCGGGGTCAAAATTAGCTTCAACCCTGTGAAGCAACTCCCGACACTCGATGCAGACCATCAGACAGTATTATGTTTTTCACCAGCCATTTGTTCCTTGCAGTCGATCCTTTGAACCGAAGCTGCCCTCGCTCAGAAGTGATGGGCTTTTTCTCCCTGTTGCTCTGCTGAAAGGAATTTGCTTGAGAAGCTTTTATACATCGATCTCTGGAGACGGGGAGGAAACTCCATACTTTGGATCATTGACGAAGCTGTTGTGAATGACAATGTCATCATTGCGTTGCTTTACATGCAGCGTTGTGTGCAGCCAAAAACACACGCCTCTCATATAAAGAAATTATCTGTGACAATGAGCTCACTCAGTGCAATTCCCTCTTTGCAAACCAGCATTGTGTTAACAGTGATGAACAGATTTTCCTCTCAAACCATTTGTTACTTTGTTTGGAGCAGTTTGAGGAGTGACAGATGACAAACCACTTCAGTCCATGTCTCGGCCACGTTCAGGGAGCCAAACTGCTCCGATGATGTCTCGTACTGTTAGTTACTGCTCCCTCAAGGGTGCAAACAGTGTTGCCCTTTCTTGCCAAGATGCTTCTTATGCAACATATAACTCATTTTTATTACAAAGTGCAGAAAGTGGAAGGTGCAGAACAAGCAACAATCCTCGACGCAGATGACAGGATGTAAGTCAGACACCGAGGTCATACGTCAGTGTAACATTTACAGTGTGGAAAACACCTTAATATACTGCAAAGCCAATTTGCACCTGTGCCACCTGTGCGCTGCCTGAGTGCTACAGATGTCTAAAAATACTGAGTGCCAACCGTCCAAAATATTTCATTGCGCTCAGGTTCAAGTTCCCCCTCCGCAACCTGTGTGCTTTGATTCTTGCTAAGTGGTTTCCCATTGTGGACGCTGAAATTCAAGGCCGTAATGTGTCTGCAGGGATCAAACTAGCACCATTTGAAGGTCAGAATTTAAAACTCTCTACACCCACTTGGGCAGCCAGAGTTGCCGTGTGCAGAGATCCAAGGCAGTATAAGATTCAGGTGGAGGTGTATCCCTGCATCCCCGCCTCAGTCAGGAAGTTGTTTTTATTGAACAGATTGATGTGATTAATTCTCACATCGCAGCCCCATAACGTAGCTTAGTGTTGTAAGGAAGTGCCAATGCAGGAAGTCGTGTGTCTTATCAGCCTGGTGTCACGTTTGGCTCGCAACTTCTTTGTTTTGGCTTCTTCTCATTATTCTTAAGTGCTGTAAAATCCTAACTAATTAACACGAATCGTGATTTTTATGCAGCTTAAAAAGTACATATGTTTTACGCCACTATACAGTATAGTGCTTGTAGGCTGAAATATCATTGGCCTATGTCTTATCTATGAAGCATTATGGTGTTGTCTCCTGCTCATGCTCAATAGAGTCTGATTCAAAAAGCGTCTTCTTCTCTCATGAAACACAAAGTCAGTCATTTTTTCCACAGGTCCTCATCATGTTATTTGCTGAATTCCCTCCTGATCAGTGTTCTGGTGGTTCTTCTGGAAATAATTCCACAGTTAATGAGATATTAGGCCTCAAAGAGATGTATGTTTGGGGGGGGGGGGGGGGGGGGGGGGGAGGTGTCTGGTTTGATTGACACCTGTATAGTTGGACGGGCGTAGTGTCCTCGGGTTCTCAGTCAGATCCACCCCTCACTCCTCTTCAGCTCGTCCATATATGGTCACTTCTGGCTCCAAAAAAAACAAGACGGATACGACCTGAGTGCCACACTTGAGGCTTCAGGGTGGGTGACGCTACTTGGTTTAGATAGATTATGTTACTTTTGGACAAAGCCCAAAGGTAACCATTTCAACTAACCTCTTATTCAGCTTTGGAAATGTTTTACTTGATAAATCTAAACTCCCCGACAAATCATGTATGCATACATCATTAAAATGTATCCAATAAATCTACAGTTTCACTCTTTGCAAAGAGACACAATGCAAAAGACAAGAACCAGTTGAATTTGGAAAGGGTGTGTGTAGAAGCAAATAACTGAAAGGATCAATTCTAATAGATGCTTATTAAAATAAATCTCCCACATCTTTAGAGCAAAGACGGCCTAATTCCTGCCGGACTCCTCTTCCTGGTCGATAAAGGACAATTACAAAGATGCGCAGAATGACCACAGACACTTATTGCGTCATCAACTCGGTATTAAAGTACAGACTCCTCTGTTGCAGGCTGGCAGTGTCACTGTCTGATGAGAGTGCGAAGGCAAACCGTCTTTCTTCATTAATCAGAGGGAAAAATAAACTGCATTTACATAACTGGCAGAGAGTAGCATGTTTGATGGTGCAAACATGATCCCGTCTTTGCCGACACAAACCGGTTATTTAAAGAAGTGGAGTCTCATATGTGTATTAGTAAATCAACTTGTCTCCTTGTAGAAATGTACTAAATTTGCCCTGCTTCTCGGAGATTAGGCTTAGTTCTCTCTGAAGAAATACATTTCCTCTGTTTTGGACGTGTTCAGTTCATTTCATCTCTTGAATGATAACAGGTTTACAGCAACAGCAATAACACCCAGGGGAAATTAGGGGGCTGCGGTGGCTATCGGAGAGAAATTGAATGCGGGCGAGATTATTCTGATCCAGTTCCTGCTGAAAATGATGAGCGCCTTGAGTGGGGGGATCGCTGCCAATCAAAACCGAGCGCATCAAGGCGCCGCGCTCCTATCTAATTGGTGGACAAAGCGAAGGAGAGGTATGCGTGATTTCTATCATGCTCACAAATGGACATCCTGTCTGGTTGCACGACGGCCTGTGCACCGCCAATTACCTGAGACTGTGCATTGTCAGTGGGACTCCCGATGATGAAACATGTGGGTCGGCCTCTGCTCGTAATGTGCTGAGTCGCCATAATTGACCTCGGTGGGTTTACGAGCGACGACTCGACAACACTTTTAATTAGGCGAGAGGAGACGAGCTTTCAAAATAGCTGTTTCAATCCGATTACTCCTCCATTTATCACGGTGACATTTGGTGATGCAGAATAGTGAGAAATCCCTCTCCGAACTCCTCGCACAAGAAGTGGCAGCACTCCTCGATGCGTTGGTTCCGTGTGCTGCCTCGCATTGTGCAGCAGGTTACTCTGATTTTGGGCGAATTAAAGCGAGCCTCCAGAGTTCCCACAGAGCTGAGCGAGCAGATGGAATGAAACTCACCAAACTTGTTGACAGAGAAAATTAGTTTGTCGTGGCACGGTCGTGAACATTGACTTTATGTTGAGTGTCTTTGGTCCACCTGGCTGATTAATCACATTGAGCTCATAATGGGACCAAGCAGCGACCCACCGTGACGTCACCCATTGGTTTGTAAACTGCCCTTTTTTAAGCCTCCGGTCTGGCATTTTTTCTGTCATTATTAACATTTTTAGGGAATTAGAAGTGGCCATATTTGGATTAGCCAAAGAGGAGCGTGAGGTGGCGCTCACTGAGAACCCGAGGACACTCTGCCCGCCCACCTATATCAGAATCCTGACTGCACCACGGGCATGTCAATCAAACTGAACATATCTCCCTTTGAGGTCTTATTTCTAATTAATTAAGGAATTATTTTCAGAAGGAGCACCAGAACACTGATCAAAAGGAGGGAATTTAATTTATGACAACATAATTACATTTGGAAAAACTATACTGACTTATTGACGTATTCCATGAGAGAAGTTGATGTTTTTTGAATGGGAGCCTATTGGAGTAAGGTTTTTTTGGAGTCAGCTCCTAGTGGCCCTCAGTGGTATTGCACTTTAACGCACTTCATTTAGTTAACTTTTCAGATCCGGAGACTATGTCCATTTTCATATATAGGATGAAACTGAGACACCTGATAAACCTGAGTCTTGTTCACACTGCCAGCCCAAATCTATTTTTGTCATATCCAGATTGATTTTAGAAAATCTGGACAGCAAAAAAACAAATCAAATCAGTTCCAGACCACATATGGAGGTGGTTTGAAATGCAATTTCAATCAGATTTCTTAGTCCGGACGCTCTGGTGGCTCAAAAACATTTCTTGCATCACTCGTGACACGACACACAATGACGATGTAATTTTCTGAGTGACAGCGTGAGCTCAATCTATGCTCCCACGAGCAGAGCTATCAGAGAGTCCGGGTTTTGGTGCTATGAAAGCGAGGGAGAGCAAAAGTCCGCGGACAGACGCAGAAATAAATTATCTGCTGGCAATTTGCTTCCGTGCGTATGTCGTTGCCACAGCAACCCATGCAGATAGAT
This sequence comes from Embiotoca jacksoni, assembly GCF_022577435.1. NCBI lineage: Eukaryota > Metazoa > Chordata > Actinopteri > Embiotocidae > Embiotoca > Embiotoca jacksoni. Next base: position 6,412,998 of record NW_027185352.1, on the reverse strand, counting down.
TGGGAAAGTGTGGACACACCAAATCCGATGCGCTCACTTGTAAATAACAATTCTGAAAGCCTGTCCTAAAGATCTCATTTGAGAAGCAAATCAGATTTACCTGCAGTGTGAAAAAAGCAGAAACCTCTTTGTGTTGCTTTGCTCTTTATTGAATCTCTGGAGCAGTCGTCTCACATTTTGTACCTCCAGAAGGAGATGAATTATAGTCTTTGAATGACATCAGATTTTTCTGCTTCTTTCTCTGCCTCACCAATAGCAGCATGTCATCCTTACACATCTATGTCAATTTACTAGGCATGATGAGTCAGACTCAGCCTGATAAAAGCTGCATGATACCTTCTGTGGCCCTGCAGGAGCTTTGTCAAATCTAAAAAAAATACCATCTGATCATGTCATCATTATCTGAGGATGGACTTAGGTTCATTTTCATCTTTAATAGTTTGGTAAACCTGAGTTGAAAAACTGTGTACATTGAGTGTCACAGATATAGATGTTTACCAAACATGGAAAACAAAAATTGAGCTGCATTATCTGAAAATCTTCCATGAAAAGACTAAAAGCAACAATACTGTTACCTTCCTCCTCCTGTCTGTGGCTCAGACCAAACCACTTTGTTCCTACTGCAGACTTGGATCATAAAAACACTTTTATAGCTTAATTTTTAAATCAATAATTTCTTACGACAGCTGGGAAGCTTTTTAAACTAGCTTTTCCCAAATAGGAGTGAATAATGTGTTTGTTTGGGACTACTTTCAGCTGCGGATTAATACGCATTTTGGTGAACAGTGTATCCTCAAGGTAATCACCTCTCTCTTTCCCTTTATCCATCCTCCTGATCCTGTCAACAGTTCGGCCACATTCATTGTTAATATTTAATGTTGCAAAATCACTGAACTAACATATGAAGGGAAAGTAAATAAATTAGCTTTTTATAAAATATTTTTTATAAATCTAGTTCTACCAATATAACTTGATTAAATGCATCTGTTTGTTAAAATCCCTCTCCGGTCAGAAACGTATCTTCATGTTGCCGCCGTTCACTTCAGTGTGCAGAATGTGCAGGTTTGTTTTCACATTTATCTGATGAAGAGGAAAAGTTTGTCGGTGATCCCCCAAAACCTCAGCCATTTAAACAAGTGTGATGTGGGAACTTAAAGCCTTGAGGTCACACACACACTGAAAATCTGGATTTCTTTTAATTGAGGAACATTAATGAGAAGCCCGTGTCCGAGACATCATTTTATTCTGAACACATTAGTTTGTGTTTGTCTTTAAAACCTGTCAGGAACGGACCTTTTAAATTAGACTCGGTCTGGTCGGACCATCAACCTCACCACATTCACAATAGAGGAAAACGCTTTCAGGTATAAGACTGCTGTCAATGGCCATCGTCATCCTTTAACACTCTGAAGGATAAAACGCCGGCAATGGAAAATGCATAATTTCGTGTAAACGTGTTGTTTGTCTGGCTGCACACGTCTACATATAGAGATTGAATCATAACTGTTGTCACTGTCAAAATCAAGATAAAACATGGCACACAGTGAGCCGCTCACACGATAAGCAATAACTTCATCAGCATAGCCTGTCAGGCAGTATGCTAATAATGCTACTAAAACACAGAGGAGGTGACAGCTTCGTCCTTGTGTTAGGTCTTCTGACTGATACGCATTTTGTACCGACAGGACACATTTTTATCGATGAAGGCGTCCAGATGTTGACAGAAGCAGTTGTTGCCACACCTCCGACGTCACGGCAACGAAAACCTGTAGGAGACACTTCTGAAACCGGATGTTGGTTTTGTGTCCGTGCTCTCTCACCTGTCGCTCCCTCCGTGGGCACGGACATCTCCCAGACACTGATCACGAGCGCCATTAGAAGAAGAGCCACTTTGCTTCTGATCGACGTGTATCGCTCACTCATCCTGGAAAAGAAGAGGAGACGAAACGCATTACAGCAGTAGTTTTAACCATCTGAGGTGCACCTAGAAAAAGCGTATAACTGCAACAGAGGTCAGTTTATTTACATTGACCGAACGACGCCATTTCTTAGCATCTCTGTCAGACTGCACGCTGACATTTTTCAGTGTTGGATTTGACGGTTTTATGGCCCAGAGCAGGAAGCCTTTGCTCCTCCACTAATTTAACCTCCCAACAGCTTAGCCTATCTGACGGCATGTTTGCTCTTTATACAGCACAGATGCAGACAATTATCCTCCCTCTTGCGTTCCAAAACAAACTACAGCTGTTAGATCACTGCAGAAAATCCTCTTCTTCTGCCCCTCCCGAGCTCTTATAGTGGCAGAAATGAACAGCAGGTGAAGACCCTCTGCCGCCCCACCAGGCTTCAGTAAGGCCCTCTCGGCTCTACAGCAGAGTGGAGAGCCGGCCGGCTGCAGTGGTTAATCCATCCCCTCCGCAGTGGCTTTTTTCCCCCTGCGCTCTCTCTCCCTAATGAAGTGTGGTGGATCCAAGGCCGCGCTGCATAAACCATCTGGCACAGTGTGTTATCACCGACAGACAACGATCAAGTTTCAAACGGGGGATGCAGGAGCGGTACGGTAATTACTGGAAGAGGCGCGGTATCGTATGGCGGCAGCATACAATGTTACAAGCCGCGTTTACGCCTTATTTACAGCCTCCCGCCTCTTATCTGTCTGCTGCATTGACATATAGATTGGCTAAACCTCATTGGGGAGCTCAGATTATTTGTGTAATTAAGTTTATTTTTGCAAAGCAAACATGACCTTTATCAAGGTTTTGTTATTCCTCGCAGTGCCACACAGGAATTAGAATTGAATGACGGGATGAAATAACGCAGGCAGGACTCGCATGTTTAGTGTGCCCTCTAAAAATTATAAATTGATGTCTATCATCAAGACTTGCAGGCAGTGACAACAGGAACACAAGGGGAATCATTTCTCCGCTTTCCTGTCAACATATACACGATCTCTCGTGTATGTTTAAATTATGTTTTTTGTTTTTTTTTTTACATTTAACATTTAATCCTCTTGGGTCAGTGCCTACAGAAAGAGGTGATATGCTAAAAATATCAAAGTAGATTTTTCAATCATTTACTCAACAAAATTACCATTAGATATAATTTTCTTCTGTGGATAAAGTGAGTACACCTTTGGCATCAGAAGCTGTTGTTGTTCCCTTTTGTAGAAATAACTTCCTTTAGGTGTTCGGCATCATTGTCCACCACACGTTGCCTTGGTGTGATTGTGTGTCCGCTCTTCCATGACAAATTCTTTCAGTTGAAAAAATGTCTAGTTTTTTTTTTTTTTTTTTTTGCATGTTTTTCTTGCAGTCATTGATATGATGCAGAATTCATAGTTGAATTAATGACTGCATGCGAAGCAACCGCAAACTATAACGCGACCACCACAGCGCTTCACAGTTGCTACGAGGTTCTTCTCCTGAAAAGTCTTCGGTCTGAACCCAACATATCTACCGTCTACTCAACCAAGGCCAAACAGCTCAATCTTTGATCCGCCCGTCCAGAGCACATTATTTCAAACACTCTGGTCTTTGGCTGTATGTTCACTGACAAATTGACGTTTCTATAACGTCAAACAGTCTGCTCTTGGTTTGATTTTGCTGGAGCAGCCAGTCCAGGACAAACCGGCAGACGTTTAAAATCTACACCGCTGGTGTCACATTGAAAGGACTCTTTTCAAATGATTTGGCAATCTTTTATTCCAGATTTACCAACTTTGTTTCTGAAGGCCTTAGAGAGCTCTTCAGATCTCTGCATGACGACGCCACACACTTCAATAGCAAAGACAACAGCTGACCCTGAATTTAAGACGTTTAAATAAGAGGTTTTTACACGTCAATCCCTGAGGAGGTTAAATCATTTGCGGATTATACATGTTTGATTGACACCATATTTCTCTTATGAATATGCCTGATAGAATAAGCACAATCCACCTGAAGTATCTAAAGAGCACCTGGACTAACACCTATCCCACAAGAAAACCCAGCAGCACTTCTAGTCCATTGTCTATTTTTACAATCTTCATTTTCCCAGCCTGCCTTGCTTCCATTAGGTATTCTGTTTCCCAGCACGCTTGCTGCGTTTGCGGGAAATATCTGAACGTCGGGTCATTTGGCCACTTATCCACGAGACGAAGAGTAATACATCAAACAACTAAATGGACCTGAGCGATCCTTTATAGTTTCATGGTGGATTTTTCCATCACCAATATGACATACGGCCATGACTGCCAGCGTCATGACACTTAACTGGGAATTCAAGGTAGCCGGAGAGACACATGGAGGGAAATTTACAGAAACATTGAGTGTGATCGCCATGTAATGGCGAGGTTTATGTACTTTCTCAACCGGACCTCAAATTGGACACGTAGGCACTTGTATAAAAGCGGTGAGTGGTAATGTTCACCTTCGTGGCGACAGATTTATCGTTGACGGTTTGCCGAACATTTGGAGGCTGGGTTGAAATGGTGGGCAGTTGACGTTACTGTGCAGTTCACAGCGACGAGTGTGTGTGTGTGTGTGAGAAAAGGGTCAGTGTTGATAGAGTGCAGGGCAGAGCGCCGCGGCGTCATTTGTTGGGCGCTGTCTGAGTGTGCAATTCCATAAATGACATCTCATTGTCCCCGAATGTGCCGTGGTGTCATTGGCGCAGCAGTTTGCTCGACCGAGCGAGTCGTTTAAGATTTGTTACAGTTTGAGGCCGTTTCACGTCTCGACCTTGACTTTAGCAACTTCGGAAAAATACAAAGAGCGCTTATCGGTGATGTAACGCAACGATGTGATCCAGCCTGTATTCTGTCCATAGAGTTCATCTAACGTTATAAACACTACGTGGTAACTCTTTCACGCCTTTCAAAACTCTTACTGTATATCTATGTGTTATGAAGTTGATTCATGGGAAAGTTTTCTGATCTGCCTCCTCTCTGCTTGTTTACAATTATTGAACTTTATTTTAAGAAAAGAAACATGGACAACCGACTTTATCAGAGAGAATAATTGTGTAATTCAAAGCAGCACAAATTCACAATTTTATCTCAAAAATGCATCAAAAAGTGAATCATAATCACACACCCATGGAGAATTATCCTCCGACCATCATTTGTCTGCAGAGAATTTTTAACATCCGCTCGTTGTTGTGTTGTACGGCCCGCAATCTGACTGTTTGGGTTCAGTCTCTCGGCTCTCATCAACCTCGTTGCTAGACGCAGCTGGATGAACATTGCAAGCAAATGTACTATTTGATATTCGCTTGATACTTTTTGACAATTATTCCAAGACATGCCCAACATCAAACCGTGTCAGCTCGACATTGATTGTAGATCTGTGGAGGGACCGTCTGCTCAATCCTTTGTTCTCCTTTGCATAGCTGTGAACTTACAAAATATGTTTGAGTTTCCACGACACCTCATCTTTGTTTATTTCTTTGAAGCAGTTCAATACAGAACTTTTTGACCGATGTTGTAGTCTCTGCATGTTTTACCTGTTAGTACCGTAACATCTAATCTCGCACCACCATACAAAGCCTGGTAGCAATGGGTTCTTCTTCTCTTTTCTTTTGCTGTTTAATGGCAGTTCCCAAACAGTTTGAGGTGCATTACTGCCCCCTTCCGGTGGTAGAAACACATTTCTACCAGACACCAGTAGGGAAAGGGGAATTAAAACAAGACGACGGTCGCGTAAACAATTTTTTTTTGTAGCGATTATTCGAAAAAAATGTAAAATCGTGAGACATTTCACCAAAGGTAAAAACACTCAATGTTGCTTCATATCTGCTGGATGTGTAATTGGGTAATTATTTGTTAACACGAACAAAATAATGATTTTATACAATGATAATGTGTCAGAATTGTAAAATAGAAGTACATTTAAACCAATTAGTACGTACTTGTAATTAGTGCAGACAGTCCAGACAGATGCATTAACTTCCTTTTCATAGTGGAGACTGAAACACTTCCACGATACATAAATGCTCGAATGCATTGCATCCACACGTAGCTACCCGTTTTCTTATTTACATCATGTAAATAATGTTACATGATGTAAATAAGGAGACTTAAGAGGCTCACTTTTTTCACTTTGGGCTGCCACTTCCTCCAGTCTTGAAGCTGTTGGCTAACTGTGTTCTGACAGCTCTGTACTTAATGCACAAACATGAAATTGACTTCAATCTTAAATCTCATACCGCAAAAAGGAAAAGTGCATTTCCAAAGAAGTGGAATTATTTCTTCAGGTATAATCAGCTTTTGCATCATCCTTGAATGTTCCCTAGAATTTCATTAAGCTGAAACAATAAAGATAATTCTCTTGGCAGTAATTGCCCTCAGGTTTTATTCTTTCATTTTATACATGTTCGACTAGTGGCGCTTTTATTAGCAGAGGAGACCTCATAATGCATCTTATAACAAACATTCTAAAGAATAAACAAATTCAAAGTTAGACTCAGAGATAGTAGTTGGAAGTTGGTTATCATTTAAGTCTGACAATATTTTATGTATAATGTATGCCTTTTACCACAGAATAGGCCCTGCAGTGAAGCACATAATATATGCAGATGATTGCCATAAGCATGAAATATGAACTGCATAATGAAGTTAGGAGGATAGCATATGAAAAAACAAATACTACTAAACTGAAGCTTAAATTAAATGTGTAATAATCCTCTCTGTATGGACTGCTTTAATTCTCCTCTTGCCAGCAGAGATGTTTTCCTGTCTGCAGTATATTGTGCCCTAAATTTGAGGACACTTTCAAACGCAAATGCAAATCTTTATGGAGGAATAATGCATATACTTTTCAGCGGCGCCACCTCAGTAGTTCTCCAGGACTTGTGTGTTCAAATTTATCCGGAGATTAGACTTTTATCCTTTTGTTGTGCGGCACATGAGCCCGCGGCGTAGATCATCGGATTTCCTTTCAAGAGTACAAAGTGAATTTGTTTAAAACCGAACGAAGCACGAATTCCTCGTCTCTGACCAAACCTCTGATGGCCTCAGTCGTCACCGTTCTGCCCTCCCACTCCTTTCCTCTCTGCGAAACCAATTGAATGGCAGCAGCTCAATGAGCCCGCTTCATAGAGACTCCACTTGAGGCTCCGACCTTGGCGGGATGACACTGGAAGTGTAGCTCGCGCAAGACTCGCACAAAGAGGAAAACACAACAATCGCGGCAAACTTCCACCTTAGTTCAGTCAAAGAAATCACAAGAATAGCACATCGCGGTCATGTTGTCAACCTTATCTCTGTTGCATTGTGGGATTAGTGTCCCTGCACTGCACACACATCAATAAACCCCAAACGGAAAAAATCCACATAAATTGTGAACAAAGCAAATTAGATATACGAACATGATTTCTTATTAGTAATGCAAATGCATTCATTTTATTTGACCATTTTAAGGACAGTTACAGTATAGATTAAATTCCCCTCAGTAGGCAGGTCCTGTTGTCACTGAGTTTTATTTTGAACTTGAACAGGGAAAGTGCTGCGCTGCCTCCACTTTATCGCCGTTAGTGGAGAAATAATAACATTTGGTATACTGTTGCTTGGAGACACAGTGAACAACCCCAAACTGGACACTTTGCCCAATCATTTTCTTTTCCCTGTACTGACAGTTTGGCTGAACAATGCATCATAATGTTTCAGGTTCTGTTCCCTTCTCATGCTACAGTGTCATTAGCATGTTGACGAACATTTCGTCTCCCTTCTGCTGGTGAGAGTCATCACAAAAACCCTGTCAGCACGGGTTTACTCCGTAGCCACTGTTGTAACTGTAGATAAATGGTGGATAAATTAAATGAACGGTACCACAGACTCGGTTTCATTGTCAGAATCGGATCCATTTGGTGTGATAACATTTGGAAAGTCTAGAAGAGTGGCTTGATTGAATTGTGTCGCCTCCGTTCAGGTCAGCATCGGGCTGAACCAGACGTCAGCCGTCTCAGCCGGCGGAGGTCTTCTGGTGCGCTTGCTGACTTTCCATTCACACGGCTACCGCGGGAATGTCACCCGAGACGGATGTAAAAATTCCCAACTGTGAAATACAGAGAAGTCGTTATGGCAGTAGATTTAATCAGCACTGTGTAACTCGTTTAGCAAGAGTTTGATTGTAGCCGACGTTCATTATTATGTCAAAGTCCTACACTAAAGCTTTAAGCTCCAAAAAGTATTTCAGCAAAGACCAGAATAATGACTTTTAACTTGAATATAGAAATCTGAAATAAAGTCTTGGCTCACTTCGCTGGCTTAGACAGTTCAGACACACCATGACTTCAGCTAACTTTATGTTTCTAATGTCGTTAAGCAGCCATTTTTACACGCCTGTTTCGTAACAGGGACGGTGGCAGATTTCTGATGTCTGCAAGGTCTGTATTTGTATTCACACTTTCAACATATTCAGTATCTTCAGCACTGCTAATAAGAGTGTGGAGAATACTGTTATACTATTATGCAGACATAACTTGATAGTGTTAAGACGCATAAGGAAAACTGACTGTAAAGCGTATTTGAGTTGGCAGAACAAAGCTGAACTTTAGTGAAGGACTGCGAGTAGATTCTGACCTGTTTTCTCCCTGTTGTCCCATTTGTGTCACTTGTTTTTTTAATTTGATGGGCTTGCGCAAAGCCACAGTACTTGTCATTAGTGAGTGAAGGACTCGACCGACCTTGGCCTACTAATAGCAAACATTATTTGTAAAGCAGGAAAAAAGAAAAAAAAAAAACGGCGTAATTAATTCTTCACCTGCTCTGTGCACACTGGGGGGAAGTTGTATTTGCAATGCTGAAGAATTCCTGGAAAAAAGCGTGACGAAATAAATATCTGTTGACAAGAAGGGGCTTGATAAATGATACAGATCAGTTTTGTCCATTTTTTTCCACCATAAGTAAACATAATACACGCGATTGATTAATCTGTGTAGGCAACAAAAGGTGTACTGAATGTCTATAATTAAGCAGATTATTTTATGAAAAAATGAAGTCTCATCAGTCACCTTCTACTGAGAAACAACTTCTGAATTAGACACTGTAGATCCTCTTTATTTGATGCTCAATACAGAAACAATAACATTATAATTATGCTTTCAAATATTATGATTCTACAATTGACTATTTTTAACACAGATAACACTCTGAATATGTTGTGTCTTGGTCCACAGTTTGCACGAAGGGCTGAATTTATGTTTTGACCACAACCTCATTAGGTTATAAACGTGAGCAGTTAATTAGTGAATTTATTGTTTGTCTTCTCAGGATGTGACGGAGGGAGGTGGTAAAGACGCTGGAGAGCTCGTGTGTCTTTGGAAAGAGAGTTTAATGAGGTGTTCTGGGTAGTTGTTTGAATATTTCTCTTTCCCATCAGTAAGCCAGTACTTGATACGTCAAGATTTCACATACAGTACTTTGCTTTCAAATGTTCAGTGCCAAACAGTTCGTTTACAACAAATAGGCAGAGCGGAGTAGACACATTTTAAAGGACAACAATATATTGTCAGTTAAAGGAAATCAAATAAAATAAATTTCATGTCCCTACTAATGACAACTGTGTGAGATTTCGCTGATTAGAAAAATATCCTATACGAAAAACGCGGAATAATGTTGTTGTATAAAACAACCAAAATGTAATAGATCATTTTTTGCCACTGGTTTGATGTGTTACCAACTTTCCCTCCAACTTCCAGCCTCTTTGTCGCCTCCTCGTTGGCCAGCTCAGCTGTATCACGGGTTTATGTATTCCCACCGGAGCTCGTCACCTTTCTCAGCTCGGCTGCCTGCCTGGTCAGCTGCCCCTGTCATGACAGACCACTAACATCATGTTCATCTTAAACCTAGACTCCAGGTGTGCATGAGATTCAACAGGTGAATGTGACATCCGTCCGCCTGACATCATTCAGCACAGTGAAGGTCAAACATCACTGGAAAGTCACACATTTGTGAGCGGAGGGGCCTCATGTTTGGCACAATACTTCTTTCCTGTTTCAGACACTTTAAGGCTCATAAGCCCGGTGTATTTTTGTAATAATATCCTGCCTGTAAGCAGCTTTAACAGTAAAATGTAAAGCGGTTTCCTTTCATGGCAATAATCATTTCGAAAGTGGAAGATTCAATTTTCACTTTGCCCGGTTGGAGCAGGATGCACAAGGCGAGTGTGTAATCCACAGTATCACAGAGATTGCACGGCGGGCGGAGGGAGTGTTACTAAACCAGAAAAGAGCTGGACTTTCCCGCTCTGTTTCTGCAGCTGGATTCGATACAGGGATTACCCCCCCCCCCCCACACACACACACACACACACCCTCCCTCCCTCCCCCATCTCTATCTCGGTCTTTACTTGGACCGTGACAGAGACTGTCACCTCGGACGGCTGCAGGGAGCCGATTTCTCCGTCGCAGAACAAACATCGCTCATTCGCCAAAACACAGATGTTCCCTTCTGACAGTTGAGGAGGGACGCTCTCAACCCTGTCAAGCCAAACAAGGGAGTTTGCCCACTCTTTGTCACGCGTTGTGTGAAGCATCTGCCACAAATCCTGCTCAGTTCACTTCATAAACAAGACAAGACAGCTGTCAGGGCCGCGTTGAAGTTGATGTACGAACTTAGGGCTATAAAAGGAGCCCGGCTTCAGCACATTGTCCTGACGACTCGCTAATCAAATCATGATACACCAGCCTGCAGCGCAAACCGAGATACTCCACTGTGCGATTCTCAATCCAAATTCTGTCATGAGAGACTGTAAGTGGCTCGGTTCACTCCTCAGGCCTTCATGCGCACTTCTGATTATTTCGGGATGACGGTTCATATCAAGTCTGGGATGTAATCCATATCAGGAACCAGGAGCCGACAGCTCTGTGAAAAATCCACATGCGATAAAGATAAATATATCAGTCCCTCCAGGATTTCACCCTGTTTTCATGTGATTGTTGGAATCAGAAATCAACAGCAGCTTTTCTCAACAATTTAGATGCTATTGACAGAGTTTTATGGGATTTTTTTTTTTTTTTTTTTTAATATATATAATTGTCAGGATCGTAAAAAAACATATGTAATCACTTCCTATGATAATAAGCTTCCTGCATATCACAGAAATAGCTGCAATTTTTTTTAGTTCTCACCTTATTTTATTTTAAGAATCACGGAGCTCAATGTTCCTACAAAATTGAGTAGTTTTACGAAATTAATATACACAGGGTGCATCTTCTGTGGAAATAGATGCTTTAAATGCTTTTTAAATAATCTTTGTTTTTGTGCACACAGTATTTGTTAAACAAAGTCTTACAACTGGAAGGGCACATAACTCATAATTTAACATACTGTGTGATTAAACTGACCCTGTCACTACCTCAGCTGCGATGTGGTTTGTTTTGATAATGAGAGGACAGGTTGAAGAGACTTGCCGACTATAAATGAGAAGTTATTTTTGTTGCTAAAGCGGCGTTTTGTTCGGAGAGGCTTGGGTTGTGACTACTTGCCTTCGATCGAGTGCTTTTACTGTGGAAGCATTGTGGGAATTATGCTAATTTCCAAGCTCCTGAAAATAGTGTGGACATTGGTTGAATTTGCATTTAGTTGCGTCAAGCTTCGAGCTTTTTTTTATTTATTATTTATTTATTTATTTTTTTTATTGCTTTTAATTGCAGTGTCTAGTAGTCTTCCACGCTGTTGTTTCTTCTGCTTCACAGATTCTGACTTTGTGATGACACCTTCATCTTATGACACAAATCAGCTGATTCCATCTGCTTCTAAACTGCTAAAAGCCTCAGATCACAGCTTTCTGCTGCTGCTGATGACAGACTGTAATTTCTGAGTCACGTGTGAGGGAGGTGTGGGAGGGGCGGGGGGGGGTGGAACGACTGGGCCTTGACTTCAAATTTCACCAACGAAGAAGACTAGGCAGAGCAAATATCAGCGCTGTTACCCGACACTGACGCTGAGTGCCCTTTCAGAGAGTTAACCACCAGGACGACCTTCCGTAACGACACGTCGAGATGCTATCTGAGAGGCCACGCTCATCAAAACCGCAACAGCCAAATGGTCTCAACCTTAGTTTTCCTTTGATCAAAGTGTCTGCGCATCACCGCCTCATGATCCAGTGTGCTATTTCAGTCCGTCCCTCCCTCAGATATCGCCGGGCACCGTCGGCAGGTAGGAGCATCCACACAGATCACAGTGTACCTCTCCTTTCTTTTTATAGTCAGGAGCTCAGAACACAACAGCGTGTTTGCCTCCCTGTAATTGCTCTCTTAGCTGAGACTTTATGAATTATCAATGAGCACAGTCTCAACATTTTAGTGAAAATAAACACGTTTGCGGCACATTAGAGAACAAGTGGATGATATCCAAAGTTTTGAGCAGCAGTTAAGGAACGTGTTGTGGAAACTTAAGTACTTTTATTTGATGAATTGCATTTCAGTTTGAGGTACAAGTACTTTACTGTAATATGTAGTCAGTATTTAGGCTATCTTACAGTTTTACTCCACAACGGTTCGTGGGGAAATACTCTACTTTCTACTCCACAGCATTTATTTAAAGACTTTTCAGGCAAACGTAGACTTAATCTATCTCAGTTTAGAATTAAAGTGAACTAACAAAATAGGATCTTGACCAAAAACATAGTAGTAAAATGCTGTTTGTACAGTTATACATCATTATAAACAAGCCAATAATATAATATATAATGCAGTACTAACAGGTGTTTTCAAAAGTTTAATTAGGCTACATTTTGCTAATAACATTTACCACGTTTACTTAAAAAGAGTTGCATATTTTGTAGAAATGTTGTCACTTTCTTTCCTGTAACCACTCTCATGTCCTTATGATAAATATATAGGTAGACCCAGCAGGTGGTCCCGAGCGCTTTCCTCCTTTTTCCCCAGAGGAAGCAGCCGGCTAGCAAAATCTGTGAGACCGTGTTGGGTTCACGTGTGATGTGTACGACGAAACATCTTCATCAGTTGCACCGGTGCGTGTGAAATGTCTGAACAGCCAGGTGGCAGGTGTTTATGGACAAATATTGTAAACATGTTTTCTGACCTCAAGTTAAAGCAGTATGATTTGACTGAAGTCAGTCAACACGCAGTTTTGCATTATTTTCGTGTCATGGGGCGGCACGGTGGTGCAGTGGTTAGCACTGTCACCTCACAGCAAAAAAGGTTCCGGGTTCGAATCCGGTCCTGGGCCTTTCTGTGCGGAGTTTGCATGTTCTCCCTGTGCTTGCATGGGTTCTCTCCGGGTTCTCCGGCTTCCTCCCATCATCCAAAAACATGCACCTCAGGTCAGGTTACCTGGCGCCGTGCTAGTGGCAGCCTGCTGCAGCAGCTCCCCCCTGAGAGAACCCTGCTGTAGTGAAGAAATTTCCCCTCGGGGATTAATAAAGTGTATAAAATCAAAAAAAAAAATCAAATATGTGTGTGAGTGAGAGATCAACCCTTACTTGAATATTATTATCCACATTTTGTGATAAAAATAAAGTTTTATGACTTTTTGACACTTGCTTGTTCTTCTGCCCCGCTTCAAGTGTTTTAGTTCAGATAAGCTGATCAGCTGCTAAAACGAAAAGAAAAAAAACTGACTTTAAGGGAGTTTCAGGACTAAGAAAAGTAATGATCACACTTTTAATACACTGTGCTGACAGTACTTTTGTACTTTTACTTTACTCAAATTTGAATGCAGGATTTTCACTTTTGCAGGAGTAATATTACACACACTGTTACTTACTTAGAAACTTGAAACTGTAGATTTAAAGAGCAATAGTTGCAGTCGTCTTTCAATTAATAGACATTTCCACATTAAACTTGGAAGGGGAATTACGACACCCACTGAAATAGAAACCGTCAAAAAGTCTGTACCAGATAAAAAAATAAATCTCCATTACGAAGATAAAAGCAAGATTCCTCTGAGCGTAGCATTTTCATAATACAAGTGTCAGATTTCATAAACCAAACCAATTTCATGAAGGACACGCAGGAAATGAAGTCCAACTGTCAAAACGACATCGGGGTCCGCAGTCGGTTAAATCACCAAGCGGCGTTTTTGTCAGCTCTTTTTAAAAAAAAGTGTGTTAATGTGACATTGTGGCGTCGCTCAGAGTCGCTCTGACACTGGAAGGACGCGGGTTTGACCCCTGTGACAGCCTGCTGTCCTTGCACGAGACGCCAAATCCCCCCCGTCAGTGTGCATGAGTGTGTCAGCTCAATGACCGCCGAACAACACGGAGGACGATAAATAAATGATGTACGAAAAATTATATTTATCCCCGACAGCCGCTCAGGTGTGTGGGAGTCGGCAGGAAGCTCTCGGTCTGATTTAATTTCAGTTTTGTGGGTCACAGTTTCATACGGAGGCAGTTTCTTAATGTGTGCGGATGTTTGATTTGATTCAATCCAATTGTCTGTATTGTTTTTCTGCCGTCTCACTAACACCTCAAAGAAAATCATTAACGTATTTATGCCATTTGATATTGTTCCTGTGGGCATTAAAAGGGGGATAACAGGACATGGCAACCTGAGTTTGAGCCTTGTTTCTGTCCCTCGGCTCAGTCAGTCCAGAGTTGAATCGCCAGCTTTGATTTTACATTCATTACAATATTAAATGCAGTTTTCTTTCGCCCAGTATGATAACAGTGGAAGCATTACGTTCTGTTTAAATTCATAGGTACTCCAGTTAAATACGACATGTTAGGTTTTTTGAAAATACATTTGAAGATATACTATATTTATTAAATGGTTGATAACGATAGAAAATGAAAAGGTGACTGACATGTAATGAATCTCTTCTGCCAGCTCGTTACTCACCTCGCAAGAATAATCAAAGAACACAAAGTACTCTATTTAGTTTCATTATTTCACATGTATTAATTTAAATAAGAAATAGGAAGAAAATCCAGTTGTGAATAAATGCTTATGTTTGCTTAGAAAAACATTGTAGTGTGTTATAAACCCGTTTTTATTACATGTTTAACATCTGTTCATACTATAAAAAAAAAATATTTTTTTATTTTAGGAAACATTCCTGCAAACCATTTGCTTATACTTACACAGACTGACCTACAAATAAAATAATGTTAAATGTTAACTTTTATATTCATTTGTAATCACAATACTAGTCTATTACAGCTGTGTTGTTTGATGTATTTTTAAAGAACCTAAAAACTTGGTGTTAAATCTTAGTAGTTGTAATTAAATAGTTCAGAATTTTTTTTACAATTTTTTTTGTATTTCTTTCACTCTGCTACTTCTGCTCTGTTAATAAGTCTGTGTGAATGCGGTTTGATCAGAACTGATTGACAGTAATAAGTCAGCGAACCAGAAAATCACAACAATCAGGTTGAGACGCTGGGGTGCACAGACGGAGATGAGGAGCTTTAGTGGGAGTTTGAATGCAACACAATATCCTTCTGTCAGCTGATTGTGTCTTGGTGCAACAAAAAAATAAATAAATAAATAACAAAAGGAAGTCCCTTTTCCTTTAAGAGAAAATGTACTTTTGTTTCGAACAAATGAGAATCTAATGAGATTAGTTTTGTTTAGGAGCAGCTTTACGTTTTCTTTCTGTTTGCATAAACAAGCAAAACACAATCAAATTACAGCTAAATCATGACTCACACTGTGGAGGGAGCAATCGCTGCTTCTGTATCAGAACCGCTATTCATTTCAAATTCACAGCGGGGCCGGAGAATAGGAATATATTACACTGAGGTAGCCCCGCCATTTATCATCATTATTAACCAAACAGTCGGTGACTGAGTCGTGCACCTGTGCGGATGGTCCCTCTCTCTCTCTCTCTCTCTCTCTCTCTCTCTCTCTCTCTCTCTCTGCCCCTTCTTACCCTTCATCCCCGACAACTTAAAGCTTTTAAAAACTTTTCTTCCCTCTGTAAAATGATACGTTTTCTAGTTAACAGTCCTAGCTGGAATAATTGGCTTTACTTTCACTGAGGAGGTATGCAGGAGCTTTTGCACTCGGCATGGAAGTAAAAGCCAAGTCAAGAAGCACCTCGCAACAGAGCCACATAATAGCAGAGTGCCAATCAAAACCAGATATTCATATACGCAGCTGTCGGCACGAAACCGGCAAATAAACAGATATGAACAAGGAGCGAATGTGCGTCTAAATTCAGATGAGATCTGCGCAGTTGTGAAGACTACAGCAGAAGACAAGGTGCTACATGAGAAGCAGTTTTTTTAGCCACGTTTAAAAGCTTTTTTTTTTTTTTTCTTCCCCTCCTTCCTGACTCCGTCTCACTCGCGACTATAAATGCCTTCTTTGGTGACTGACTCGGCGCGCCCCAGACCCGCCGCACTTCCTTCAGTGTGTGCGATCAGAAACCCCAAAATTCCCACCTCGGATTAGTTGCAGCCAATAAGCGGAGGGAGGAAACACGAAGAGAGTCGTCTGTCTTTGACGAGAAGAAAAGGTGAGCAGTGAGCCGTCGGGAGCGCGGGGGAAATCTATTTCTGGGCGCCTAATGAAAGTTCTCGGTGCCTCCCCGACAACAGCAGAGGAGTTGACAGGCGATTATGATGCTCTTTAATTAGCTCCCGCGCTCGGGAAGATCTGTTGGCCAATTATCATCGCTCAGCACCACGTTTGAGCCCTCCTCCGCAGGGCCGACGTCGAAAGGGCCGAAGAAATACGCGACCAACGTTGTGACGCACCGCGCGTCTGCGGGAGTTTCCATGTCGGGACCTCGTGACAAAGCGCGGTGGAATGAACAGAGTTATCAAAAGTAGGAGTCTTCATTATCTCTCCCACTGCTATCGCTGTCGACACACAAGGCAGACGTCTGCCGTGTGCTGTAAATGATGGTTTCCCGGACTAACGGGGGAAAGTGCAGCCAGTATGACATCCAGATATTTTCAGCAGCTACAGAGGAGTTGGAACAAATATTAAAAACTGTGAAGGCCAACGGTATCTTTCTATAGCCGCCGCCTTTCAAGGCTGCTCAACATTCATGCAGAGAAATCCATCGTGGCAGAGGCAGAGAGGCCGTTTTTTTTTTTCTTCTTCTTCTTTCTGTACAGCCACAGAAGCAGAAAAAGACCAGCATGCAATGCAGCGGCCAAACAGGTGGAGTTGTGATCGGGGTCAGTTCCCGAAATCTCTTCACTGTCACCGTCTTTTATTCTCCACAAACCCGCAACAACTGAGCTTCACTTCTCCGATGCTGCAATTGCAATTTTCACTTTTAACTGATCTGTCAATCATTTTGTCAATTAATAGATTATTGTTCAGTCTCTGAAAATGTCAGAATACGTTTCCTGTGTCCATGGCGACATCTTCACATGTTTTGTTTTGTCCAATCAGCAGTTTAAATCCCACTGATTTTCAGTTTGTAAAGATGCACAACAGAGAAAATCGGCAAATCCTCCTGTTTGAAGAGCTGCAACCAGCAGAGGAGGTTTTGTCTTTCTCGGCTTGAAAAATGTTCTGGCAGACGATCGATGGAAGTTGTTTTGATTGGTGACAACAAAAAAGCTATAAATTCTCTGAAGAAAATGGATGTGTGCTCCCTGACAGAAATGTGTTAACACCTTTGAAATACTTTCACTTAATATTGAAAGAAGTTAAAGTGGGAGTTACAGTTATTTAATGAAACTGAGGAGTTGATTTGAAGTGTGAGTGAAGGTGTGAAAAGAAGTTGAAGTGTCATTTCAAGTGCACGTGACGAATGAGGCCGGAAGGGTCAGTTGAAATGGAAGTCTTGAAAGAAATTAGTGTCCGTGTTAAAACTGAAAGAAAAAGTCATTTGAAGATCTGATATTTTTCACATGTTGGTTATTGGCAAATTTATTTTGTCTTATTTTTTGAATTTCCGTAGTTCCGTGCACGCTGCACATGGACAATTTGAACCCATGTTTTGGATGCGCTGAGTTTTGAATTTGCCGCAGAATAAAGTGGTTCTTATTATGGAGCCATGCTCATTGCTTATTTACAATTTAATCATCTGACCTCTTGTGTTTATTGGTAAATGCGCTTATATAGTGTGTATCACCTTAGCAGGTCTCAAAGCGCTTTACACCGTTTCCCATTCATGCACACATCCGCACACCAACGGTACGCCATCCGGACCGACTTGGGATTCAGTGTCTTACCCAAGGAAACTTCCATCTCATAGCCTGGTGTTTCCAGCCCGAAATACTCAGCGCGAATATACGGGTCTGGCGTCGCTCTGCAGGGAACTGTTCGCGGTTGTTGCATCCTAATGGGCGTAGACCTCTGGTTAATCTTGAAACTATTGGAGCAGCCTTCAACCGATCAGCATTCACCACCAATGCACCAAAACTGGACGATCCTCTGTCACTGCTGCAAACTACATTTTGACTTCATCACATCGCTGATCGGTCCGACCCTCAGGGTGGCAAACCCATGTTTCCAGACCGCAATCACAGTGAAGAAAACTGAAGCTGCGAGCAACAGTCTGGTGGAGCCGGACTAGAAATGTAACGATGTTTTGGCTAAAAAAAAAACAACTTAATATGATCCGAAAATCTCAACCTATGAAGTAACATTTTGTGCCCTCGTTAACTCGTAACTTTAAATGACCTTGCTGCAGTGACGAGGAAGTGTAACCCGGGTGTGTCAGTACGCCGTGACATCACTGCCGGGTGCGGTCACGGTGCAGCAAACCACAACCATGAGTCAGAGGTGAGTCAGACTGAACTGTAAAGAGACTAACCGCTCTTTGGATTTAGATTTGGTCTCGTCAGAGCTTCACTTGAGGTCTTTCAAACTTAATGGTTTTGTAAGTGTAGAATAATGTGTGAGTAAAACAGAGCCAGACGGAGAGGCCGGCTTATCAAAACGGATCCCCAGCACTCCTGCTCAGGTCGCATTCACATTCCGACAGTCTTTACACCAACGAGGGTCACGAACGCGCCTCGAATGACGAGCTCTGCCGACACAGACCATAAATCAACAACGCCTCGCGTCACTCTTATCTCCTGCTTTCCCGTGTCAGCCTCTCTCGCACGCGGCAAAGCGAGAACGCG
Source organism: Embiotoca jacksoni (assembly GCF_022577435.1). Taxonomy (NCBI): domain Eukaryota; kingdom Metazoa; phylum Chordata; class Actinopteri; family Embiotocidae; genus Embiotoca; species Embiotoca jacksoni. The sequence continues at coordinate 6,394,018 of NW_027185352.1, read as the reverse complement.
GCGCCGGGCGCCGGAGGCGGCGCCGCGCTGGCTCTGATTAGCGCCGCTCCGTTCTCCAAAACGCCGGCGGGGGCCAGCTGGGACAGAACGGGCGGGCCGAGGGGCAAAGGGAAGGTAAAAAAAAAAAAAAAAAAAGAATGAATTACACAAAAGTGATTGAGCAGAGCACACAAGCTTTACCTTTTTTTTTTAAATTGTACCTGTTTTTTTGGTCACGCTTCTCTTTCCGCTTTTTTTTTTTTACATCACAGACCAGCGAGGCTCAAGTTATTTTAGCCGTGGCCCTCGTGAGGCTCATAATCCAGGCTAAGTGACAGGCTAATTTGTGGTATTAGATTGCTTTCATCGGGTCGTTCGGGGCCCTCTTTGAACGTTAGCGGTATGAAAAGGCTCCTTTGCCTCAGCGGTCACATTGACTTGTATGCTTGTCGGGTTAGAAGTGGGAGTGGAGGAGGAGGGGGCGGCGGGGGGGGAGGGGGGTGTTTGAGTCACAGCGGCTCTCGGAGGCCATATTTCCACAGTCGTGTTCAATCTTCTCGCTGCAGATAGAGAACAAGCGAGAGGGATTGAGCCGAAGGTAAGAAACCGGAGCGGCGCGGAGTCGGGGACGCTTCCAACCAGTCGAGATCAGTCGAGTGTTCAGTCTAATCATAGTGTGAATTTAGTCTGTTTATAATGAGTGCAGAGAGTTAAATTGAACTAAAGGTCCATGGAATGAGAAAATAGGTTTTTCTGCAGGAGTGGAAATCCATCAAAAGGGACAAGAGGCGACTCCAGTGGTGTTAACACAGCTCAGTTGAGACAAAAACATCCAGTTGAATAGGAAGAAATCAAAGAAAGACTGTGTGTGTGTGTGTGTGTGTGTGTGTGTGTGTGTGTGTTAATTCCAGGCTAAAGCCGCAAGATATACCCTTAAGCACAGATACAAGACTGTTTTCTTTAACAATAAGATGGGACCCTTGCTAAGTCAACTTAATGCTGATGGCCATTCACGGTGTCAGAGGCCGGAACAAGTAATTAAAGGCAATAGAAAAATAGAGGATTAACTCGAATTAATCCTCAACTTTTCCCATTTTCCTGCAGAAAACGCTGAAATGGAAGGATATGGAAATCTAGCAGAGCATAGCAGAACTAATGGGTTGGCAGCTCTCCCCCTGAAATGAGAAGGGACTAATGGATCCGTGGCCCTGGCTAAGATGGCTGAGCCAGATTGCATGTGGATTTAAGTGATTAAGAACATGGTGCCCCCCCCCGGTCCTCCCTTTGTCAGAGAAAACCTAATATATATGAGAATGAATGCTAAAATATGACATTCTGTATTTAGATTCGGGAAAGATGTGCCATTTGAATGCATGCGGTTGCTGGAAACGACATGGATGCAGAGGGGCGTGGTGTCCGCAGATTTGTTCATCCATGGACAAACCTAAATAATAGTTTTGGGCTTGTTTGGTTTTCGATCAGAGGAGTTTCTCCGCAGCAACACAGCTTTTGCTCAGTTAAATATTTTCCTCAAGTTTCACATCATTCACACACGTTTAAGAACTAAAAACACTCGCACACAATCGCTTCGTCCTGTTAGCAGAATTTGTGTTTCAAGTTTAGTTTCGAAGGAAATTAAAAGCTGTTACTGGCAGTTTTCTGACATAAAGATAGACTTGATTCATTTCAGTTATTTAAAGGAGATTAAAGAGCGATTTCAACTGCGCTCTGCTAAAAATTGATTATTGATTAATGGTGCTAATTAAATCAGAGTTGGTGCACATTCCTGACTGAAGGTCCGATCGTAATACTGAATAGAATGTGTCAAGCTGTAAGACAAGAAGGAGCCCGTATTATTACTTTTAATATTATTGGATCATCATTTAACATGGTGTTACGTCTCACACGGAGATATGATAGCAGATAATGTAATACTGTGATGTTATGTTATCTGAGAATTGATTGCCTGACGAAACGTTATTGCATTTTGAAGCCATGTAAAGACACAATTTATTACACTGCACCAAGTTATGACATAATCTATCAACAAGTAATGGCACACCAGAGGCCTGTGTGTGTGTGTGTGTGTGTGTGTGTGTGTGTGTGTGTGTGTGTGTGTGTGTGTGTGTGTGTGTGTGTCTCGATCCGACGTATTTGGGAAACAGAACTCAAGTGTACAAAGTTAACAGGACAAAGTTAGTGCCAGGATTTATTTTACAGTTGTACAATATTTTGGCGGCGAAAACTACCCGGTTTGAGAAAAATCATTTCATACGTCCTCCTCATAACTGTTCTACTGAAATGCAGAGAGCAGAGAAGATGTGATGTCATTGAAATGTCGGGGTAACGGCACAGATCGTCTCTCTTGGAAGAAATCTTGCAAAGTGTGGGGACGATAATTAGTCGTAGATAAGTTCAAACGCAGGAAGTGCGCGTGAATCTCAGATGGCCGGTTCGGGAAAAATAAGCAAATGATGGATGTGGAAACGAGGTGTCTGTAGCGATTGGACCGTCCAGCAAGCAGCTCTGAAGAAAGCAAGCCATCGAAGTGACCTTGTTTAGTGTGAACCTCCGCATACATGCCGCTGGCCAGTCATCAGGTTTCTCACCAATGTCCGCTCTTACTTTGTTATTCAGGGCGTCTTCACACCTGAAAGTCCGGATGGATCCAGATTTGTTCCATTGTAAACATTCGCGTTCGTTCAAGTTTCACGTTGGGATTTTTTGCGAGCGCGCTGGAGAACTTTGCAGGACATGCGTACGTCCTGTCGTCATCACCTTTGTGGACAACGCCTCCCTCTACTGGACATTGATTGGCTGATCGACGCTTTACGTCTGACATTGCCGTGTTGTCAATTCGGTTCAAGTTTTTCTGCTCGAATGGAGAATGATGACTAAACATCTATGTTGTTGCCTCTGTACTGTTAATATTATCGCACTACTACAAGCACTTACTTTCTTCTGAGAAAATAACATTATTAATATAAGTATTGGCAACTTGACTTCTGAATTATTTGTCGTACCAAATTATTTTTAAATCCTTTGTCTCTGCCTCTCCTCATGTGCTACTGCAGCTAAATTTGAATTCCCATCTGGTCCTTTTTCTCCTGTTGTTTAAAGGGAGACGATAGGCTGCCTCATCTTACTGTACTTGGTCTGAAAGTCCGAAGCATCTAAAAAAAAAAGTGTCTTCGCTCTGCAACCGAACTGAACCGAACCGTGGTTTAGTTTGATCCGGACCGAGACCACCTCTGTTGGTCGGACCAAAACGTTGCTCCGTCGGTCCGGACTGTCGCAACCTTTTTCTTTTTGTTTGGACCGAACTGAAAAGTTCAAAGGTCCGAACCAAACACGGTTGTTGTTCATGCGCCCTCAGTAGCAACACAACAAACTGCATCTGTGTTAAAAGGCTGCAGGCACAGTGAGATCACTGCAGCTTCTCCTTTCAGCAACATATTCAGACTTCCTCAGGTTCATTTGTACTCACTCGGTTTAACTGCATATCTCTCCTTTTATTTTCTGCCCAGCTGCCGCACTGATACTTTACCTACCTCAAGTTTGTATCGTGCTTAAATGTAAAGAGCTGACTAGAAACCCGGTTCCTTGTAGACACGGTCAGAAACGGACTTCAGGCACGAGGAATCTAGTTGAGGTATCTTTAATCTTGAAACCAGGTTTGTTGTTGAAATGATGTTTAAGAAATCAGCTTCCTGTAGATAAGAGTGTCACTTAAGTATACGTATACACACACACACACACACACACGCTGTATTTTAAGGAAGATGTGTAGAAATTGAATGTATTAATTAGTCATTTAAGTTCAAATCTGTGTTCCCATTAGTGGTCGTCATCGTTTGTTCCTCTGTATGTGAATATATCGCTGTTCGGCAGCTGCCGTCTAATTAGAAGAGCTCTTCTAATTTAGATAAAGTAAACCTGCAGAGTGAAAGTCCTAAAAAAAACATGTGTTCAGTTCCGAATCGGACGTTCAACTACGGCTGCTAGAAAAAGAAGGACAATTCAGAAATAAGCCAAAGTCTTTCAAAGAGCCTCTTTAAAATATACAATTCAGCAGTGTGCTTGTCCCATAGCACCCCCCCCCCCTATCCCCTTCTCATTATAAGAGCGTGGAGGATATAGCGGAGGGGTGGGACTACACGCGTGCCGTTTTGAAAGCGCCACTCGGAGCTACGACCGACTTCGACAGGTGTTGGCGGATAATTGGGCATCGAGCCGACTTCCAACCGCAGCGCTGCTGTCTCCGAGAGCTCATTACGATCACTCAGAAGTTCCCCTTAAAAACCTCCACACCCACATGACTGTGCGTTTGGTAAACCGGCGACTGAAATCTCTTCAAATGCTGACATTAAAGGACCCGTCACTCCGCGATTTGTTGACGCGCTGTTTGGACGGGTAAATGATTGCGCTCAGCGTGGCGTCAGCCTGGAAAGCCGCAGAGCTCGACGCGCCGGTTCAAATGCGTGCAGATCCAACACATACGGAAACATAGCCCGTCCATTTAGGAAGCTGGCGATCACAGGTTTAAAGCAGGACTTTAGTCGCCCCCCCCCCCCCCATCCCCCCCGAGACGTAACACGAACCCGAAGCACAGGATCTATTATCGTGAGCAGATATGAACCCGGCAGTCCAGTTTAAAAGCTCGTCGGACGACGTGACGCTGCGTGAGTTTGTCGTACATTGACGCTGGTTTGTGCAGAAACTAGCAATATTTTGTTCCTCCGTTTTGATGCTCGTAAATTAATGGTCAGATTAGGAGAAAAAAAAAAAACACTACAAGCTAGGAATCGGCCTTTCGAGCAAAAATACTATTCGATAATCACTCTGAACTATTCAACTATTATTCCCCCCCAACTGCCACCACCACCTGCACACACACACACACACACACACACACACACACACACCGAGAGGAAGAGAGACTCACTTGCTGGTGCAACAGATAACCGTCCACCTTCTGAAATCCTCACCTCGGACAGAGCCAGTGTTTGCGCTGCATATCCAACATCAAACTGACTTCGTGTGGCCACTGATGATTGATCGGTGGACGGACCGTGTGCTCGGGGCTTCACTCTAATGATCTGCTGGCTTTACCTGCTGAGTTTGTACTGCACCTCATCTTCGTTCCTGTTTTTTGAAGAAGTTCCACACCGAACCTTCGGGGCGCCGCACAGTTTTACCTGCAAAGCTCTTCAGCCTCCTCGCGTTTATCAGTGTCGTGTTTTCTTCGCCTCGTGTTGTTTAATGACAGCTTTCAGGTGTGTTACCACCTGCTGATGGGAGTAACTTATTACAACCAGGTGGCTGTAAAAACAGAGGAACGACACATGCACTATTCCATTTTTTTAATATATATATATATATATATATTTGAATGACAATTCTAGTCTTGACCCATCCCTACACACCACCAGCTGACCTACCCAGCATGAAGGCCTGCACATTACTGAACGGCTGCTTGGCCAATGCAGCATCTTCATAAATGTCATCATTTTGCAGCAGAAGTTGGATCAACTTTTTTGTGGATGACCCTGGAGTTTTTTTCTTGTTGTTGCCAGACCAAATGCAGCCAAAGTGTAACCGTATGAGCTTCTTTTTTTTTAAGCCAGAAAGTGAACTTGTGTCACTCATACTGTTCCCAAGGTAAAAAAACAACAAAAAAAAAAAAACATCCATGCCCACATGGCCGTTATCCAGGAATGAAGGACGTTGCAACTAGTTATAGAATAGAAAGCAGTTATTTATCCTTTTATCTCTCATTACCTTTCTCACTTGGTTACAAAAGAGCCTTTCTGTGTCCAGCCACTGTAGCCCAAGGTAATGAGAGGAGGTTGTGGTAGTGGTTTAGTGTTTCACAGACTTTCCCCGGAAGAGATGAGCTTTTATCAATGTCACTGCAGCTCCCACCGCTTCCTCGAGCGGTGAATAAAACCTGTAATTACTCGGTGGCACGATGACATCAGAGTTGTGTCCTTCTATTGCGTCATGCTGTTATGACGGCTAATTTGATTTCTGTACACAACACTGTGTGACTCGGAGGCATCGTTAAGCTTTCGGACGGACACAAAGCGCGGTCAGAGAACAGTCGTGCACTTTGGCAGCGATTGTTTGCTCCGTGGACAGAAGCCAAAGTCTGGAGGGGAAAGTCCAACAACGTCCAAGTGAGCTGTCACACTGTGGGATGGAAGAAGCACTGAATGTATTCTGACGGGTGGCCATCTTAAAATGTTTCCTATAATGCAGAGCGACCCATGCGAAGCTGTATAATATTCCATTTCTTGTAGTAACCAGGGAGCTCTTTATGTATCGATTTACATTTTCAAAAAATCTCTCTGACAAGAAAACCTCTCCGCAGAGCAGAGCAGAGCTCCACTTACACGCCAGAAATACTTTTTGTCAGAGCAGATGTATTTTTTTATTTCTGTTTTTTTTTTTTTTTTTGCAAATCTGTTTAAATTCAAACCAGGATAGTGAATCAAAAATCAGTGGAACTTTTTCTAAGCAGGTTGGAAATGGTTTGAATCCTCTGGAGAACAATGTGTTCTTATTAACAGAGACTCTCATGCACAGCCCTCAGTCTCTTTACAAATAGAGACTGCTACGCCGAGCAGATGTAACGGTGTGGAAGCTCATACATCCTGACAACAGTATGTTTCACATCTTCCACCGTCGAATAAGACCTGGCGAAGAAAACCAACACCTCAGGAAGTGACTGCAAATTGTTAGAGTGCCGATCCCCAGCCTGCTTTCATGAAGCGGAAGCTGTGAGAACATTTATACTTTAAATTAATAAGCTTTTAATCTTTTCTGTCTCTGCTCGTGAAGGTTGATGTCAAATTTAAGTGTCTTTGTGAGCGGTGATGTTCCTTGGTTAAATTCATATTTCCACAAATGGAGAAACTGCATGTTCATAAGTGGTATTCATGCAGTTTAGAATAAAAGGGATATATTTAATTATGCTAGCCTAATTGTCATTTTAAGTTAACATTGTCAGCATACCATTGTGTCCTTTTTGTATTGTGTAATTGGTGAAATTCAATTCCAAATTCTACCCAGTTCATCTATTTTGTCAAACATTGTTTTGATGGGTCAACCTAATCACCACTACTGAGTTTAAAGGGGTCACGAACCAAATGGAGTTCAGGAGGTCGATATTATCTGTACACTATATTTCTACATGCCTTAATGTTTCATTGTTTTTAATATTCAACACAGCAATTTCACTAATTTCACCTAATCTTCAGAGGCGTCCTTTCAACACAGACTTTGCCATGTCGAGTAACGTCAAACCTTCTTCTTGAAGCTGTCAAAAAAGCTCTCATCTTCCTCGGCGGATATTCAAAGTTCAGGGATATTTTCCCACTCGGACGTCAGAATTATCCCGGCTGCTCGAGGACACAGTATAATCTCTACCGAAGAAGTTTTTGTGAGGTACAAGCGACACAACCTTCCACTGAATTCGAGATGTCTAGTTGTTCACACTGTTTGCAGAGAAGTTCAACAGCAAGACAAAAGCAAAGTTGGTTTCATTCCTCCGTGTCAGCAGAGAAGCTCACAGACGGCACCCGTCAGCGAAATACAGTTTGGACTAATGTGGTGAGTCTGTAGCGGTTCACCTGGTCACAATACAACAGTGTCCTCTGTTGTAATTCAGACTGATAAGAGGGGTGTGCTTTCCCACGCAGCTCTGCCCGAATGTGACGGCTCTCGGCAGTCAGCTGCGCCGTCTGAGAAAGAGAGAATGCTCATTGTGAGTGTTTCCTCACTCTGGGTTTTTGTAATTAGCTGTCAGCGCCTTGAGATGTAATTGGTTCAAACGCTGCTTTCGACTCATTAAAGCTGACTGTTTGAAAACTTGATTTACGGCGTGTCCTTCAGAGTGACTGAAAAGGAAACATTCAGCTCACAGCGGCGTTCCTGACATCGGAGAGGTTTACTGGCGTCCCCAGCAGACGGATCCACGACTGACTGCTCAGTTTGTTGCACTGCATTTCAACGTGGCGCTGATAAATATGACGTCCTGCAGTTGTGCAGTAAATCATTTATTTAGGACTGAGACTTCACCCCAGCCTGTCCAGAGATGGCATCTGCTGTGCCAGATAAATGAAATGGTTGACAGTAATTAAAGGGTGGTACCTTTTTCAAAGTCAAAGTCAAAGTTGACTTTTTTGTCAATTCAGCTTGTGCAAGACATACAGAGATCGAAATATTGTTTCTCACCGTCCCACGGTGTGCAAAATAACAAGGTAAAACAAGAAAAGTATAAATATGTAACAATAAAAACTATAAAAACAGACCACAACCACAGTGACGCTTAACTGCTATATATATATATATATATATATATATATATATATATATATAGGGAAGAGGGGAGAGAGTTCAGCATCCCTAACCCTTTAGTTTGTTACCATCTGCCACTTTGCTTCGTTTCACCAGACCTGCATGAATTCCTGCATGAATATATCGGCACATCCACGCTCCAGTGAGGATTGTTTCCAGTCATCGCATCCTAACGGGCTTCGACCTCGAGTTATTTTCAAACTTTTGGAGCCGCCATTAACCAACTGGTGGCATTGACCACCACGTGCTGGATGCTGTATGCCGCCACTCTACCGCCGCCACCGTTGTTACTTTCACGCCGTCGTACTTAACCACTCCCACTCGTCTCTGATTGGCCACCCTTCAGAGTGACGATGCCAACCTTAATGCGAACAGGGTTTCTAGAGTCGAACCGCAGTTTAGATAGATGCTGTGAGCAGTAGTCGCGTAGAGCCGGGCTCTCTGTCACTGCTGTCTGTATTGTTTGCTCTTGAAGAAAGGTGCCTTCTTCCTGTTTTGTGCTTTAAAACAATCAAAAACATTTCCCTTCGAATGCAACCTGGTGGTGGAGACGGTAATCACAAATCTCCCTGCTGAGTTTTTCATTTCGATCCAGACAGCCAGAGTTTTTTTTACTTCCTCTGTGGTATAGTATAACATTATAAGTCAGATATAGTAAACAGGTTGACAAACAGTTACTTATTTACAAATCCAGCAGATACCGAGAAACGTTAGCTCACTAACTTAGCTCATTTGGACTTTTGTTTTTGGCCGCTTGATGACTGTAAGACCAGTATTCTTCTTTTAGCTCCTTTTTGGTCTCCACCAGCTGCTGTGGAAACTCTCTTTCTTTCACTAGCAGTGAAATGCTCCATGAAGTTCACCAGCTGAGTTTGTCTGCAGTTTGGTGATGAACAGTTAGCACACGCTGGGTTCGTCAGAAGGTTTCTGTCAGAAACAGCAGCCAGCTGTGGTTGCAAACACTGTGGGTTTGAGCAGGGAACGCGCAGGCGAAGCGCTGCCGAAGTGCACCAGAATGACGCTCCACCAATTTCTTTGTCCAAGTGAGGAAATAAGGTGTCGTCAGTTTTCTTGTTCTGCTTCGATTTGCCCTATTAAGGTTACAGCATTACGCTGTTGTTACAAAATCAACACTTCCTGAATCCCTTTCAAATTATAAAGGCCTGATAGCATTTCAGTGTACAGAAGCCTTTCATTTCTTAACGAGGCTTTTATTTTGAAACATTTGTGGGAATACGTGACTGAAATTTGCCAAAAACCAAAACAACGAGCTGAAAGACGCTACAACTCTTCTTAAAGCTGGAAGGAACTACGGGCTTGTCGCCATAAAACCTTTCATGTCATTTGGCCCATTGTTGATGTAAGAATATTGATTAGAGCAACACTCACTGTGGTTTAAACAGTGATTGCATCATTCTGTAATATTTCTGATACTCTACGGGCTGAAACACATTGCTAATTGAACAATTTGAGCATTAATCTGTCCAGCAACTGTAACAAATTGGCAGCCGTCTCATGTGGCAGCTGGAACATCTGGCTTGTACATCAACCGATCAACAGATCCCAGAGCCTTGAGACCAGAGCTCAGTGGGCTCTGCAGTCTGGAGGCTCGCCGTTACTCATTTTTGGCATGTTACTGTACTAGCGAGCCAATGCAACTCCCATCTCCCTGGGTTTTTTTTGTTTTTTTTCCCTTCTCTCCCACGAGTGTACGGTAGCCTGACGTTCAGCCAGAGCGGACGGGGAGCTTACATCGACGCCTCCACTGCTTCTTCTTCTCCATCAGTGATCCTTTTCTTTCCCCTCAGATTGAAAGAAAGGCAGCTGATGCAAGACGACAGTATCGCACTTAGATAGCGAAGACGTTCTGCGGAACGTTTCATTTTACGCTTCGGGCCTGCGGTGGAGCAGATTTGAAACGGTGCAACGTGAAGAAAGAAACGCTTTCCCATCGTGAAAGACGAGCGTTGAAGCGACCAGGTAAACCCAAGTTAACGTATGTGTAAAAATAGAATGACTTCCGTGATGGGTCTTTTCAGTGCTGACATCAGCGTTACATAACACTTTCACAGACGCAGTCTGGAAGAAGAGTATCACCTGAAGTTTGCTTCACACGGAGAATCGTACAAATACATGCTTAAAAGAATAGTGGAGCATTTTGGGAGATTTGCTTGCCTCTCTCGTGTCTGTGTTGTACACACAGTGACAAAAAAATGCATTTGGAGGCCGACAACACGTTGGGAAAAGAAAAACTCGCCCGCCCGCTGCCATCAAATATATTCGGTTTTAATGACGTGATCGAGTTTTCTGTTGGCGATCTCTGGAACTTTCAGTACGACATGATGATTGTAAATTACTTTTACTGATTAAGAGGCAGTGTTAGTATTATATTTGTGGTGTTGGCTGTGATATTTTCTATCAGATCATCTTTAGATTAATCTAAATTTACTTAAACCTGTAGTCAGATATTTACCTATTTTTTGTCAAGTTTGAATCATTTATGTATAATTTATGTATAATAATCCCCCATATAAAGGTGGGATAGGCATTACAAGCAAAAATACTATTCTAAATGTACTCACAACTATTTGATTATTAATGAACAACCTGGGTTTCCATTCATTTGTTCTGAAGGAGCTCCGAGTGAAATGTTTTGACAGCTGTATTCGTCTTTGCATGTTTCTCCTGTTTGCAGCGTGGCATCGAATCTCACAGTGATCTTCTTCTGATGTTGTTAAAGACTGGCAGACAGCTTTTAGGTGCATTACCGCCACCTTCTGACAGGAGTAACGCATTACAACCAGGCGCAGGTAAAAAATGCGGGAAATAAGGAAGGATGGTAGTTGCGTATAATAACTGATTTTTTTTTTTTTAATACTTTAACGACTATTCGAATATTTGAAAATGATGTTCCATCCCTAATAAAAAGCTGATATTGAACAAACAGTACTGTACATATTCAGCGGAGCATCATTGGTTTCTGGCCACTTGATTGTAAATCCAACATTTCCTGTTGATCTCCACCAACTTGTGAAAGAAATATCTGACTCTCAGCTTGGTGGTAACTGTATTTTCTGTTTGGAGATGGGCATGGATCCTGCAGTTGGTTCATCAGAGCTGAAAGCAGCAGCCTGTTGCTGCAGGAAAACCAGCTTGATGAGAGAAGTGAGACTCAAGCGAAGTATTAAAGCGGCAGACGTAAAAACCAAAACAACGAGCTCCAAGACACTAAAACTCCACACAGGCCCGAGGAGAAGCGCATCCTGGTCATAATTTCCTGTGGGTCTTTCAACATGAGCGCAAGAAGTTTCATTGCATGTTGTCATTTTTTTTTAATCTATTTTTAATATAGAAATATTACTTAGTGCTGCTTTAACCAGAAGGAAATCAATCTGTGGCCCCACCCTCTGAGGTTTAACTCCACCAGTGAGATCATTTCTGCTTCTGAGAAATGTTTGCAGACCTAAAACCAATATGTTTTTTTTTCTCCCGCTGCCTCATTTCTCCAGCTCTCGCTCCCTGCCTCTCTGCCCCCCCCCCCCCGCCCCCTTCATATCTCCAGCTGTCGCCTAGTATAATGTAAATGAGCCTCTCAGCACAGAGCCTATGATGGTGTCAGGCCTCTCCTTAGTCTCTGGTCTCATTACAAGCCTAGTGTAGCTGACATTTACCCAGCTTCTGTGTTGACTAGCTCTAGATGTGGGGCACACGGGTCAAAACAATACACAGGGAAATTTCAACAATCCAAATCCACTCGGAGGGGAAGTTTGCCGGAGTCTCTGAGATGACGGGGTGTTGACTAAAAACACAAAAAAGGCCAAAGGTAAGTTTTGAAATGTAAAAAAAAAAAAAAAAAAATCGTCACGTTTTCCAGTTGTTCTAATTTAAAGTTAAAATTTTGAATTGTCTCTGTTTTCACAGCTGGACTAATCAAGAATCTCAATTAACAGCATTTCTTTCACATTTCTCCCCCCACCCCCCACCCCTGGATTGTTTTGCCTGCTGATTGATAACGTCAGCGCGCTGCCGTCTTCATTTTGAAATTTGCTTTGATTTGGGTGGACAACAGCCGTCTCCTTCTCCCCTCGCCCTACGGTGAGGTGGGGAAACGGCTCCGTGAGTTTGAAATTAATAGGATGGCCAGAGCTATTTCCTGACTCCTCTTCCTCTCGGGACCCCGCAGCTCTGTTTTTCTGCGGTCCTCTCATCCTGTTACTAATGCCTGACTCTGTGTAACCCTTATCTCCATGCTCACTACACGGCCTGATAGGGCTCTGTGTGTAAGCAATTAAAACAGCTTATTTGCCAGATAAGTGGGGGAGAGCGGTCAGATTGAAAGCCACAGGCTGCCAGTATCAGGTCTTTAGGTTACAGCCCCCGGGTTAGATAGCCCGGGGGCGCAGAGAGAGCCGGGCGAGGCGTACGGCTCAGCGAGAGTGTGCGTAGAGGGAATAAAACTCTGCCAGAGGGAAAGACACACACACACTCTTGTGTTTTCCACATAACCAACATACACCGAACTGGATATTTAACCACCATCGTAAATAAAGATGCGTAGATGCACCAAGAGGATACCTTTTTCAGTTTCAAAAAGCTGCTCACGTCTGTGTGGATTTTGCAGTTAGGAAAAAAAAAATATATATATATATATATATATATATATATTCATAGCGTATGTTCATATTTAATGAGTGTTAAAAATTCTCAGTGAAGCAGTTTATTTCTGTGCATCGAAGCATGTTTCCAACTCATACCGACGGCTGCAATACGATCGCTCTTCGGCGACCGCAGTAAATGAAGCTTGCTTTAATATCACAGTAAAACTAATCACCACAGAGACATTAACTTTGGACTCTGGCGGCCATGCCGGAGGTCTTTAGCTCTAAATGTTACACAGTAGCTGGCAGCTGCGAAGTTCGCCCTCCCCTCCCTGCTGTGCCGTTTACTTCCCAGTGGGCCTAAATTCTGTTTTTACAATGTGTTCGGGATGAGCGGTCTCGAGCAAAAACACTTCGCTTTGAACTAATCTACTGTAAACAGGTTTTAGGTGCATTACCGCCACCTTCTGACGGGAGTGACGCAATACAACCAGAAAAAAACAGGAGAAATACAGAAGATATATATATTTTTTTTTTTATATATATATATATTTTAACGACTATTGGAATATTTAAAAATCATGACCCATCATGGAAAGATCCTAAGGGAACAAAATTACAGCCTTCAAAGTGTTACAGTATCTTTTTTAACAAACTTTTGACAACACCAAGCTTTGCCACCATCTTTACAGTATATCCTGTGTTGTTGTTGCACAGGCCGACATGTTCCTTCATTACCGCTACTGTGGTGTATTTTCAGTTAACCTGCTGTCAGACGCACTAGTGCACCGAGCAACAAGAGCACCAAGTGTGTCTCTGAGTAACAGCTGCTAATATAAATACGTCTTCAGCAGGACAGAAATAACTGTGGTTAAGTGGCGTGCATTGGGACGACCCCTGCAAGAGCTGGGTCACATGACCAACGATAATTAGCAAAAATCCACACTGGTGGGCTTATTTGCTTTTTGAAAGGTGCCACTGTTGAAAGCGTTGCATTTCTGGTCTACTGAGTCGAATTAGTGACAGAGGATCTTCCCAGTGCGTTATGCAATGTGTGTATCTGCCAGGCACTCAGACGTGCATATTACTTACAGCACTTTCCCCTACAAATGAAAGGATTTAGAGAAATATTTCTGTGGGATGACAAACTCACAGAACAATAATCGAACACATCATTACACAGCACCTCGTGTGTCGTTGTTATCGGGGTTCCTGTGTATTTCAATTTTCTTTTTTAGCCATATTTGTGTTGCCATTTTTTGGAGGGAATTTGGTTCTTAAGCTCTTTATAACGTACAATAACATATAATCATTGTTTTACACTTTTTTTTTTTTGTTTTTGTTTGTTAGTATTAACATTTTAAACCATAGAAATAAATCACTGATTTTATTTAATAGTCTTTACCTCAGTTTAAAAATAAATACAAGCTATCACCTAAAATCTTTATGAAAAACGGTGCAAATCAATGTTTTGTATTGAATTATAATTGATACTAGCAGAGTGTGTTTGTTTTGCTTTTATTTTTTTATCATTCATCAACAATTATTTTGTCCACTTCTGCCATTTGCTTCTGACATTAAGTGTTGTCTGGTGGAAGTTGCTATAGGATACAACAAACTGGACTGTAATTGTTTAATATTGATTATTTGGGGAGAAAAAAAGAAAGTAAGTATAAGTGGTTTGTTCGCCTCCATTTGTACTGAACACACCAGCTAATCACAATAACACTGACTTTAATTAGGCTCTTGTCATCTCTACAAACGTTGTTTGACTACTTAGCCAGCAGTTTGTTCAAGTAACTACATGTTCTTGTATGTTGTGGAACCCAAGTCTCGTCTTCTCCATTTTCTTTTGCTCTGTTCTGTTCATTTACCTGCGGTCTGATTTGATTGTCCCATCAAACAAAATAATCACTGCTATGACTAAAAAAAATATATAGCTGACAATACTGCTCTACAAATCTAAAACATGATAACTACATATTTGGTCAGAGCTGATATATGACCAGAAACTGAATTTTTCACATTTTATCTTTCCATAAAAAAATTAAAATGTAAATCTGGGTTTAATCCGGGCTCAAAGCCAGCTGTTCCCTTTAGCTAAAGCTAATGTAGCCACTTCCCCCCCCCCCCCCATTTCATGAAATGTTGACATTCAATTTTGAAGCTGTAAAACTTTAAAATGTTATTCTTTATATCACATAAATGAGACAACAAAATATAACGTCTAAGTAGCACTAACCACTTTGACTGGTGGAATTCGTGCGATTGGTTGTGGCTAAGCACTTTTAAATCAACTTTTGTTTTTGTTCGATTCATTTATTAATTGAGTTCATTATAAAGAAAGCTGAGGAGAAATCGAAGACATAAAAAAAAAAAAAAGCTCCTATCTGTTCCACTGTACGGCCGAGAGCCTCCAACCTTACCCCCTACCTAACTGTTGTGCAGATGCTGCTGTGTAAGTCCTTCTGAAGGTACAATAGCCTCAATAACAATATAATGGAGCACTGTTGAGAGACATTCAGGGTGACACAAGAAATTACTAACCGAGATGGATTTTTTTTTTTTGTGTGTGTGAGTGAAGCGGGGCGCTGTAACTTTAAGATATCTGGGTCACAGTAAATCTACCACATCGGATTTATTTATTTTTTACAACGAAGTTCTGAATCAATCTGCAAGCCACATCCGGCGGCTCCCTTTTGCTCGGGCTCGCTCACACGTCCAGCGCGACGGCCGTGAAGTCTTCGGATGTGGCTGCCGGGAGATTTGCCCCTCGAAGCACGACAAGAAAACATGTACATGTGGATGTTGGAAGGGAAAAAAAAACAACAACAACACACAGCAGCGCGGTCCGCTTTCTGTCCACGACCCGGCAGAGCGACGGAGTCGGAGACGACTTCGACCTTGGCCGTGACCTGAACAAACTGTAATGAGTTCTGAACTTCTGACTCAGCTCAGTATTGTTGTGGTTTTCAGAGTGCTGAGAGCTGGTAAACAGGATATTGAGTCCCAGATGGGTTTTTGGCTCACATCATGAAAGTACTGCGAGGCCCACAGCTCTGCACACACCATCAGCCATCGCAGGGAAGGCGGATGGGAGGAGGGAGGAAGGGGACGGGTGGGTGGGGGGGGCGGGGGGAGGGAGATGTTTCTGCTGTCCAAAGTATGTGTTGGTGTGTTTGTTCGGAGGCTTTCGGGGGTGCTGGAGTTATCCCGCGTGACGGGCACATGTTTATAAGCCACCGGGCCACACAGAGCAACAGTCAGACGCCGCCGAAGAGATAACGCGGCCACGCGGCCGGAAAAACCTGGACACGGTCCAACGGATCTCCCTCGACGTCTTCTCTCGGTCTTCTTCTGGAGGAGGACGGCGCCAAAGTGGAAAGACCAGGACTTTCCGTGCAGAGGGGGTGAGGGGGGGGGGGGTATTCTGGGACGACGGGGAAAATTAAGACCGTGGAGAAACAGGGAGCTCCTCTCTGGAACCACAACGGCTCCGTACGTCAACTCGCACCGTGATCACATCCGACGGCGGACAACCCTGACGTCACGCTTTGACTTGTGAGCCTCCAGTTAGTATTTCGGCCGTCGCCGTCTTGCCGTTTTTGGACCCAGGAGGTGACCGTATTTGGACGAGCCGGGGAGGCACAAGTGAGGAACCTGACTCGACCTGATCGGGAACCCGAGGAGACGACGCGCGCCCATCTATAGGGGGGAAACCCGACTGCAACACAGGTCTGTCAATCAAACAGACACGCCCCCCCCCCCCCCCCCCCCAAACATGCCGCTTTTTGAGTCCTGATATCTAATCAATGACGGGATTATTTTCAGACGGACCGCCAGAAATCTAATAAGAAGGAGCGACTTTAGCTGATAACACCAAAATAACTCCTGGGGACATTTTATTGACTCCGAATTTTATGCTCCGTCAAATGGGAGTTTGAGTCTTTGTGCAGCCTGCCCCTAGTGGACCGCGGCGGTGCTGCACTTTGTGGGACTTCTGCCTCACTTGTCCGACCCGGAAGCGACATCCATTTCATTTTCAGTCTTCAAATTATTCGAAGTGATTTTTGTTCTATTTTTGTCATCTTATCTATCACAGGAGGAACCGAATGCGTGTGCATGTTTTTATAGAGGAGACCGTGTAAAGTTTCACTCCTGCGTTTTTAAGGCTTAAAGGGATATTCTGTATATTTGCCGTCCTTCTAATTAACGATTGACGTCACAAGTGCAACATTCAGTGGTCCAGCAGGAGGTAATGTGCTGCTTTAAAAGTGCGGAGCACCTCTGACTTTCATGGGGGAAGACTTTGCTGAAAATCTGTACTCGTTTCTTTCTTTTAAAACCGGTCTGCAACCACAGTGTTTACTCGACCTTAACCGAATGGTTTAGTACCCTGACCTCAACCGTTAACCAGAGACTTTATTTTCACTCAGCCTTACAGTAGCAACAAAGCAAATCTTAAGTGTCGACATCGAATGACGAAACAAACAAAAAAATCCCAAAAGTTAAGAAAATGAAAACATCTGTTATTTGTCTTAATTTAAAACTAAGGTTAATATGTTGTGTCTTTGTAAACGTGACAGATATTTCAAATGTGAGTTCAGGACCTTCCTGCATTTCATCCCTCCTCTCTCTGCCGTCTCTTCCTGTCTTTTATCAAAAGAAAAGTAAAAAATTCCCCCAAGGAACAATTAAACCTATTGAGCAGAGAGAGGATGGTCAACGCTCGAGAAATGGGACCACGGTGCAGTTTTCCATTCAGTGTGTGTGTGTGTGTGTGCGTGCGCGCGTGTGTGTGTGTGTGTGTGTGTGTGTGTGTGTGTGTGTGTGTGTGTGTGTGTGTGTGCGTGCGTGCGTGCGCGCGTGCGCGTGTGTGTGTGTGGCAGGTTAGGTTGACCAGCCCTTAGTTTCATCCCTGTGATTGACAGGCAGCCTGTCCGTATGTCAGCTGGGAATCAGCCCGCGGTAATGGATCATTTTTCATTATCTGCTGTTATTTTATCAATGCTGGCTGCTGAAGATTGATCTTCATCATCATTTCTCTTAATGGGCCTATTTTCTAGTCTATAAATCATGTTAAAAAAAAAAAAAAATTACATTGAGAACATTTCAAGCACCGAATCTGAAAACTATTGAAGGGAACGGAGAAAATAAAGTCCTGTCAAAAACCGTCTGCAGGCAAGTGTGGAAAAAAAAAAAAAATCAAATCAGAAGAAGACAACGGAGGTCAAAGTGAAAAACGTACAGGAACCTTTATGCTGTTTTTTTTTTTTTTTAATCACTTCTTCAGAGCTGCTGTTTATTCAGCGGCTGCCGAATTTGTTTTACTTCAAATGAAACGAAGAGCGAGGAACACGCACATCAAATAGAATGTGAAAGAGGAGAGAAAGAAGAGGAGCTCGTACGTACATCAAACGCCCGCGCGGTCGTTGCCAATCAGCCGCCGATATTTTACACAAATTCCAATCATTTTCGGGAAAGGAGAGCACAAACCGTCCGACCGAGGGGTGGGGTGGGGGGGGGCGCAGCCGAACACCTGAAAGCGCTCGCGGGGCTTTCACTCGGACCGGCCGGGACGGAGATCGCGGCGCAGTTTAGCTCACAAGCTCGTACGTTCCTGAAGCGGCTTTTTCTTCAGAAGAATGAAATACTTCTGTCCCTATTTTCAAAGGCTTCAAAAATCAATACTTACAGCTCTCGTATCTCAGGTCGGTCAGCTAAATGGGATTTAGCCCTCATTCATTATATTATGTACATCTGTGCTGCGACATGTCGACACGGCTCCCGTGAAAAAGGCCTTGCGGTCGGTCGCCTTCTAGCGGGACGACGTGTCGAGAACAGAACAAACTGTTTGGATTTAATGCTGTTGAGAATTTGTTTGTGTGTTTTTATGTTGTTGTTGGTTTTTTTTTTTTAGAGCAATAACTTCCATCGTGGTGCCTTTGATTTGCTTCTGTTGACTTTTCCCGAGCACCGGGCTGCACGTTTAGGTCCAAAATGTGTGCTACGTTACTGGGGAGAAAAAAAAGAGAGAAAACCTCCAAAAGCAGCGTGAAGTTTCTGTGAAAAGACCTGCGCTGCCCACAAAGTCAGACTAATTCAAAGACCCCCCCCCCCCCCGCTGCTTGTGTGTTGCCCGTCCCAGCTGTTGGGCGGCAGTCGGCCTAGTTGGCGAGGAGCAGCGGACCGCGAAGCCTCGGTGTCACCGCCTCGGATCGATGGCGAGGCTGCGCCAGGACGAGGTCACGTGACCCGCCGGGGAGGGGAGGAAAAAAAAATTAAAAAAAAGGTGACATTGGCTGATCCGCCGGCGCTGGCCAGACGGTCGGCACCGGGTCGGCCCAGCTGGATGGTCTGACCCGAGCCAGGCGGCCCCGAGCCGTTCAACACCGATCATTCACGGCGGAGGAGCTGCTGCTAACGCTTCCAGCCGGTTGGGGACCGCCACGGCTGCCAGTTCTTTTTCTGAGGGAAGCGGCGACTGGCTGCTAGAAAGTTGCCGCAAGTTGCCAGATGATGTCATGGTGTGGTTTTGCTGCATCCATCAGCTCGGTGCTGGCCCGGGGGTGGGGGGGGGGGGGGAAGTGGTCCCAGAAAAATATCCAAGACTGCATAAGGTGTTTGAAGTATTCTATGTACAGTTACGTTGTTTAGTTTAGTGGTTCCCAACCTCGTGGTCGGGTTCCTCCAAAGACTGACACACACGTCTGAGAGGGTTCTTTAGAAAGTAAGAAAAAACATTTAGTCTGAGAGGTTTTTTTGTTTTTGTTTGTGATATATAATTATTCCTCTTAAAGGGGAAATGTCTCTTAACAGGAAGCCCTAAAGTACACACTGCTTCGTGTGTGCAGTGTGTACTTTAAAACTCACCGTGTATTTCATATGAAACATAGGCGTGCAGTAGCTCTAGTTGTCAAATGAGGTAGTGCACAATATGTCCTGTTGCTCTGAAGCAACTGGACTATTCTAATGAAAGACCGTTGCATTATGAGAGTTGCATTATGGGAAATGTAGGATCCCGTGGTTTTGGAGCTTTTCTGTCAAACGGCCGCAAGATGTGGCAACTTAAACACCAGTGAGTGAGTGGAAGTCAACGGCATTCACATCTTCCATTTCTATTTCACGCAGTTTCCTCGCAGCTGTTCAGGCTTTCTGATAACTGGTGTGTTCAGTCCATCGGTGTGCCGATTACAGACTGCATCTGAACACAGTCACGGTGTCCTCAGGAGTCTGCGGTCTAATATCTCAGCATGTCAAGACTCTTTGTGTTGCTGCTGTACATTGAAGCCGCGTCTGTCTGTGTCAGCAGGCGGAGGCGGGAGAGTCGGGATCGGCCCGTCTCGACGTCGCCCCGCCGTGTCGCTGCATTTCATCGTCAGAGGATCCCCCGACACTGACTCCAGGTGAGCAGGAGGTCAAACTGCTGCCGTCACCGCCACGCCTAACCGTAACCCACAAGATGCGTTTGGACATCCGGTGTGAACACAAATACAACATACTGAGTCTTGGGTCCAGAATCACCTGCTCCAGACTCCAGTGCAGACTTTCTTGAACTCTACCGACTCCAGAAATACCCCTGATCTCCGTCGGCGTACAACCAGGAGTGCCTGGAGGGCAGCACTGATTTTCCCAGTGAATTAAAGTCAAGTAAATCGGTTGCCGAGGAGCTCAACGATGGGGACTGAAAATTAAAAACAAAAACTGAGATTCTTGTGATTTTACAATAAAAAAATAAAAATAAGTATGGGGTGTTTTGTCAAAAGATGACAGCAGTGGAAAATCATGTCTGTTAATATGAGCGAGTGAAATGAGTCCATGATGTTTATTTTAAAACAGATTACCAGATGAAGGATTTTTTTTTTTTTTTTTTTTTGCACTGCACTTTGCTCTGCAGGAGATGAAGGAGTGCCTGTCAGTGAAATTAGGCCCACACTCGTTATTGCGGTAATTGCTCCAGCCTTGATTGGATATCGACGCGGCGCTGATGCTCTACAAATGTGGCTGACCGGGCGCACTCACCGGCGGGGAAATTCTCCCCAAGCACCCCCCCCCCACACACACACACCCACCACCCACCCACCCACACCCACCCCCGAAAGAGGGCAAAAAAAAAAAAAGAAAAAAGACCGCCGGGGTCTTACCTGTAATTGTCCCACTCCCTTCCCGCACCTTAACGCCCTTTTAAACCATCGGCGGGGCTGCTGCTGCTACAATCCAGTGGCGTGTCTGTGATGTGGAGACATTTGTGTCCTGGACCGGCGAGGGAAAAAAAAAAAAAAAAAAAAAAGAAAAGAAAAGAAAACCGGGAGTGGTGGCTGATTTTACTCCACCCGGATCAACCCAAACGGGCTTATCACGCTCGGTTATTCGTCTTCTAACACATAAGCTCGGGCATCTCCTCCACCGCACAGCCGAGAGTGTCCTGCATCCAGACCTCCAGTCTTTTTTTTTTTTTTTATTCCGATAGTCCACAAAGCAAACAGATGCCTGTCACACTCATAATAAAGCTCGAACTGCGTCCCGTTGGCGCGCCTTCGGCGGGTGACAGTCAACCCGGAGGACCGGATCACACTGTTCAAATGAATGGAGTGAAATGTTCAAAGTGAGAGGGATCCCGATCGATCACTTCAGCCCCCCAGTCTTCGCTCCGCCGCGTCTCTTCGCAGTCTGACAGCTCTGCTCTGTGCGCACCAACTTTTATGGAGACTCCGGAGCGCACGGCGCACCGCCGCTACCTCTGCTGGCAGCAGCGTTACAGTAATCCGATTACTGTCATGGATCTGTGGCCTATTTAGATACATTCGATTTGAATGTCACAGTTATCATCTCCAAACGAATAGCGGTGTCGTAATCGATCATTATTACATTAGGATGAGCACAAGTTCAAATACTGATATTTTAAAAACGAAATAGCGCGCGATCAGACTCATTTTTGATTTCTCTGATTCACAAAAGGGAAAACTAAATTGTTTTGTTATTGTTGTTGTTCTTAACAAAAAAAAAAAAAAATCGGCCAAGTAGGAATATTATATCTTGTACCCTAACCCTTTAATTGCGGTATATAGGACGTATAAACGATGAGTAATCAGTGATAAGTTCTATTAATAAATACAAATCAGAGCCAGTGATTTCCCAGAAAGACATCAATGATGCCACCAAAAGCAAAAAAAAAAAATTCCAAGTCTGTGCTCCTTGTTTACATCCTCCACCCGTTCAGTCTGAACTGTAAGCACACATTAAAGAGGCTTTAATCGGGGAGGTGTGGTGTGTGTGTGTTCAGTGAACAGTTGAACTGCAGCACGCATCCAAATGGCGAGTCCTCTCATCAAAAGTTGTCCACTACTGCCATCATGTGGAGACCTGATGTATTTCACTTACCGGCACAAACAATCAGTCTTCATCCGTATGAAGGGAGATTTGTGTCTCTTTATTGCAGCATAAAAAAAAAAGTTTTAAGAGCTCATTTCTCACACTTGGTAATCAAAAAAAATAAATTCAAAACGATAAGTATAACTATATGAACTGAAAATAAAATTATTACAATTGCAAACACATATTTTCCCTTAAAACTTTGTTATATTTCAGTCACAGACTCACAAAGCCTCTTTATTGTGTCACAAAAAGTTTAGATTGCAAATCAAGACCTCGTTAGTTGTGAGTCGAAACCTTTTCCCTGCGAGTTGAATTTGGATGTAATGGGCTGATGGAGAAACCGTCAAACCGAGTGTAGGTCCGGCCCATCGCGTCTAATTCAACTTGCAAGCAAAAGGTTTTGACTCGGAATTAAAAGGTTTTAAAATGCGGCAAACGTTTTCACTCATAAAAAAAAAAAAAACGTTTTTTACAAACAAAATGTTTTAATTCACATTCAGAGGCCTGATTTGGATCCAAACGTTGTTGTGATGCAAAACAAGGCTTCATCAGCAAACCTCTGAAGTCTGTGACTGAAACCAGCAAAACTGTAAGCGATCACTTGTTTGCTTTTTTTTTTTGCTGCATAAAAAGACACAAAACCTTCACACAACCAGAGAGATCATTAATACCAAGAAAAAAAAAAGCTGAATAATGTTCAGTTAAATCTGTTCCATTTGAAGTAATGCACACAAAGAACATCCAGTTTGATCAAAAATGTTTATTCCAGGGTGAAAACATTCCTGTCACACACACACACCCAATTTTATTTTTACAAACAGCAAAATTCCATATTATAATGCATGAGACGAAAAAAAAAAAAAAAAATCATAAAAGTGACTTAAGCACGAAGTGATTGGCTTTTGCAGCTCGGAAATAAACGGGAACACTAAAAAAAAAGTCCTTTCAGCTCTGTCCATGAGAAAAATCCAAAACAACTGATGCTGTTTTTTTTTTTTGTTTGTTTTTTTTTTTGTATTTTTTGCTTTTTTTTACTTCAGGAAAACATCCAAAGCAAAGATAAGAGAAATCAGATTTCATGTCTCTCCCCGTCGGACTCAAACGAGCGAACGTCCACGCGCTCCGGATTCGATTTGTCTAGCTGCTTCTGAAAGGCATCAGCGGCTGTAGTAGTAGTAGTAGTAAGTAGTTCATGGACTCCGTTTCCCAGAGTTCCTCAGCACTCCTCTTTGATGTAGATTTGTTCGTCTGTGTCGGACTCCAGGTGCTCCAGCCGGTCCGTCTGTCCGTTCATGATCTCGTCGGGGGTTTTCATGAACCTGGGCGACGGGACGCAGACAAGTTTAACAACGTTTAGTCTCCTTCTCTTTTGTTTCGTCAGAAATTCAAAGGAAGAAATGATTTCGAAATGAACAAAGAAGACCTGCACAGACTAAGACGGGACGACGTTGGTACCTGAAGAGAAGTCTTTGTCCAGGCTCTTTCCTGATAATGTTCAGTTTGTAGTAGTGTCTCAGTGCTCGTGACATCTTCTCGTACGTCATATTAGTCCTGTTCTGTAAGAGTTCAAACACAGCAAGACTCGTCAGTAATAATAATGTTGTCACACTGATGTGCAGTATATATTTATGTCCCTTTACTTCTCACTAACAACGCGTCTCATCCCGACTTCTCCTCGACGCTTCGGCGATATCCAAAGAGCCGAAAACGTAACTCGTCGCCGGACGAGGCGGAAGGAAGCCGCGCGGGCGACCGCTGACTACGTCCGCGGAGGACGGCTCTCTCCGTCCCCACCGCCGCACTCGGCGGGCGGCCTCGGTTGTCTTTGCGCGGTGCGGCTCTGCCGTCCTGCGTCCTCACATTTCTGTGTCGACCGCGCAACTTCAGCCAATCGTCTTCTCGCTTTCTGAGCAGCGGCCCGTTTGTACTCGTGTCTTGGCCGATATCGTCGCATAAAAAAAAACAACAACAACGAGCATAAACGGACACGGTCCCGATTGTTTTTGTTTTACGTCCTGATTGACAGCTGCCCGTCAGAAAGGAGGAACTTCTTGCTCCCTGTCTGACATCTTGTCTGCAGCTCAGGAAACAGATTTCACTTCACAGGTTTATCGTTTCTTTTGATATGAAAAAAACAAATATATATATATATATATATATATATATATATATATATATATATATATATCGGTCCGTGCAGATGGAAAGTGTGAAGAAATGACCAGCACAAGTCAGACGTTCATGCGTGTGTGTTGTGTGTGTGTGTGTGTGTGTGTGTGTGTGTGTGTGTGTGTGTGTGTGTGTTGTGTGTTTACCTTGTGATTGCCCCACAGTCGGGCCAGGCCGTTGGGGTCCATGATGCGGAAGACTTTGCTGTCGGGGTCCTCCCAGCGGATGTAGTTCTCGTACCTGCTGTCTGACAGGAGCTGGTAGACGTAGTCCCACAGCAGCCTGCAGTCTGCGGGGAGCCGACATGAAAACGCGGTTCCGTGAAAAACGTGCGTCACGTTAAATGACGGTCCATAAAATAAACAAGTCGATTTAAATGACGGTCAATTTCAATAAACACGTTTGTAATCTGAAAACACAATTTGTGGTTCAAACGGGTTGAATAACGTCTGGTTTGTGAGCAGATCTGAAGATTTGAAGCCGTTCCCTTTCTAGCGTGGTTCTGAAGGCTCGGCGGAGACGCTTTCCTACACGAGGGGGACGACCCCACGGTGGGAAACGGGGCGGGGCCTAAATCTCACCTGCTATCCGCCCGATGGGCATTTGCTGGTCCTCCGGAGGAGACACGGGCATGATGACGTGGTTCCTGTAGAGCGCCTCCTCCTGCAGCAGGTGCTGCTGCTGGACCAGCTGGTGATGGTGTCCGTGGACCTTCCCCTCTCGCCCGTTCTCCTGGGACGGGTTTCCT
The DNA here is from genome assembly GCF_022577435.1 of Embiotoca jacksoni. NCBI lineage: Eukaryota > Metazoa > Chordata > Actinopteri > Embiotocidae > Embiotoca > Embiotoca jacksoni. The sequence continues at coordinate 6,368,788 of NW_027185352.1, read as the reverse complement.
CCGCGGCCGTGCCTGAAGTCCACGCCGGCCCCCGGGCCGCTCCTGCCCGGGCTGAGCAGCAGCGGGTTCATGATGGTGCTGGGCATGAGCTGGATGATGCGAGGAGGGCCCGCCTCCTGGCCGCCGGGGCTGCCCGGGCAGGGGGCCTCCCGGGGGGTCGCGCAGCGGCCGTTGGGCGCGGCGGGGGACACCGACAGAGGGTACATCTCCTCCGGCAGGTGGTGGTTGCTGTCGGGCAGCTGGGAGAAGGTCTGGAGGGGGTCGTCGGCGGCCGGGCGAGTGTGGTTGGGCTCGGGAGGGGACCGCCGTGGGGCCGGGTGGTGGGGGGGAGCGGGAGCGGTGCCGCAGCTCGATGGTGGGTGGGTGCTGGGGGAGGGGCTCTGTACCGCGTGGCCCCCGCCGTACCGTTTCTGAGGACACAAAGGATACGACACGCGATGACTATCTGCAGCTACCGGACAGTTGTTTTGGTTTTTTTTATAAATCAAAGTTGACATTTTGTCAGGAGGTGGGAGACATTTATTTACTTTTTATTCGTTTATATTTACTCTTTTATTGTCTCGCCAATCGCTTGAGTAATGAAAAAAAAAAAAAAATCCAGCAGGTGAATCAAGAAAGAAAATAATAATCTGTAAATTTGTGCGTTCAGCCCAGAATCTAGTGATGTGAGTTGGTGTATATCATACGCTGTATACCGTCGCCACTGTTTGCCATATCGGTGTGTCAACAGTAAGGTAAATATTGACTGTCTGTGAGAGACTTTCAGCCACTGAGCAAAGAACGGAAAAAAAAAAATCCGGCCTCAAATATGACCGAAGAACTGAAGCAACGTCCGTCTCTGGCCGTCAGCTGAGACTCGGCATTAAAAGTGATATTGGCTTTGCAGTTAAAAAAACAAAAAACACCCGATAATGTTCCTATTATTTTGTCCACCCACAGTAAGTGTATTGAACTTGCCTTTCCCTGAAAATCCAGCAGCCTGAATAGAAACGAGCAACAAAGCCTGAAATACTTTTCATGGTTTCCTTGTAGGAAGTGAAACGGCGCTCATGACTGGAAGTTCCTCACTCCTTGGTACGACTTGCTGCGCGTGAAACAAACACCAGGTGGCACTAATATCCCACAGTTACATTCCTCATTATTTTGGATTCATTTATTAATGCAGAAGTTTTCTGGTTAATGTCAGGTGGTCATAAAAGTAAAGGAGTAAAGGAGGCCAGAGTAAAACCCCAGAACAAGGAAGACGGTAGTAATAATAAGCAGCTTGTGGTTCGCTGTATTGTTTAATTAAAGCTGCGTTTCCTTGTCGAGCAGGTTTTACTGTCAACGTTTTGAAGTATCTAAAGTTAGCGCTCCGTCCCATCTGGTTGCTGTTGAGTCACATTTCCTCAGATCAGAGCCAGAGAAGTGTCGGGTATTTCACTGAACATTATCATTACTTCCTTGTTGACAATAAACGAGCGTGCCAAGTAAACCTGTGACTCTGAGACAGACAGACAGATTGCTGCCTCGCGGCTTTCATTTTAAGTTTCAGCCGTTCACATTCCTCGAATATCTATTTTTTTTTTTTTTTTAATGTTTTATTCACTTTTTAAAAGACAGAAAGTTTTGTATTAAGATGAAATTTCAAATTGGACATTTGCGGGAAACGTCCGTCGTCACTGTGTCGGTGGTTTTGGTTGGTGGATATAAATATTATGGACTACGCCCAAACTTTACATTATTTTAAAAAGGATTTTACATTTGACACATTTAATTCTATGTTGTGTTTTTATTTTTTTTTATTTTTATTTATTTACCCCAGAAAAAAAGGATGTGGCAAAATCAACAGTCGAAAAGAGTTCGAGGGACTTGAAATTTTCCAGCAGCCTCGAGTCCACGAGTTGTGATGTGTCTGCTGACGTTTATGGAAATGACAGAGGTCATGAAAGGTCAAATATATCGTCATTTGAATCATGTAGAGTTTCTTTACAACTTCTTCGCCAGAGTTTCTTCCCTCCGTGTCTTTGTGTTTCCCGCATTACGTCGCCCACCTGTTGGCTTGCTAAACTGTGTTTTTACGACTTAACCACTTGAACGCAAAACGTACGGCGATGCATCGCAACAACATGTGCACGCGTTCGTCGTAGATGACTCGCTAATCGTAGCGCGGACGCTTGCTGTAAACGTGACGTCGTGGCTGCGTGTGAATCGCTTCGGGAAACATCCGGAACCTTCTCTTCATTTTTGTCTTCCTCACACCTCAACACGGCTGCTTTACACAGCCCAGAAAACCAATGAAGAGAAAATACTCGCTGTCCCTTAAATCAAACAAAGGCCCTGTTGAAGACGGACTCGTCGGTCCAATGAAAATTCTCTCATTCCAGAGGTGAAAAAGCCCGAGAGCGGGGAAACGCAGCTTTCTGGACTGACCTTCGAGCTTCAGGTGCGGCACGGCGCCTTCGGGCAGCGAGTGGAAGGAGTTCCCGGGGAAGTAGGCCGACGGGTAAAACACGTGCGACTTCCTCTGCTTCAGGATGTGCTGCAGCAGCTCGTACAGGACATCACCTGCAGGGACGCAAAGGTCAGAGGTTACCGCGCGGCTCTCGGTGGCGTCTTACGTCTGCGTGAATCGGGGCGGGGGGGGATTGTCAGCGGGCGTCATCCACGGGACCGGGTTCCTCCCGTTGTTCTTCCCTCTGCTTTCCAGGCAGCAGGGAGCTCGAGCAACAATGGAAGAATTACTGCAGAGGCGGCAGCCTCTACGTTCGTGTGATGCTGGCGAATCGAGACCTGTTTGTTAATAGAAAATATTTCCTGGATATTCAACACTTAACATGGATTAGGACAAAAAGGTCTGCTTATTGTTTGCCACAGGCCTGGATTTGTCAAACAAGAATAGAAGAAATGTAAATTCCTGCATATATCCGGCCCTGCAGGGCCGTGCAACTGAAAACGTGACCTACCTGTTGACACAGGTAAATGAACCGTAGCTCTATCTGACCCTGGTTAGTCTCCTTTAAGTGGTTATATAGTAGTGGTTCCTTAGCAGGAAGTTCACTGAATGATTTACAGCTGTCCGTTTGGCCTCAACACCGACACGCCAACGGCTCCGCTGCTGGCGTGATAAAACATTTACACTGTTAACTGATGACTGCAGCCACGCTGGACGGGGTTTAACAAAGACTGCCAATCACACATTATCTCAAAGGCTTTGTTACAGGCTTACCATAAGAAGGACATGGTTCTCATAAAGGAAGTGATGGGACACACACACACACACACACACACACACACACACACACACCTTTCAGTTCTCACTTTCTCAGTTTCACTGTGGGGAAAATTCCTGCTTCCTGGTGTTTGCTTTGTGTTTCAAAGTTACAAATTTAGAGCGTCACATTTTGTCTCAAACCTGCATCCAAAATGATATGTTGAAACGTATTCATCACAGTTTCTAGAAGGTAACATTAGAAAGCGCCCCTAGAGTTTGTGGTAGCTGATACCTGCTTCACGTTTCCCGTTGCACATGTTTAAGTCTGAACGCGCGGCTTCAAACTGCAGCTGACTGTTGGACGTGAGGTAAAAGACGTTCCAGGAAAGAAAACGTGGTCTATTATTTCAAATTATTATTCCCCTGCTGTGTTTCCATGAAGGAAAATACGGCACACAGCAGGGGCCGATGGGAACTGTAACGCTTATAATCACGCAAAGGAGGAAACATCAGAAGCCAGAAAACTGTTCGGTTCCCTAAAAACTGACGACGTCCACTGACAGCGGAGCCCGAGAAACCAGTAATACTGAAATATCATCAAGGGTATCATCGAGGCACGTTTTATCACTTCAAACATCAAATATCTGAAGCAGCTGATGCAGGAAACCACCCTACAACAAGATGCCCTCAGTGTCACGCAAGAGAAAAAGAAAACACCAAACAACAACTAATGAAACCTGTGATGATTAATCACGTTTTCCATATTCTTCCCAGACTGCAGATTTCTTTACAGGATGTGAAAATCCTGCGCAGAGTTGAAATGGAAACGTCCCGATATGAGAACAGCTGTCAGCTGGGTCACATCACTCCGTCGCTCCAGATTAGTCCTGACATGTAAAGTGATTCATAAAGACATGTAATATACACCCAACTGAACAGAGCAGCTTCAACACATTTACTGCACAGCTGTACGGAGGATGGAAAAATGACTCGATGAATCCATTTGTAAATCTATAGATATATAAGCGGGTGCTAAGATACATATTTTCGGAGTAAGACAGATTGAACACATACATTCAAAAGAAATAATGCTTCATCAAATGAACGAATAAATAGAAGCTGGCAATCAGTTTAGTTCTATTTATTTAAGTAGAGGAGCGCACACAGTTAAGCTGTGACTTGTTTCTACGGTGACAAGTTTACACACAATAATCAATCATGTTTATTTCCGTTACTTTAGTTTAACTCAACAATCTAATCCTGCTATTTCCAACGGTTGTTTTTCACTACTCATCTGTTGTCCAATTTCCGTCATAACGCATAACTGCAAATGTTTCACAATAAAAGTCTCGTTAAGAATATTTCTGCCTTCTGAAATGCAACAAGGCTTTTAATGTGAAAGGGCTACAGGAAGTGTTGAATTTGTATAAACAGCGTAATGCAGTAACGTCAACAGGGCAAACGGGAGCGCAGCCAGACGAGGCTTTGTAGTAATTACATTAACTAAGTATACTTGTCATTTCTGCGACAATTGATCTGCAAAATCATCTTTTTTTTTTTTTTTTTTCTTATTTCATAAAACTGATCATTCATTTCATCCCAGTCATGTGACATCGTGGTCATCCTGCCCCCACACCCCGCAGCATGACTTCACCCTCGGCCGACTGTGTACACTGTAAACTTTCCCGGCGGCGACGTGCAGTCATCAAATCCTCTTTCATCTTTAGATCAGAAATCCAAAACTCGGTGCGGGAAAACACTTCGTTTTGTTAGGTTGTTTTTTTTTCTTCCATTTCATTTTCACGCGCCTGACCGCTGGTGTTGCCGGGGTGACACATGAGGTTGCTTTGTACTTCCTGATCAACCGTCTCCTACTTCCTCCCCCAGCAGCCTCGCTGTAACGGTTGCCTCACTCGCACCGCCACCTCCCCTCTTCTGCTCCAGCTGACTTCATTGATTTGTGTTTTGTTTTGCTGTAAACAGATTTTAAAGCCACACCAGCTCCAGTTTACCAATACTGGTCTGAATGACAAAGGGTTGCCGATCAAAGGTCACATTTTTGGCCTCTTTAACAACTGTTTCGCTCATCTCAGTCATTTTGTGAGGGCAGATGCCCGTTTTTTGCCCTCGATTACAAGCCATTTTTCCGATTCTTTTTCTGCAGCCAGTCCAGTGTTTCCATGATCTGAAACACCTCTTCCTACCGAGTTTATAAATCTTGTTTTCCAGTCTGGGTTGGACAACAGAAATATCTAACGCAATCAATTGAAGTGACTCATTTGGGAAACATTTCACGAATGTCTCCAGTTTTCCCTGTCTGGAAATGAAACCAAGAAATGTATGTCGAGGAGTACCGGAGTGAGGGGATCGGTAGCGGAAGTCCTCCTTGGTGAGCAGCAGCAGGGCTTTGCCGTTCATCTGGAAAGAGCCGCTGGTGATCGTCCGCAGGGCAAACTCCTTCTCGGCCCATCGCAGCCACTGGGCCACGTCCTCCCTGCTCCAAAAGACTGGCTGCAAACCTGGAGGTGGAAGGGATTTTGGGGGGGGGGGGGGGGGGGGGGGGGGGGGGGGGGGGGAGGGGGGGAGGAGAGGATGGAAAATAAGTTGAGACCAGGTTTTTTTGGTGAAGAAGCAACAAAATGGAGGTGAAAGGAAAAAGGAAGGAAGAAAAGAGAAGGATGAGCTCAGTTGAAGGAGAAGCAGAAGGACGTGGGTGGTGGTGGTGGTGGTGGTGGTGGTGGGGGGGGTGTTGGAGGCGAGGAAGGAAGAAAGAAGGAAAGGCAGGAAGGAGGTGAAGGGGGAAGGGGAGGGAGGAAAGGAAGAGGGGGGAGGAGAGGGTGTGTGTGTGTGGGGGGGGGGGGGTGTGGGGAGGAAGGAGGCAGAGGCAGTAAAAAGGATATTGAGGAAGTGGAGATAAAAGCCAAAAGGAGGGAGTGATTACGGGGAAGGCAGCAGAGATAAAGGAAAAAGATGAAGGAGGAGACCGAGTCAGAAAAGCGAGAGGAGGTTAGAATAAAAGATTAGAAGATGATAGGTTGAGGAGAAGAATAAAGAGTGAATCATAGGGATCAAAAAAAAAGAATGAAAAAAGAAGGTAGTTCTTGGAGAAAGACGGTCAGACTGTTATTTTATGTGATCTGTTATGATCTGCTCTTTGCTCTCTGAACTCCAGACAGGGACATCAGAGGACAGACATTTCATTACTATTTGTATAAAAGGACCAGGACGCACAGAGGGAGCAGAGGACAGAGGAAACGGGAGTGAATAGCTCTTTTTTTTTTTTTTTTTTTTCCTCCCTCGCACTCTGAAATATTTCGTGGGAACAGAAGTGTAAAACATCTGCACTAGTGGCCGACAAGCGTTCTGAGGAAACAGAAAGATGACTGTGGAAAGTAAAAAACTAATAATCTGACCAGAAGCTCTGTCTCACTTCAACGTTGTGCAAAAAGGGAATTTTAGTCCGAGAAACATTTTTCACAACTTCCGTGGAGGCGGCATGAATCTCTGGACATCTGCTGACAGCTTTTCTTCGGGTCATAAGTCAGCTCAAGGACAGCTAGAAAAGTCCAAAGTCAAAATACTAATTGAACTATGAATGGAAATACATTTTATTCCTGTCATTTATGATGCTGGAAGACAACTGACTGAACTTTCTTCGAGAGCGACGTGACGAACTTTATACCGTCGCCTAATGCCACGGCCATTTTATGGTGCAGCTGCCAACACGCTGGCCTTCAGAAAGCTCCTGATGTCCTGAAGGAACTGGAAACAAAACGCAAATTTATTTCATTTATTTATGAGGTATGAAGTCTCTAAAACGTAGAAGCTGGTGGCAGCATTTACAGCTAACTTGACCCCAGATACAACCCAAGCAGCTGAATGCTGAAGCTAACAATTAAACGCTGTTCCTGTAAAGGCCTCAAAGTACATGGTGCACGGTGGCGGGAAAAAACTGAGACTGCCGTAAGACAACTGAAAAGATGTCACGTTTTCTAGATGATCCTATTTCTCTTCCTCTTTTTTTTCCGATGAACGCCAGGATTCAACATATCAGCCTGCTCCTCACGTGACAGTTTTTAATTTTTTGTTTATCGAGAATCAATCAATTGTAATCACACCAAATGACTTCAGTCATTTTAGCCACCGTGCTTATTTCCAAAATGTTTTTTTTTAATTTTTTTTATTATTATTGTCAAACACAACAGGATGCACACATTTAGCGATCCACTTGTTTTTTGTTCCAGTCAACACAGATCCTGCCACCTCGGCGCATCATTTTGTGCTCTCGGTGTAACCGAAGGATTTACTGTAGGCTGATGACTCAGGCAGGCTCACCTCCTTTTCTTTTTGTTTTTATATATCTTCTGTCTTTCACACGCACACACGCACACACACACACACACACACGCACAGAAAACCAGAAAACCAGACTTGCAACAGTGTGTAGCTCCGATCACAACCTCCCTGACACCCACACGGAGCCTAACTACTCATTTCTTACATCTCACTTATCGCCGGCCTCAAACACTTCCTCTGGGAGTCGGACAGCTGTTATCTTTGGCCGCCAATGTCACTGTCACGCAAGTAATAGGAACCTTGTGCTCACTTTCAGCCTCCCCCGCGCCCCCGCCCGTCAAACAAAGGAAATTTTCAGTGAGCAATCAATATGAAATGAAACCCTGTCCAGATATTCAGCTTCTCATTTCTTCCCTTCGAGTCCTCTACGTCCAGATAGCGCCGCGAGCGCCGCCGATAAGCGCGGGAAGGCCGAGGTTATCTGGAGAGCAGCTCGCCGGCTGTCTCGCTCTGACCTTCGGCTCGTCAACACGCATCCCAAGAAAGTGTCAGGGAACGGGATACAGGTGTTTCACCACCGCAGGAACTGGCGGCGGGCAGATAAGATACTATATTTCTTCACATTTTCTTCCCAGAGTTTCTACTTTTTCTCCCAGGATCAGCCTCCAGGCCAAACCTGTGAACCCAGTCCAGATGATAACGAGGCCACGTTATCTGTAGCCTCTGGTACGCTGGACGTCACCGAGTCCTTCTCACCCTCTGATGATTAAAGGTTATTTTCAACATCGGTGAATGGGAGAACCCTTTTTTTTTTTTTTTGCAGTTTGTACGAACTTCGGCAAAATTCGACGAGACAACACGGAGAAGATCTGGAACCGACTGGAAGACGACCGACCGACGACGTCATTGACTTTCCATCGATATTGAATCGAGCTGCCATCTGCACAGCGTGCAGCAGCTGTACGTTTGTCTCTCGTGGCTGACTTGAGAGCGGCGAGGCCGGGGCGGGCAGCAGTGCAGCCCGGGTCGCGAGGTCATGGCTCCGGTATGCTCTCTCCCGGGCCGGAGAGAGACGCAGCGCTGCCAAAACCCCTCCGAGATCCGGTCTGCCGGCCTCAGCCATCTGCACAGAGCCCGACGGAGGAAGCAACAAGAGGAGCAGAAGGGAGGAGGAGGAGGAGGAGGAGGAAGGGGGCCCAAACAAACGTGTCCCACAACGCACTTTGGCAGGAAGCAATCCAGCGTGGGCTCCGTTTCAGGACAGGAAACTTCCTGCGGGAAGGTTAGAGAGCGACGCCGGGAGGCTTATTAACAGACAGCAGCGACGCACAGAAGAAGAAAGGAAGAGTGGAAACAGAAAGAAACGAAAAAGAAAACAACAGCAGGACGGAGCAGCGAGAGCGGCGGCGGATGAAGACGCGAAGGCAGAGCAGGTTAACCAGCGAGAACGAGAGGACCAAATAAAGACGTGAGAAGAGGAAGGAAAGGCGAACAGGAAGGGAAACAGATACTAAGTCTTGTATACAGAGACGACGTTCACAGAGCAGGACACCGCGCCGACGCCTGAATCCCTCTCCGACCCTATTTTCTTCTCACTTCTTTATATTTATTGTGGATGCGATCCATAAAGTATATAAAGCAAAGCCAAAGTCAGCTGGGGTCTCGTGACATCACAACATGAAGGGTAACCAGAGCAGCTGCTGCTGCTGCTGCTGCTTCACCTGGAAACGCGCGTCGTCACCAAAATGATGCTTCGACACTTCTTGTTCTCCAAGTGAGGAAATAAAAAGCTCACAGTTCTCTCGATCTGGTTGAAATTAATTCGCATTTCTGTTTTGCTTGAAGATCCAATCACCTCTAAAGCAAGTATGTGAAACAAGAGAGCCAATGAAAACTTAAGTAGTCACGTTTACATCTGAGGTGTATCGATTGATTCACAACTTCAACTTGAAGCTTTGTTTTGATCCGCTACCGTTTGCCCTGTTAAGAGTGACCGTCTTACGCACGAACACAAACTCAACACTTCCTGTATCCATTTCAAATTAAAAGCCCTGAAGCGTTTCAGTAGACAAGAGACCCCTCGTTTGGTAAACAAGGCTTTTATTCTGAAACATTTGCGGGAACATGTGACCGGAATCGACACAATCCCACTTTCGATGAGAACAACCGATGAGAAAACAGCATGATTAAGTTGGTGGCTTTATTAAATTAAATATCTCGGCTACATTATTGATTATTGTGTGTAAACTTACCACCACAGCGGTTACACAACCTCAGCCACAACTCGACAGTGCGGGCGGCCACCGCGGTACGTCAACACTACGCCTCTGCCCACCGTGACGACCCCCCCCCGTTACGCGGCGCTCGGTGCTTCCCTTCGGGGGAGCGATGACGCCAAAGTCAACAATGAGTTGGCTGACTGACCAAAGGTTGTGGTATTAATAGGCCGACGCTGTTCCTTTAACACATCCACACACCGACTGGAGCTCAGACATTTCTCCCTTTTTAGTTGTTTTTCTGTCAAAGAGTCTCATACAGATTTGTCGCAGGTTAAAGGAAGGAAATCAATTTGTGCGTGTGCGCGTTTCTGAGCATGGGTGTGTGTTTACATTGAATCAAACCCTCAAGCACGACAGCAGCAGGATCCCAAACCCCTGACTAAACCGTGGGCTCCTAATCCTCTCTGATGACACATAATTTTCACTCTCTGGTTTCTCAGGCCCCCGCTAATGCTCACCAACACACATGCATACGCGCCGCGCACAAGTTGCCACGGCAACTCATAAGCGCTCGGGATGAATGAAGGGAAGGGGAGGATGAGATCACTGGTATCTTGTTTCGTTGTTGCGATACAGAAGCCCTCGACTTCCCCTCGCAGCCTGACGAGTTAATGAGGTCCGTCGTGCTGCGCAGCTGAAAGGTCCCGTCCACAATCACAGGTCCCGCTTATCACGTCTCGCCAACACTCACGCCGCCGCTCCGCTGCTCATGTTTCTGTCGCTCAACTGAAAACTTCCAACAGCTGCCTCCTGATTCTTGACTGACAAAAACTGGCTTCAGAAACCGCCATCAATAGATGTGCAGCTCGCTGCTCGGCGAGGAAGAACTCTTAATTCCTCGGTGACCGTTTTTGAATTGGGAACTGATCATTTTGCCACCGATTGATTTTGGGTTCGATTATTTTGCTCGTGTAGATCTTCATCCAAGCATTTCGATTAGCACGAGTAGGACAGCTGCATCCCAGCTCAGATGTTCTGGATTACTAATCTAAAGTGTTATGGTCCGATTTCAGACACAACACATTCCTCTGAATGTTTCAGAATAAAAGCCTCGTTAAGGAATGGAGGGTTTCCGATGACTAATATATTAGAGGGTATTTACTTTGAAATCCTACAGGAAGTGTTGAGTTGGGTTTAATGCCTAATAGAGTGACTTCAGCGTGGCAAACTTTACGGATATAAACAAAGCTTCAAGTTTGATATCAATCAATCAATTAATCAATCCAACTTAAACGTCTTTTCCATTCCATTTATTTATATCGGCTGTCTTGCATGACATCCACTTAAAAGATAATTGGGTCTTCAAACACTCAAAAATGTAAATGAATTTCAACCGGATCCGGAGAACTGTGAACACTTTATTTCCTCATTTGGCGGAAAAAAAAGAAGAAGTGTTTTTAAATTTTTCAAGTGGTATTTGTTCTTGAAGTGCCCGTCTCCAAACCAACCACACAACAAACTGTTTTCACCGAGTTGCTCATTTCTAGCCAGTTAGGTTGATAAACTTACACTAACTTTACATTAGCACTGGTTGATGAAACAGTTAAAGGTCCAGTGTGCAGGATTTAGTGGTGTCTATTGGCAGAAATGAAACATTATATTCATATTATTATATTATAAGCATTTAATGTCCTGAAACTAAGAATTGTTGTGTTTTTCGTAACCTTAAAATGAGCTCTTCATACCTACAGGTGTGCGGGCGCTGTGTTCTTCCACCATGTTTCTATGGTAGCCCTGAAGGGACAAACCAAACCGGATCTAGAGGGAGCTTTTTACATGGTTCAGTGTTTTGTGCAGCCGCGGGTTGTTCAGTTGGTTGCAATCTGCAACTGGAGGCTACTAAATCCTACGTACTGCTCCTTTAAGTCTCAGTTTCAGTTAACTTTTTAATTAGCAAACTATTCTAGACAACTGTGCTAAAAGGAATGAATTCAAAAAGCACCGTCGGTTTCCTATTGTTATTTCGTAGCATGACGAGGTGAAACAATATACATCTATATTCATATCTAATCGCTCCAAACAGCCGCTGATTGAACGTATTCAACCTTTTTCTTGTGCGTCATACGTTTCTGAGCGGCCTGCTTTCTTTCTCATGTCTGTAAAACTGGAACCAAACAGCACACACGATGTATTTTGAGTCATAGTGAGATCCAAAGGACCGATCCAGACATTATTTTCTGTCAGCAACCGACTTTCAACAGTCTAAATTTACCCAAAGACACGATGGATGCACCATACTGTACATCTCAGACTGAGAGTTCCAGTGTGGCCTGACCTGCATGAACCAAAACGAAATAAATAAGAACACGGCTGCATCAGTAAAGCTGGGACTGAAAACTCGGAGCTCCTTAGTCACTCAGTTCTTCAGTAAATGTTTGCCTTTCCTCTCAAAGCAGAAGTAGGCGGATATTGGTCTTGCTATCTCAATAGAGAAAAAGTTTTTCTTTCTCCAGACAGAGGAGCAGGAGGAGGAGGAGGGGGAAGAAGAAGAAGGAAGGAAGGAGGAGGAGGAAGGAGGAGGGTTATTCGTGACCTTCCGACACGCTGACTCAGGGACATGTGGGTATGAGAGCGACACATTTCCTCAGTTCGGCCTCGCGCCCGGCTCGCCTCCCCTCGCCTCCCCTCGCTCTGCATCAGTCTCTCTGCTCATCGATCCTCTGCCAGGTGGGTGTGTCAGGGGAAAATCCACCCGCGCGCCGACACCACACACACACACACTTTTACTTTTCTACCAGGAGAACCACCGTCTCTCTGCACAGGCCGCTCACTCTCCCGCTTCCTCCGCCGG